>NC_091870.1:6139751-6446004 GCF_019399895.1 Cardiocondyla obscurior | reverse complement strand
ATGCCCACGCAGTGCGTTCCTACGACGTCGTTTGCACGGTTCGCGCGCGATGAGTCACGCGTTCGGCAGCGAATTCGTGCCGTGCGTTGACCTGGACGTCGCTTCTAGTCGCCTATTTTACACGTGCGTGGATCAGGTGGCGGCAAAGGTATGGGGAGCAAAGAAGAAGAAGAAGAAGGAAAAAAAAAAAAAAGAAGGATAGTTCCGGATAACTTGATGACTAAGAACACGCTCGTGCACGTGGGGGCTCGGCTGCATTGCGTTAGTGTTCAAGGGGTAGCTTCGTGGAAGGGGTATCCCAGTCGCCACCGGCATCATCATCGTGTGCATCATTATATCCGGGCCCCGATGAGTCATCCGACCGTTGGGCCTTCGTGGAGGAGCCAACGGCGCGGTTCGCAGGGGCGCCTTCTCGTGCGTGAGGCCTCAGACTAGCTAACCTTGTTAGATCCCCTATGCACCTTGCACAACGCTGCTAATTATTCCACTGCAGCAGCCGGTGTGTCTATGCGGCAGTGCGGGAAGTCAGTTTGATACTCGCGCGGTTTGCAAATTCAAACGGTGCGCCAATAAAGTGTATTCTTCAACTTTTATCTTGGTTTTTTTTATTTTTTTTTTTTATTATATAATTTAATACAGTAATTTTTGTATAGAACGAATTAATTCTTTTATTAATAATTTTTTTTATTATTATAATTAATCGCTTTATTGAAACTTTGGACGTTTACATACTTGAAATCGTAGTATTCGATATTCAAACGAATATATGGTTCTGAACGCAATTACATAGTTCAAAGAACGCGGATAAACTTATTCAATTTTATTGCACCATTCCGTCGTACGGGAATTTCAGAAGCACGAACTACGATTTTGTATCTCCGGCTACCTTATCTCCGCGATGTTCTCTCGAGCGACCGAAGATAACGGGCAGGCTGATAGCAATAAATGAAATAATGAGATAAAATCTACCGGGGCTGCAATTGAAAGTTCCCCCGACCGCGATAAATTATTTTTACAAAGGAATGCTTCTTACTTGGCGTATGTCAGGCAGCGCGAGTTATGAGTCACAACGTTTACCAGTGCATTTTGTAATAATGAGTCGTGTTCACGGTATTTGAAACATAAAATTATTCGCCCGAAGCGATACTAAATATAAATAAATAATTTCTATCGATCCAATTACATCATTTTTTTTGGTTTTTTTTTTTTTAATAGAATAATATTCCTGAATAATTTACTTTTATATTATCTTGCTGTAATCGCGGCTATATAAATTACACGAAATCTATAGCTTAACGTTATTTCGATCTCCGTAATGTTACTTTCGCCATAATAGTCCGTAAAGTGATTTCGTGTCGCGGAAAGGTGCAAATTCACCGTCCTCGAGACGCCTGGAAACGCGAAAGCACGGCGTAAGACGGATACCCGAGATGTCGGAGGGGAAAAATCGGGAAAAAGAGGCCGAAGTCATTCAACAATGTCACTCCACCGGGCGGGAAATAAATGAAATGCATTTCCATGGAGTGCATACTACGATACTTGCGAACTATTAATATCGGTATGACAGTTTGACTAATGATTCTCAATATTCAAGCACGGCTTTGACATTACGAGATTAAAATCCGGTGGATAAAAACCGAGATAGAGTCAGATCGAGAGGAACAGCGGGAGAAAACTTTAGTCACGACGACTTAATACGATTATATTCGTTTGGCACGTCATTTATATCTGCTAAACGCGCACGTGGTGTATTGAGTTTGCAAAGTAGACGATAATCAAATCTGAAATTAAGCTCGTTATCGCGGAAAGCGATTCGTTTCCATAGAATTTGCACAAATAATGTATTAAGCGTAATGCCATTCGGACAGGCATACATATATTTTAAACGTAATTCCACGAAGACGAATACGCTCGTACTTACATGATCGATCGCTTTTCCCAGTTTTGTCCCGAAGAAAAAAAAAAAAAAAAAGAAAGAAAAAAAATGACGGGCAAAACACGGGCTCGATTACCCTCTCGTCGGAGTCGATCAGCGCGGCAATAAGGGGTAGTTTACCCGGACCATCGAATTTGCGGGCGTTAGAGCGACGCGAAGGGTAGGCCGGAGGGGGGTGGTATAACAATCTCGCAGAGTGTTTCTGGATATCAGCCTTAATGCGGGGTGTCTGGTCAACCAGATGCCCTGATAGGTCGATATAATTTTTTATTCATGACTACCGTCCTGATGGGATTTTCATCACTGGCTCACCTGTCTGGCCACCGATCAGTGTCCGGTGTGATTACCCGGACCCTGCGTATGCCGTTGCCCCGGGGCCGTTTCGTATTTTCCTCATTTCATCGACGTCGTCGATCCAATCGTTATGTCTTTTTCGGAACTCTTTACTTCGCGGCGCGGACTACGCTTCGCCGTCGGGCTCTTTGCCGCCGCAATCAATAAATAATTCCAGACAAACGATACATTTTCGTTCCGCCGCTCGCGTTTTCGTTTATTGTTATTTACTTGGCGGGGAGGCGCGACGGGGTTTAAACGTGCTTTATTCGGCAATTAAATGCAAATACCTCGGTGCACGAGCGGCGCATCGAGAGAAGATGCGCAGCCGTGTCTGCGCCCGTAACTTCTCATGCGAAAAACTGTGCAGCGCCCGAATCGCAACCTTGTTCCGCGAATGAACTCCGCCTTTCTTGCAACTCGTGCATACACGAGAATTAAATCACATCTTTCGGTGGGTAGAGGGGCCCTTTTCGTGCCGCGAGAAATCGAATCGAATAATCACCGAGTGGTAAAAGTGAGCACAAGAGGGAGGTAGACCGAAAAAGAGAGACGGGCATAGAGAGAGAGAGAGAGAGAGAGAGAGAGAGAGAGAGAGAGAGAAGAGAGAGAGAGAGGAGGGAAGAAAGGACGAAAGCGAATCTGCTGAAATTATCGTTCATCAACGGAACGCTCATGAGAGGCTCGTGGGAATTCGTGCTCATCCGCTCTTTGTTGCATAGCAATTAAAATTAGTGCTGTTAATTACGTGCCGTCGCTGCGGCGCCTGCGACGCTTGTTAGCCGCGCCCCTGCGAAAACTGCCAAAATTAAACGCAGAACAAAATGTAATGCGCCGCGTCTAATGGCGCGCGCGCGTATGCGAGGCTTGCCCGTTTTTTCACGCAACGAATACCACCTGATTTAGGTATAACGACGCGGGCGGCCGGAAACATTTTCGGAAACAAAGAGGGAACGGTGCGCGCTCAAACATTTAATCAATCGAGCGGCGAGTTTTGATGAATTGGCAGATGAACGTTTTATGAAATAAAATTACGGGCAGTGGTATTACGCACGTGTATTAAATTTAATTAAAATAGAATTTACAAGGCATACGATAGATCTACATTGCAATGTTTCCGTGATTAAAGGCATCGTAATTAATACCGAATCAAACGATGCACTTTCTCGATTACGTAATTCTCGGATTTTTTTTTTTTTTTCCGTTTACCTTGCAGCTACAAAATTTGATTCCGTAATTTATAGGATCGACGTAAAGTATACCTTTCGATAGGGAATTCTCAACGACGGGTTATGCCTCCGTTATTTACGGTCGTGCGCGTTCGTCATTATTTATATGGCCGTAAATAAATTGAGAAACCTTCGATCGCGTTCATCTATCAGCGAGTAACCTTTCACCGCTCCTTGGCATCGCCTATCCAAGCCGAAGTGACGTTAATCCGGCAGCTGCCCCGGCGGCTTTTCCTCGCGCTCACGACAATGTCGATCCACGCGAGGCGCGGATCGTCGTGTCGAAGATTACCACGGACGCGAGGACCCGACCCCGGGATTTTCGACGGGAGGCGACGCGGCGCCACTCGGCCACTTAAATCCAATCCTCACCACGGACAGCGATCCGTTATTCGGCCCTCGTTCTAGACGTGCCGCTTCACAACCGCGGAGGGACGAATCTGTAGGCAGGCGACGCCGAGATTGTCCGCGCAACGAGAGGAAAGTCATTCGCCGTGCAATTTGTAACGAGTGCAATCACGAGCGGCATAAAAATGTCATTAAGAGTGTCATTGAATAAGTAGCGGACGCGTGGCGTTTTATGATTTATGTCATACCCTTGTTATGAGCCGGTCGAACAAGGAGATGTGTTATAAATGAGGCGTACAAGCGTGCGCGTATACGAGCGATAGATGTGCGGGAAGGCGAGAGTGAGAAGCGGAGCAAGTCTCATATTAATGGAAAAAGAAAAAAAAAAAAAAAAAAACAAGAAAGTTTACGCGCTCGTCGCGTATATAAATTAACAGACCTTTCACAAATTAATCGATCCCGCGTACAGGCATGTTGAATATTCATCATCTCCGCGGAAAGCGTTATCTCCGCGGCGGGTTTTTCAGACTCTTCGTTACTCTCCGCGACAGGTTCACATAATCATATTTTCTACCCCGCGTCTAGCAATATCTTCTACGCAGTTTACTTTCGATGCAAGAGTCAGAATAACCTCCGTGGCGTTTATCAACTTCGTTATGGCGTATTAACGTGACGTATGTCGATTCTGCTCATTCCGCCGTGCTTGAAATTCGCGGCGTATAAGCGCGCGAGATATCAATCCGATTGCCGTTGCCCGAGCGGTTAATTTATTTACGAGAGAAATAACGTTTCTTTATTTCGTCATTCGAATAATGCCACGACGCGGATTAAATTAATATCCCGTTGCGATTAACGCGATATGCGTCGGGGCTCTATCAGCACGTTAATTAATACTCGTACTCGAACCATCGTCGGGATCGTTTCCCGTCCAGTTCCCATTCGTGGAGGCTCCAGGCCTAATCCGTACCGATCTCGCAAAAAAAAAAAAAAAAAAATGCGAAAATAACGTGGACGCGCGCGCGATCCCCTTGTATTCGTTAAACAGTTGCGTAAGTACCCACAAACAGCGCCGTGATTGCGGTCACGTGGCGGCTCGCATCGCTCAAACGGAAAGTAAAACAGCGAGCACACACACCCCGGAGGGGTTGTTTCTCTGAATGGCTGTTGATTGTAATCATCGGGTGTAAGTAATGCCCGCACGACGCCATTATACACCGACGCAAATTCGGCTCCGGAGTCGCTGCAAAGTACAGTCATTCGGTGTGTACACGTGCGTGCGTACGTGCCAGTGAATCCGGGCTCGGCTCACCGTAGGAAAACACGGCGAAAATCTCTCTTTAAAACAAACGTTCGCGTTTCCACCCGCTCGCCCGCCCGGAAAATCGTTACACGAGCAGTTTATTTAAACGACTGCATGTCCGTTTGTAAGAAATTAATGGCGGTGGAATCGTGGGAGGAGGCCGCTGGTAGACGTCGCCAGAATTTCACGCGCGAGAAAGCGCGAAGCGTTCGGTACGGTACGCAGACATTCAGCGGGAGACCAAACCTCGGGGCGTGCACGGCGCTGCGTCTTTGCCTTTGTCATCGATATACGCCGAGATATTTCTCGTATATTTCACGTAAATGTTAACGGAGCACCGTATATCGCGCTATGCGGCGATTGCACTTTGTCCCGAGCGAAACTAAACGACGCGACGGTTACGTAAGGTGTGCGCGCGTGTTTACAGTGCGAGAGAGCGACTTCCTGGCAATAAAATTTTCGTCGTTACGATCTCACCACTTGCCGTACGCGCCGCAATCAATCCTAATAAAACGTTCGTTTTCGTTACGCTGGATGCGTACAGCCTGAGATCGGTCCAACCGCTTCTCTCTCCGGCTAACTCCGCTCTCTCGTCGGTGGGTGTGACTGGGTTGTTTGAAGACAAATATCTAGAGACCGTAAGGCAGATCGAACGTGTTTGCCGAACGGAAACACGTTGTCAAACTAGGTACGGAGCGGTTTGTCTCTCGGTACACGAGAGGCCGATCCTAATTGGTCGTCGACGGAGGTGTCTTGCCGCTCCTGAAACGCCGCCGTAACTCCTTGACGCTTCTCGCCAAATTGAACGTGTATGCTCGCGCGGCAAATTGAGGAATTGAATATTCATACGGCGCGGAGGGAGACCTCTCCTCCGCACAAAGGTGAATTCAATTACGCATGATTGCCCGCCTCTCCTCTCGTTTCTATTGCGCGACACCCTTCCCGGCCTCCCTTTTCTTCCCCTTCGTCTCGCAGAGCAGTTAGGCCAATTTTACGCTTATTGGTACGTAAATACGGATCAAGCCGTGGAGGAAGCCCTCTCGCCTGTGAAAAGATGCAATTCCACATGCGTCACACGCTGGTATCGACGCCGGCAACTCTAAGGTCTACATATTGACGTCAAAGCTACCTGACTGATCCGATAGAATCAGTGAATTTCACCCCGCGCGAGAAGTATAATCCGCCTTGCGTGTCCACGGCCGGGATCGGAGGCTGCTGGATTCGAGATCGTTTCCACTCGCGGGGATACCGGCGCGCAGATTACGTCAAAGACGGCGCACCTGCGGATAACGAGTGTCCTTGAATTTAATGGCGATGAACTCGCGCGTATTCTTCGGTCTTCGGCGAAATAGCCGACTACCGGCTAACAAGAAAACGTCAGGGAGATCCTATCTCGAAATCGAAGATGACAGTTAATTAAAAAAGAAAATTGACTTCGCTATTGCGGCATGAAACGTGCAGCGTGTCTCTAAGATACTCCACGCCGGGATCGATCGTCGCGCGCCTATACGTCCGTGCTTTTCCCGTTTATGAATATCGCGGGAGTCACGGCGCTGTCAACATCGTAATCCCGTCCCGTGGGATCGCCGGGCACAATGCCCGCCCGTTTATCCCCGGCCGGCTCTCTCAAAACTCAATTTTGCACCGTTTTTCGAACAATGCGCGACGCGAGGCGATCCGTCGGTTATTCTCCTCGACGAACGGATCGGAAATAATAGGGAGATCCGCGCCGCTCGTTAACGTACTAATAACTCATCAGTTTTACGACCGAGGAGGCGAGAGAGACGGATTTTAGGGCGACATGCATCGGCGGTCATCGCAGGTGCTAGACGGACCATACGTGAATCGCGCTCTCCTTTCGGCCGAATCTCGCCCCGAATTCCGTCACGATTGCCGGATGTGAGTTTATTACGATAAAATACGGCGCCCGGCGCACATTGTGTTAGAGGACATTACACTCTAATAGCATCATTTCGTGCGTATAAAAGTGCGGTGACATAAGGTACCGGTCTAAATTACTTCGTCACTCCTAGATATAGACATATGCCGATGTAACAATGCTACACGCGTCACGTACAGAAATAATGATTTTTATATGAAAGTTAATTGAACGAGATAATGGACGTGATTATCGCGGCGATATCGTGAATTAATTGAGGCTGCAGTAACTCGTTAATTCATTCGCGGTCAAAAAGCGTAAAAGACAAATTAAAGCCGCCTCGGGAGTAATTATATTTAATTGCGAATTATTTAAGGCCAATTGTATAAAAAGTAACCGGGAAAAGCGTGGAATATCTTGAAAACGCATATCGGCGATATAAATAGCTGATTTATTCAACGTAACTCGGGAAAAAAAAAAATTGTACATATATACAATTCGAAAGAATAAACTTATTCTTTTTTTTTCCTCTCGAAAGAGATCCCGATGTTCGATTCGGGCCTCTACGCGCTCTCTAAACTAATTCCGCGCGAGCATTCGTTACATTATTTCACGAATATGCATTCGTTGTCAGCCGTAACTCGAGTGACACGTCCGACGACAACTCTCTCGCTCGACCCCGTCGATCGTAAAACTGCGGCGTGTTTCCGTCGAACTCGGGGACAGCCAGCCGACGGGACAGTTCGATACGAGAGCGAGGACCGTAATACGAAATAAATTATAGCCGCGGTGTAGCGTCAGCCGGGTTATAAGGTCGCCGTTGGCCTCCGCGGCCTCGTCGAGCTGGCGGCGCGCCGTTAACGACCGCGATATTATCGGCTAGCGAATCATTTTCCCTCGCGGGGCGCCTCGCGCGCGCGGATTAAAATGCGTCTGCGACAGCTTCGCGGCCGTATATTCGAGGCTTCTCGCCGGCGACGAAATATTTCGAGCGAGGTCGGGGCGACGTAATCGGGACGGCCGGGCGCGATGCTAACAACGCCGACGTGATATAATTACGGTCGAATAACACATCGGGAATCGTAATACGCGATTTGTAATTCGTGACCGAACCAATTGCGGCCGAAATTTGCATTTAATCCAACGTTGAACGCAATTTGCGATGACGGGGCGAAGCAATGTTGCAACTACGATCGATACGGGCTGATTGATATGGGCGACGCGAGTCGCTCGTTGCGTCGCCAATTTGCAGCGTTTTCGCCTTCAAATATATCTGGACCTTCTTTATCCCAGCGTAGACTTGTAGCCGCGGCAACTACACGGCACGTTCTACGCGCGTAATACGCCGGCTATAAGCGGTAAAGCGTTGCAATTTCAGGGATTGTCGTAAAATCTGGCATAGAACGATATTCTACACGGGGGAAGCCTCTTAAATTTTAAACAAAAGCCCCGTGCCAAGGGGATACAACGCGGTACGTTGCTTGCCAGCGCTTAAGCGGGAATTAAAACTTGCGGAAATCCCCGTTGTGCGTCCAATCCGGCGTCGGGAAAAATGTGCGCGTGCACCAACAATGAAAGCCCCGCGCCGCGAGAGCGAAATGAGACGTAAAATTTCGCGCGCGAGATACGCCTTGGCTCAAGTTATCCCGATAATGATCGTTGCATCCCGCACCTTGTAGTTATCGCGCGCGCCCATTGCCGGCAACGAGAATTATTGCCGCGATTCTCTGCGTTTCCCCGGTCATTTTATTTCGCGGTGAATTTCACTGCCCGTCGCGCACCGCTCACGCGATCCGCGCAAGAAATCGCGCGGGATATATAATCCTCCGGCAGCGATTTCTGCGATTTCCAAACAGTTTCACTTTGCGCGCGTACGTACGAAAAAATCTCCGGGATAATGGAATTGCCGGTTGCGTAGATATGCACACAAGGAGCGGTTTGATAAGCGAAGAAAAAAAAAAAAGAAAAGGAAAAAAAAAGGCAACGGCTGTGAAGTAAGCCGTAACGATAGCGTGGCGCGCTGTTTGCAACGCGGAAATTCGACTCGCGGTAGCGATTGAGATTAATCGCGTGCCATTTTCGTAGTACTGACAATAACGCGAAGTAACTGGAAGGAGCAATTGGATGATGAAGATATATGAAAGATTAGTCATGCTAAATCTATCAGCGGCGGTTACGCGCGAATCCTAAGGCTCTGTTTACCCTGGCGCAATTGATAAAAACCGTAGGGTCTTTACCGTTCTCTGCGCAAAACGCAGTTGCACTTTTTATTTACAGCGATGTATTTATCGTAATACAGTAATCTGGCGAGACAAAAGATCTAAAGTCGTGCATTGATGAAAGAAAAACATTCGCGGTTGGTAACGTGTCATTTCGCAGATAAATATACGTCTCGCGGTATCGAGGACGCGACCGCGCGGGTCTTCCAATAAAATCGGAGCAATTCTTATAATAATATAAATGACGCTTTCTGAAAAGTACAGGCTTAAGCGTATTGGGACCTTCGGTGCAATTATCTCGGTACGAAACGTGACGCGTAAAATGGTAGGAAGTGACGTCTCAGACACGAATAAAAACGACGTTCGTGCAGTCAAAGGAAAATACAGGTCACGTTTGTGAGCGCGAAAACGTAACGTCTTATAACGAGAACAAACGTCTGACAATAGAAGGAAAGTGAAATAGACACATCCGCTCGAAAGAAATACATCGAGCACTCTCGCGCAGATTGCACTTACATTCGGAGAAATTTCATTTTTCACAGATTACTAGGTGCCGTGTAACAATCACCGAGCAGGAAGCTATTGTACGTGCGTAAACAATTCGAGCGAAATTACAGTACAGGTGTGTACGTTATGTAGTGCAGCGTGTGCATAATCGAAAATAAGTTAATTGGAAAATGATAAATCCTGCGCGCCGACCTAATATTTTTTTTTTTTTTTTTTTTTTAACGCATGCACCGCAAATAATAGTATTACGCAAGATTATCTTTTCCGAACAATGGCAATCGTTTTAAACAATATCGAATGCGAATCGTATCGCTGCACGTCGTCGGGCTTTCCCATCGTACACCGTTGCGGAGCCCGTGCCACTCGAATTAAAATCGTACGGCCGCAATTAAGATCCGCCGGTCCGAGACAAGTCGATAGGCATTCCCCGGGTCATCCTGACGCATCGTCTGGATGAAATAAAAGCAAAAGAATGGAAGTCAGAGCTTGAACACTTTTCTCCTCGCAGAAATGTGCGGCATTTCTCTCGTCGCGGACGAAGAAATCCTATTACGACGGCGGGGGCGAGGGGAAGGGGAGCGAAAGAGGAAGAGGAACAGAGAGGGAAAGGAAGAGCTTGAATAGTATTTTGTTTTGTCCGGCGTATAGGTGGACATCATGATGACAGGATAGAACATAAACGTGGGGCTCCCGAGGGAGTTACGGGACATAAAATCCTGCGTCTCCCTTCTACGCTGGCGTCTAGATGTCGGGACTTTTCGCATTCCCATATAAAACGTACCCCACTGCCTCTCGGCCCTTCGAAGCCCTTGTGCTCATCAACGGTGACAGTTGATCCTCCCTTTAGGCCGAATTTGTCCCGCGATCGAGGAGCCAGATTGAATCGGCTCCTTTCCCCCGTTGATCTCTGTGAAAGAGAAGAATCATCGCTCCTCGCTATTTATGAGAGAAACATGTGTCAACATTGACACTAAATTAATGACCAAAGCGCTGAAAATAAATCTTTAAACTTCGAACGCATTTTTTTTTTTTTTTTTTTAACAACTTTAAAAGAAAACGTAGAGTATTGTTTTTTTATTTTTTTTTTATTTTACACGGGAATATTCTTCTGTCGATTTTATTCTGTAGAAAGTCAGGTCGTGGGTTTGTCAATTTTAAAGAGATTTTTATCTGTTTTTCTTCTTTCACTTATACCGGATGAATGAGCTTCGGTCGCCTTATGTTCACCGTTCCTCCAAGTCGCACCGATAATGACTTTGTTTATCGCGTCATAAGGTGTCCAGGTGAAATATTGCATCGGATTGGCGCTCGACACTCGCCGACTTAATTGCCACTCCGCGTCGTTTCCAAACGACTTTACGCAATAACAATCATCGCGCTCTCGCACACAGGTGGACACGCACCATGTACGTAGAACACACGCGCGCGCGATTGGCTGCACGCACCCGCTAA
This sequence comes from Cardiocondyla obscurior, assembly GCF_019399895.1. NCBI lineage: Eukaryota > Metazoa > Arthropoda > Insecta > Hymenoptera > Formicidae > Cardiocondyla > Cardiocondyla obscurior. The sequence continues at coordinate 6,434,801 of NC_091870.1, read as the reverse complement.
TGCTCGAACGGACCAATTTCGTATACCTGCTTCTCCAGACGGAATTCATCGGCAAATTGAGCTGACTCATGTCTTCCCGTTATACCAACAACGCCATGTAAATGAGTGCACACTTGTGGATGGCGCAATTTTTTTTTTCTTTCTTTTTTTTTATCACCGTAAATTAGACGCACGAATGCTCCACATAATTTTATCGGCGCAAATAATTGTTTCACGTGTAAAACGATTTAAAAATCATGCCAATAATAATTATAAATTTGAAAAAATTACACTGCCAAGGCAACGCTAAAAATTATATTGCATTAATGCTAGTTCTATTTTTTAATTGTTGAAGCATTTCTAAAAAATTTTTTTCTGGCGTTTACGTACACGGAACTCCTCGATGAGGGAGAAAAAGAAGACGAGGCCAGAGCACGCGCTGTGAATTCGACCACATGTGTCTACGTATTATTTATGTGCGTGTCTGCATATATGCAAATGCCTCCTGTCCGATTGTTATGCAAGATCCACGATAGATCTATGCTAATGGAAATCGTTAATATATCCACGAGGATCCTAATCGGGTGCCGATAATCTCGCCGCAGAATCGCGAAATTAAAATACGCGCGCACAGGTGGGCATTGCGTGCGTGCTGTTGATCAGACCGAAATTTGTATGACGTCATTCGTGCAGAGGACCACACGGTATTTCCGGATTTTTTTTTTTCTCAAAGATAATGCATCAGAGATTAAAAAAAAAAAAAAAAAAAAGAAAGAAAGAAAGAAGCAAAGATATAAAACAACTAATAGTGAAACTTTTACATTATAATTTTTTTGAAAAAGTCGTTTATTAGATAATCTTTTTCATATTATCGCTGCAACATCTTTCTTTTTACGACCGGACGTAAAAAATTAATATCTTAAGTACACATTTTTTCAATTATACTACGTGCTCCAGGATTCTATTTTCCCCAATCTAATCGGAAAACATTTTGACGGCCGTTGATTAGATAGGCCTCGATGATGAACTACGTTGAAGGATAAACCGGAGGCCTACCTGTTCCGAAAAGCGCCGAATCATGCTCGAAATAATAAATCCGGTAAACGACGTAAATCCCGAAGCGTATTAATGTAAATTCATGCGAGCGGGTCCTAATCGCCTTCGGGTACACCTGCGTGCGCCATATGGTGTTTTCTATTCCAGGACCGCGATGTATACAAATAGAATGCGCGGGGTGCTCCGACCTCGACCCCATCGTAGGTGAATTTGGAAGCGACTCCCGACCCCTCAACCCCAATCATTGTACGGAGCGCGCCACGGCTAGACGGATTACGAGCTATTATCATTCCAAAGTCGAGGGGTGTCCGCCGCGCGGTCAGGAAAAACGCGAGCATATGTTTAATAAGTTCGTATGGCGTTTCTTGGGCCCTTCGGTCGGGAGTCAACCATGTTGACACATGGTAATTAACTCTGAGTAAGACTAATTGGAAAATGTAGCTGAGAGAGTAATGTGTCATCGCAAATAGTGCTTTATGAGAATTAAAGTTGACTTTAATAAAGAATCCCGACGTAAAATGTGCGCGTAGAAATTTGATCTATTTCACGAAGAACAGAAATATTTTCCTTCGCTAATGCCAGAGAGATATTAAGAGAGAAACCGAACTAACTGATGTATCGTATAGGAACGTATAGCTTTCGAACCAAACAGTTTTCACGTTTGTATCACGTGTGAAACGTTTCTTTTTTTTTTTTTTTTAAAAAGGGTAAAAGGAAATATGAATTTAGCCTCAAATTTGAGCATATTATGCACCGATTTGTTAACGCATGAGTTTATTTTTCAAATCAGTTCCGAGTCATCGTTTTAAACTAGTTCGGTAGCACCTGATTTCTCGGTTGAACTCTGTAATACTGTAGAATAATAGTTTCCTTTTTTTTTTTAAACTCAAGAAGCTGAGAAGATGAAAGAAGTAGTCGCCTTTAGATGACTGAAAACGTCCGTTTTATTTGTACCGTGGACACGTTGCCTTTCCGAGAAAAAGTTAAACTGATTTGGATACAAAAGATTTTGGTTATGGTTTCCATATATTATTATATGCATAAGCATCTATATATTGGTACTAATAAATTATTATTTTATCTGCGCAATTGAATAATGCCGATTATTAAATACTTAATATTTTTAGCAAATTTAAAAACGAAGAAAAATATAAAAGATTCAAATAAAATATTTATCTTAATTATACATACGTCGTGATAAATACACATTTGTGCATTAAAAGTTTGAAATTTTCTTAAGTTTTAATTATCGTAAAATTCAAACGAGTTATTAATTTTTATAAACATACTATATACAGCAGCATCTTGTATAGAGCTAATATAGGAAGGAGGTGTTTCCAAACGAAGCCTTTAGAAATTCTGATCGTTAACCTCATGATAAATAACGAAAGTTCGAGTATATCTTTCGAAAGATCAGGTCGGGATAATGAGAGGCAGGGGCTGAGTTGCAGGTGTGGGATGGGGACCTGCTACCGGGCCTACGCGCTTCATTGGCGTAGTTATCAAAAAATCTTGCTCGATCGTTGAGATTTGTTTCCTCGATAAAATATTGAAAAAAAAGGAAAAAAAAAAAAAGAAAGAAAAAAAATTGAGATCTATATTCGGAATTCAGAAATCTCTCTACTTCGCGAAATCAATATTCGATCCGAGTGTAACTGTAGGAGTTGAACAACTACTTTATCTCGACAATTCACCTCGCTGACTATCAGGAGGATTCATTTAGACCCGAATCACAATTTCCAGCGGAATCGTTCGTGGCATTCGAATAAATTTTCCCAGGGCACGTCGGCTGGGTCCTTACTTTCCCCTTTGTCGAGGAGATAAATTTCCGGAATCGACGACGTTCGACACAGCGCCGGGGGGGAAAATCGTGCTGGCTAATTGCGGGCGACTTTTACGCCGTCTGAAGAGTCCCTTTCCTCTCCGCAGACAGGGCGCATTCCGCACACAAGTACGCGCACGTTCAAGGGAAAATCTTGGAGCCGAGAGCTGGCGGAATGTAATTTCGCCTTGGCTGAAATTCTGACGGAAGAGGCGTGACCCACCTTATTGGCTCTTATGCGACTTGACCGCCGGATGGTGGTCGCAACATCTATAAAACTCGCTCGACCATTATTGTTACGTCCCGCCACCTATCCACACTCAAACATCATATAGGGATAAAGGAGAGAATCGTGGTCCCTTTATAACAAGACTGACAGGGAAGACGTAGGGAGTCAGTAGCGGGATAATATCCCGTCGGGCAATGTGAAAAATATTGCGGAGAAAATATTGCCTGGCAGCTTATATACGAGCTCACCGAAGTATCATCTGTGTATAAAAAATATGTGTTCGGTACTGAGTGTTTTTTGGCGTCATGTATTCCTCCTTTCTTTCTTTCTTTCTTTCTTTTTTCTTTTACGATTCAATAACAAAGCAATGCTATTATATTGTTACGAGAAACTCGGAAAACGATCTGGCGCAGTTTCACCCTGAAAAACGTTACTCCGCGCGGTGATTTTCGCGGTAAACCAAGAGCGATGAAGCTCGACGACCTTTTAAGCCTCGCGCACGGAAACAGTGTTTGTCCAGCGGGAGCCGCCGCCGTCTGCTCGTTTTCATCAGCATGCCCGCGATGACGGTCGATGATGACTTTGATTCGCAAACACGGCTCCCAATTACACGGGGATGGTACCCGCACGGTAGCTGACCGTGCATTAGCTGCACCAACAATGCATTATTCAGTGTATATACGCGTTGTGTTGACGTATTTGCCTCTTTCGTAATATGATTGCTGCGATATTATTCGATGCGCGCGGTTCAACGTACCTGGACATCGGTTCGAATTTTGCGAGCTGTCACCGACAAATTAATCCGGCCTTCTCATCGTTTATTCGCGCGCGCATAATCCGCGCCGCGATTGAATGGAAAGAACCGGAAGAGTAAATAATTTTTGTTGCCATCCCTCGCGTGTGTATGTACAACGCTCGCGAAGCCCTTCCACTCGGTGCACATGTGCTGGATTTTAATTACAATTTTTTGTTGCAAAAAAAAAAGAAAAAAAAAAGAGGAAAAAGAGAAATACCGCGGTCGCTATTATTGTTCGTTAAGCGGGATTTATTTGCGGTTTTCATGCGTGGAAAATAAAACGTCGCCGGATTTTCATCGATATTAAACGCGCGCCGAAGAGTCTCGTCGTGTTAAAAAAAAAAAGAAAAAAAAGAAAAAGAATCACAGATGCGCATGTGACATTAAAACGAGTAGAAGGAGCGAAATGTTGAGTAGAGTAATGGACAATATCACGCAGTCGGCAGATGTTGGTTTCGTCGATGATCGAAATTATCTAGGATCTCGAGTGTGAGAACCGATTGTATCGTCCGCCAACACTCGCGGCTGCAATATCTCCGATGAGAACTTCTATTGCATTCAACTTTTAATAGATCCAAAGAACCGTGCTCAGGCATTTCGCACGTATTTAATCCGTGACTGTTTTGCCAATGCCGGCTATTGTGCTGTTACTGCTGTGTGCCATTTAACTTACTATTCCTCGATGAACTTCCGCGTACCTGTCTCGATTGACAGACGCAAGCAGGCGTGTTTTCAATGTTATCACGTGCGGCTTGTTATACTACGTCCACCGGACGATTGAATAACTTCGATTACACCTGATTAAAACGCAGCGTAAATATTATCTCATATCCGATCGGTCATCTCCGAAAGAATATACCAGAGCAGAGCGCGAGCGGAAAATGCGCGGACGTTCACGAGTCGGCGATAATCTTTAACGCGAGATACTAAAAGTTTTTATTTTACAAATTATTCAGTTTGTTAGATTAATGTTGCGTGGAATAAAAAGTAAGGTATGACATTTCGAGAGAGTCCTTCGACTTGACGCTAGAATATAACAATCGTTCATCCCGGGGTACTAATGAACGACCGGTCGACCGCAAATTCGAAATGCGGGGGAAAAAAAAAAAGGAAAAAAAAAAAGGAAGAATTTCGTTCCGCATGGGGCGATTCCAAAATCGCCGGGCGTTCGCGATTTTGTAAAAACTGCCGTAACCAACGCTTCCGCGTCGTGAATCCGAAAAATTCACGCTGATGCAAGTAAACAAAATGCGCAATCGTTAAACAAAAATATTCGGCCGGATGCTGGCGGGCGCACACGTCACTGACGGCTAAATATTTACGTAGCTGAGTGCCGGCGTCGGTAATAACAAAGGAAAATAGGCGAAACGCAAACAGCATTGCATTGCATTCGTGCGACAAGCCCGGGCGGCGGCGCACCTTTTTACCGGAGCGGCTCATCGTCCTTTCGTACGACGTACTTAGGTTAAAAGTATCTAATACTGTATTTTATAGTTTCTACCAACCGGCACTAATGCTCTCTAATATTGACGGATTTTTAGAAAAGCCGGATTATCTTTAATCAGTAGAGGTTCCTGGAAAAAGTTTAACGGTCATCCTTTTTCTTTGTCGTCGCGTTATTGCGATAAGATAGAAAATGAACACAATAAAATGGGTGCTGTTTGAAACGATTACGAAAGTAAGTCAAACAGTCGCTGGTAAATTTTACGAGTGACACATTTTAAAACACGTGCACGCTGCGCGCCCGCGGTTTAAGGTGAAACGATGGCGATTATAATTTATAGCTATAGCGAATCGCCAAAATGTAGCGGGCGTTACAAATATGTCGGAAGGATCCAATTCATCAGGGAGGCGTATCAGTGCGAGCCCACTTGTCACGTCTTATCACGTCCACGGCTCGTTACGCCGAAAACGCAGCTCCAACGCGTAACCGGTCGCGACGCTGCCAGCCACCCCTCGAGGCGGTTATCGCGCGCTCGATTTAAATTAATAAAGCTAATCAGGCTAATCTATTGACCAGGCGAGGCCCGGCCATTGTTGATGCTCCGCTCGAAATATGCAAATGAGCGGGGGATGAAAGCGGGCGGGCGCCATCGTCGCGCGCGTCATCACTCAGGTGCCCGCTCGTTTCCCTGTGTGGGGCACGCCCGTGATAATGAAAATACCAGGATACCGATATAGCGGGAGGTAGGTCCCCGGCCGGGACCATCATTACAGTCATCAGTGAGATGACCAGCTCGATAGTCGATCAATTAAATGACCCCGCCAGGATCTCTCCCTTCTTTCCTCTTCCCTCGTGTTTCTCTCTCTCGCTTTCTCTCTCTCTCTCTCTCTTTCCGTAACCCGAAATCGATGCTGCAATGCAGCGCAAATGAGGCGCCTCCGGCGCTTCAGAAAGAGTATGCACCCTGACGACGACGGCCGATAAAATTATTTTAGAAAATTACAGCGTTACCCCGCCGCGCGGGCGATCATGATGAAACGGGAATCGAGTTAGGTAATAGTTAATGAGCGTGTGTTTCCGAGTGGCGGACGCCGCCGATCGTCTGCGTACGTATACTTTACCGCACGGCGAAATTGTTCACGGATCTCGTTACGCGGATAGCGTAATGCAGCAATAAGTTTGTTATTTGGCGTTCGGCCGGCTGTACGCAAAGAGCTAACCGACTGGTTTGCGTTACATCGACGGTAAATGGAGTTTCGTGGATAATTACAATGGCGGTGGGGCCGGAATAAAGTTCGGTTGCCCGGGATCACGTTGCGGGTTCGCGAATGCCGCCGCGAAAATATTTTTCTTTTCTTTTTTTTTTTTTTCTTCTCAATTTTTCCGCGAGCGATTACGGAGGGTGCGGCTCTTCGTTAAGTATGCCGCGATGCCGACAGATAATTACTCTATTATACGCCGTTTAATCCGCGAAATAACGTGGCCGCGTGGAAATCCCCGACGGTGCGTTCGATCGTGCATGGAGCGCTCAGGGAATAGGAATTAGATTACGATTACACGGGCGCGGGGATTATAAGTAAGCGGCCCGCAAAAGTTCCGCGAATAGTTTCTCCTACGACGACAAAGGAGTAAAGATTTTTTGCGCAAATTATTACACTCTCCGGCGATAATCCCGGACTGTTTTGCCGCCAATAAAAACGAACAATAAACGGCCGACCACAAGTATCGCTCCTTTCTATGCAACTTCTTCGGTTTGCCTTAAAGCACAAGCCTGGCGGGAGCCCTACTCTCGGCTACTCATAATGCGTTTGTAACGGGCCACGTGGCCCGTCCCGTCGTAAACATTACGCCAATGAACGGTACTGTCCGCGTTGTTTCTGCGAATTCGGCAAGCTGTGGCTCGAAATAACGCAGCTACTTTGTAAAACCATCCGGTGACCACTGCAAAAGCGCGAGACAATAGCGTCCGAAGAAAGAAGCGGAATTTTTAGGAATCCTCTTTTATATTCGTGGAAGTTGACCGACTTCTTTCCTGCATCTTTTGTGCATTTTCAGCCGCATATATTGTACGCGGTGCCTCTATATTTATCTCCGACATAAATTTATGCAACAAACCCGCGCTGAAAGTTAAATAGAAAAGGATAATGAAGGAGGATAATTTTTTTTTGCGCGTGCAGACAGTGTTCCCGAACTATTTCGCTGAACAGCAGGGGGTGCCTCGAGTCGCTCAACTTCATTAGTTTAGCATAGCGGCTATGCGGATTTAAACGCTCTTATATATCGACGGTGGCCGTAAAACGAGCGGGCAACGAGCCAGGAGGCGTTGCTCTACACGAAAGCACGTGTACGCCGCGCAAAGAAGGAGCAGGGTACCTTATGGGGTTACTGGGGTTACAGCGAAGTTACAGCCGTTTACGCGCGCTGTTGCACGGGCTGTTTACCTTTGTATAGCCGGGCGTGAATTACGCTCGCGACTTTGAACAGGCACGAGTAGCCCCGGCGGAAATTCGTGGTTAAAGGAGCTACGAGTTCACGAGCGCGAGCTATTTTATTTCACTCGAAGTACCATAAAAAATATAATCAAGAGCACGCTGTTTAAAATTTACATTTAAACATCGGTAATTTTTTAACTGTAATATATACATATATATTTATATATATCTCTCTCTCTCGAGAAATAAGAGTTTACTCGAGCCAGCAATAAACGAGATAATTTTAGCTCGCATGTAGCACAGCACGTCCATTGTTACGGTTACCTCGAACATCAGCGGGGAGAAAGTGATTCCGTAAAAATATATCTGCTCTCTGAATTACCCCCCGTAGTCGCGGTTATCGTCGTGGCGATCATGATCCATTTCCTCAGCCGAAGGACGTTTATCGCGATCGTTGAACGCCTCCGCCGAGCGAAGCTACATCGACCAGACGCGGCGCGCAGGATGTAGGCGCAATTACCGGCAAGGATAGGACTTATCCGGGGCGCTGTGGGGCAGCGGGCAAATCGCGCGAAGGGAACAAGTGAGCTTGCCATTTCCTCGGAAATCGAGACGGGCTCCTCCGCTCCGGATCGGCCGAATGCCGCTGCGGTCTCTCGATACGCGGGGGCCGGCTGCCAGTTAGGTTTATTGGTCTAATTTAAATAACGGGTCACACGAGGGGATGCTATCTCATCGCGACTGTTTTCCTTCTCCCTCCCGCTGGCCCCCTCGTGAGAATCCCGCAATTCCGGATCTCGTCAAACCCTCCTTTCCGCCCCGCGCGCTCGATGATTGAAGGATTTACAAACTTTTATTGCGCGACGCATTTATCTCGAGCGCGCCCATGCGAATTAAGATCTCGGTGCCCGAAGACACGTTCGGAGCGCGCGATATGAGATGTTACCACCGATACTAACGATGGAGAAAAACGGGGATAAGAGCTTTTGCCTCAAGTCGTCGATGCGCGATGTTTCTCCTTTGTCGACGTCTCTGTACCGCCCGCATGCTCCGCTCTTCTATTTTAGTGCCGATTTACATGCATAAAATCCCTGCTGGGCGCCTTGGAAAAACTATGTGACACGCATTTATTCGCACGAACGTTTGTCTGCAATTGCGCGAATGTGAAAAAGGTTTATACGTTCGAAAAAATTATTATTTCCTCTGGCGAGTCCTCTTTTCTCTTTAATTTTATTATGAGTGCTCCACCTCCGCAAAGTTAGCACACTTTTATTTTTATATTAAAATATGGAGCAAAGGAAGTAAAAAAAAAAGAAAAAAAAAATTAACGCGAGGAAACGGTGGATATTGTTCCGATTGTAACTGTGAAAACGCCGGAATGCTTACTTTACAAGTGATGCTAATAATTTCGTGCAATTTCAAGCTCGAGTGACTTCTCCGGCAAACCAATTTATATAAAGGATCACTTTTTCTCTCTGCCAATAGCAAGTATCGCGGCACTAGATCATAGTATCAAGGAACGGCATTCGATTGTGCGAATAGCCTACTTTCTACTTTTACATTTCGCTAGTTTATTACGAGGGAAAGGGCACAAATCCTCAAGCGCAGTAACCTCATAAGATCGAACAAGATTCTGTGGTATCCTATTGTATCCCCCTCGTATGTTTGAATTAGCAAGTTTTCACATAATTACATTTATTAAACCCACGCGTTCACGTGTGCCTTGCATATTCACATGTACATATATATATTAATTTATATATACATATATACATACATATATGTATATATATATGCATGCAATTATCTTTCCTACGATTTCGTAGTGTTAATGAATGGCGTTGCAAACGAGCTGACCTCAGGAATGAGAATGCCAATTTTAGCACAATATGGGGAACTACTTAGACCCACTTAAATTTGCTTCCACATGTAGTTAATGACAGATCTTGCCGATATAATGGTAATTACTAGACAGAGTCGCCTCGAAGCCAATGCATAATTTACTGTCCCTCTTAACCATGTAATAATACCGCTCACTGCATTCATTAAACGGACTCATTATTCATTTAATGCGATAAGATGTATCATATTCTTTGAAAACAAGCCGTATCTTTTGCATTACATTGTACAGGAGTTCCCGATAGCTTATGAAACGCGGGCACGAAATGTTTTAATGAATCACTTCTAGAAAGTCTCGAAATTATTTTTACGCGCTTTTTACATATTTATATATCTCTTCGATCCACTTATTTTATTCCCGCAAAAGTAAGCCGACCGAGCAATCGCGTACCATCGCGGTAACGTCAGCTGTTTAAGGTGAGCTATCCGCAATTGTTTGGAGCTGTACTATTTACGACAACCTACATTTTTCGCATTTTCACATCTATATCAACGACGCTCCGCGCACTCCCTATTTTTTTTTTCTTTTTTTTTTCTTTTTCAAAGAAAAAAATAGAAATGTGCGCCCTCCTTACCTCCGTGTTCCCGCAATTGCCTCTAATTTCCTTCATAATTAATAGTCGCGTATCAAGTATTAGCTATGCGGAATTTAAAAAAATTGCAGGTTGAAGGATACTAGCCGGCCCCTCGTCGGCGATCTAATAGCGGACTTTAGCGTAATTTCGTCATCAGGCGCGCTTATCGTGACGGCTTCGTCATGTGCTACGACCGAAGCCGGGCAGACCGCGCGGGATGCAATTCGCAAAGTGCACGCCATATGACGTACGACACAGTCACCCCGCGACGGTCCGTAGGGAGTGAAAGTATAATGCCGGCAAGTACGAAGGAATTTTCTAGTGGCACGTGGTCGGCGCACGAATCGACGTGCATATGGGGAGAAAGGATTGTTCGGTGACGCGCGCACGGGAAAATTAAATGCAACTGTCGGGAGGTTAGGGAGAGGGAGGATCGCTAATTCCGGGCTGCAACGGGTTGGCGGCGGCGTCGGCGGTGGTTTTTCGGAGGGTGAGTAAACGCATCATACGGCTCCAAATATAAATACTAGCGTGAAAGAGGAAAGGGTGTCGCGGATTGGGGATCGTTACGAATGTGTCATGCGGACGGATCGAGCGTGCTCGAAAGCTTCAATTCGGGCTGCCGGGGGATTGCCAACGCGTATGGCAGATAGTGACTGATCGCTCTTCACGCTCGGATAATCCCCGAGTATTTGCGGCAGGAAGTCGAGAGTGTAGGTGTAAGGTTTAATTAATACGTATCGACCCGTTGATGCTTTCAACCTTCTCCGATTAAGCGGCGATTTTACTCTCTCGCTCCCTGCCGTTCTTTTCCTCTCGTTTCTTGCTTGTATTTTTATCAAATGTTTGCGATTGCGAAAAGTGAATAAATTTCAATAAAATTAATCACAGTTGCGACGATCAATATAATAGTATATAGTCAGGTTTATCTTATATTCAACGTTCTTTTTTTTTTTCCCCTCGTCTGTCTGTCATTTATGTTACACGTTGCGTTATAATCGGACGGCAATATAAGATCTCGGATTTATAATATTAAATTTTTACGACGGCACGCGCGGCGGCGGCGGCGGCGCAATTGTATTCATCTGCGCAACTTTGCATACGAAGAATACTTTGAATAATAAAGATGAACGATGGCTGATTTATAACGATAAGCAATTGTGACGGCATAATCTTGGCTTCATGCGCATAAATGTATCGGAGCTAATACATATTCGCGGAGGTAGCAATTAGTGCGGCATGCTCTTGGGAAAGCGTGTTATCGGGCTGGTGGACGCCGGAGAGCGTTTGCAGAACGCAGTGCTCGCAAAGAGCTTAGGTTCGAGGTAGTACAAATAAAACAAATGCCACAAGATAACGCCTCCGGTGCATTGAATCGGTGGTTTCGATTCCGACAATAGAGGTCATGCTACGTGGGTACTCGCACGTGCTGGTAACTTCGGTTCTGCATTACGTACATACTACCAAGTACTAATTAACATCACAATGGCACATTATACTCTATTCTTCATCGGTTCTACGAAGCTGCCACGATGATTACTATTAGCGTGCGTATGCCCGCAATCGATAACAGATTACGCAACAAGTACTAGTTCGTCGTGCTCTTCATTCATCTTTAATGAGCTCGTCTTACTTCTTCTTCCTTTTTTCCCTTCCTTAAAATTGACGAAAGTACAAAAAGCATTTTTTTTTGTTTTTTTTTTTGGGAAATTACTAACGGCACTGTGCTAACGAAATGCGTTACAGTTAACTGTATAACGAGCGCGGGTCGCGACTTCGCGCGACTTACAATTGCTTTTGTCCATTTAGTAACCATTTTCGTCGGCGAACCCTTTCATTCGCGCCACAGACAAATCAGTAAGTTGCCTCGTTAATTTATATTCATTACATACAAATTGAATATTATATTATTCAACGGTAGGGCGCTAACTCCCCTAAGGGCGCCACATGCCCGGCACCCTATCGCAGACAACTGCGCTTACGTGACAATGATTCTAGCACAATCAGTAGTATAGCGACAGCTCCGCTACCACATCGACGAAATGGCTTTGTCTGTATTTCGTAGTCGTAGAGACGCGGTGTCCGTGAAACATACGCGGTTTTCGACTCTATCAGACGAGACGATAAAAAGGAGAAAAAAAAAAAGAGATGTGATTTATTGCACCTTCGATATTCATCTTCGGTTATTTTCGACGAATGGCACGATGACGCGGGGAATTTATCTAACACGCTGCACTGTGATCTCGCCGCGAACTGTCGGGCATCCGCACTGATGCAACGGTAAATCGCGAGGAAATATCGTTCCCCCGGGAGACGAAACGGATACTTATCGCTCGCCGGGAAAATAAAGAGACAAGAAAAAAGAAATATATAAAAAAAACCCCCTCCCCCAGAACAATGTCATTATTCCTTACGCTACGAGACGGTCTCTCTATCGTTCTGATGATACCTCGTAAAAAAGCGCCGCGAACGTTCAATGGAATATCACCCTTATTCTTTATTCTCTCGTATTAAGGATATAATTTCGCGATACAAGTCCGTATTTTCCAATTACAGACCTCGCGCGATAGGGTCGCCGCGGGATGATGATAGGGTCTAATGACACGGTCACAGTACATAAAATTGATTGGACGTAGATAAATTAGAACCGGCCGTCGCGGAACGAGCCTCATCTCGTGCAATTTTGCGCCGGGCGCCCGCCGCGCGGATTACAGACCGCGCGCGAGACCGCGATGCGCCGAGCGCGGGTACTTTTACGGTTTAGAGGCGATAAATTATTTAGACCGACACTTGTCCCGCTTCTATTTCGTATGTCACGAAGTGTCTCCGTATTGCGCGATTCCAGAGGCAACAACGGCTAAAACCAGCAAATGCCCGACTAGTAAAAAGACACTCCAGTCGGAGACAATGACCGACGTCAAACCAGAACGCCCGCTCGTTTACTTTTCTCCAAGGACTTGTAGTTTTTTTTTCTTTTTTTTTCTTTCTTCCTTTTTTATTCTGCTTCTTCTAGAGTGAATCCTGCATAATGAAACTTACGCCGGGGGAAATCTTTGAATATTTTAGAAATTACTTCCTAGTTAAAACGTTCGGTACTTTATTTATAATACATTTCTCGAATTAATTTTACGCAGCGTAATTCACAATTAAAAAGAATTTAAAGTATAATCTTCACGCGGTTAAAATATTCTTAGAAAAATAAAGTTCTTTTCAACCCTTCGCCGGAAATAAAAATGACGAGCACAAACGAGATAAGCAAGAAGCAAGCGGAGAAGAAAAATTGCGCGAGAAAGCTCTATCAGCCACTGCGCTCAGCATCGCGATTTTTTTTTTTTTTTTTGATTATACGTTGCGATAGAGATTGTGAGCACTGTTCGAGGGATGCCCTTGCCTGTCCGCGACGTGATGGGGCCTCTGACCGTTTCCCTTGCGCGGCGAAAATTACGGCAATACACGCTGGTCAAACCACGGTAAAAGGCCCTTTGCCCCTCTCCCTTTTGTACGCGACGTGGCGTGGCCCGCGCTCAGGTAAAGACGTTCTTTACGCGTGAGCATAGGTTCTCGTCGCGAGCTTACCCGCTTCCTGGATAATTTGATGCTCCCTTTTGCATCGTGCGCGTACGACTCGTCGTTGTCGGTGGGCGTGCGTCACCCAGCGAGAGGAGCCACGCGAAGGATCCCATCGTGGCCGCACGTTGCACGTGCATGCATGCATGCGTTGCACCGTGTTATGAAACGCGAACGTCAGTGGGCCCCCGCGAGCTACCTTGCTAATGAGGGGTTCTCTTCTTTCCTCCGTTTTTTCTTCTTCTCTGCTTCTTTTTTTTTTTCTTTTTTTCTTTTTTCTTTTTTATCCCTTTTTCTTTGTGCGAAGCGACGAGTTGCGCAAAACTTCGGCGAATATACGCGGCTACCGGTCGCGACGAAGGGACGCGGCGCAGTAAGTAATCGCGAATGCAGACTGTAAAGTAGAGAGATAAATATTAATTTGTCATAATTATTCCGGATTAATGTTGGAGGTTGAAATTATAATTTGGTACGTAAATATCGCAAATGCGTCTCCGTGTTCTTCAAAGGGATGGAGTTTAAAAAATAATTTTGAAAGTTTGTTTTGAAACCTTTTAATAATTATTCCACAACATTTTGTATTTTTATTCATTATTACATTAATGCACGGGTAATTATTTTACGGTTCTTAATAGATTTTGTCTCTTTCATCTCATACAATATCCCGGCGAAATGCGGAAGACAGTATTATATTATTTCTCTTGGGAATAAAATGCTAAACTCCTATCTCCTGAGTTTCGCTTCTTTATTTTTTTTTTCGAAAGAACAGAAAGAATGATACTTCAAAGAATCTTCGCTACCTTTGAGGCGAGGCAATACCTTTGTTCTGGTTTAGGTACAGCCAAAGAAGGGTCGATGAAAGGATTGAAAAAGGGTCTGACAAAGGTAGTGGGCGTACACGAATCATATCCGCGTCTTCCCCTACGAAAAGACATAATCAACATTTGCAAACATGTGATCAAAATTAACACAATGTATATTACGCTGTGGTCAATGTCCCCACGAGAAATCGTACGTTTTTCACCGATAATTTCGACGAGAAGCCCGAGCGAGAACGTTGCGACAAGAAATACGACGAGAAATACGAAAGATAATCCCGTACCTCATAAATTTTATTTCAAATGTAATATCCTTAATTAATGTTTATTTAGTCATCTCACAAATTCTCGCGGGTCAGAAAGCGAAAAGAAAAATGTCATTATCTGATAAAGAAGTGAGCTTCTTCCGTCTTTCCGTTATTTTTCCTTTTTTTTTTCTCTCTCTCTCTCTTTCTTTTTTATCTCGACAATGGTTTACTCAGGTGCCCACTCGACCTCGAGTGAATCCTAATTAAAGAAAACTCACAGCGATTGCAAAAATAATTAAGCAGTGAGAGCACAGAGTAGAAATACGTGCCATTCACCTTAATAGATGCCACAATGACGTGTCTCTGAACTATTTCTCCTTTTCATAATTACCCGATATTACCGGGCGCGTAATACCTGCATTCGTCATCAAGTGACGAGCGACACTGTTCCGGTCATAACATTCATTACATCGCGACTACTGTAACAGCTGTTGGATATCGCGGTGTATCCTGGATTTCATACGCTATTATTGCATACAGGCATTACGGCTATAAAGTATGAAAAGATATTCATATACAAGCGGTTTTAGATCGGGATAGCTATCGCGTTACAATCATGGTAACGAGATCATCCTTGATCCATCTAGTAGATATGGAACCGGTGGCTTCCAGAAAACAGCCGGAGGCGCCGTCGACTCGAGTTCGTTGGGCGCAAAGGCAAATGACCCCTGCGGGATCCTCAGATTCGTGATCCAAGATGAGCAAATGGTCCTAATTATAATCGCATTAGGATTGCTGGCGCCAGCTTTGAAGGATGCTAAAGATAATCCGAATCAATTCGCAACCCTCATATTATCTGAATAAGACGTGTAACAATTTTGGTTTATTTTCGCACTTAGTTAAGATTTATTTAAAAAAAAAACTCGTGAAAGAAAAAATTTTATATTAATTAATATTTAATATATAATTTAAATTCATATAAATTCAGTTCGCTTGCTTCACGCCAAGCGAGTGTCAACGTCGGCTGTTAAGTCGGCGATTTTGAGATTTGATTTAATTTTAATATTTAATTAATATGTCCAGGCAAAGACGGTCTTCGCGATTTTCAAGATCGAGAACGATCTGGTGGAAGTACCGTCTTTGTCTGGACATACTAATTAAATATTACAATTAAATCGAACTAGAGTAACGAATAGATCGGCGCGGGGGGTCGGGGGGAGGCGGGGGGAAACGGGGTGAGAGCGAGCGCGAGCCTACGTACCGCGCGCTAGGTATATTCCCTCACTACTCCCACTCTCGCTTTGTCCTTCTCTAGCGGTCGCGCGAAGCACACGTACGCGTTACACAACAGCCACGTGTCCGTGCCGAAATTAATACTTACTTGCGTTTAACGAAAACCGCCCGGCACGAGAACTATCTTCTCCTCCTTATTTTCCGTGTGAGAAGAGCACGTGTGAATACGTTTCCTTTTTTTAAAGTAAGTTATATCCTTCCGTGTTTATCTCTCCGAAGTAATCTTTTATTTGAGAAGCTAATTAATCGATTCTATTGCTGTCGTTTATTAAATTATATATATTTTTTTTGTTACAGATGGACGCAGCTGCATTCACTGCTGTTCAACGAAAGTGTCGTCACCGCCGATATTAATTATTATACGAACCGCAGTCGGTTCGTCGGTCGTTCCGGGAGTTTCGTATAGTATTCGGACGGCTTTATTCTAATCGCGAGTGCCGAACTGAATCGCGCGATAAAGATTAATAATTTTCGCGATTGTAAAATCACTGTCGGGGTGTTCGCGAGTGACTTGTGCGCGGAAGGATGACTCGACACGTCCCATCTGAGAGGAGGAGCAGGCCCGGGAAGGGCATCCTGCATCGGCGGAGCAACTTTTAGGTGAGAATAAATTTTTTAAATAAAATATTTATTGAATAAAAACTTTAATCTTTTTTTTATTAATTTTTTACAAATATACATGTCTACATTAATGTGTTTTATTTTATGTTACAGTCACCCGCAGAACTTTACAACTCCGCTGAAGCTCATGCAGATTGGTAAGTCGCATTACTTTTTTTTTTTTTTCATAGTTTGAAATTGGGGGTTCTTAAAAAATAGCCCGTGCGTAGCGCGCGCATGGTTTCTTTTAGTATAATAAATAATAGAAAAAATAACCGGTTAATAAAATGTGTAATATTACGCGGGACTTTCCAATTTTCTCCGTTACCTATTCATCGCATATAGATTTCTCGGTCACAATAGCCGTCTCGCACCTCGATAGCGACTTGACGGTGATTTAATTTCAACTGCATAGCGAAACTTAATCCGGCATAGCCCTCGATCGGGATCGAAGAACCACGTCGCAGGATTCTTGTCGTCCGCCAGCCGTGCAAGAGGTGCTCCGCTTACAGGAGCAATCGAAGCGTGTCCTTCCCCATTCGTCGACGATGTTTCGCGTGCGCTTTGACCGTGACCACGAAGCGTGGCAGTCGTGCGTGTGTCACTCGATGACTCCTGGCCCTTGCCAGGATCGTTCTCCTACCCCGCCCAGAACGTGCACGCGTTGCACTCGGTCGCTACCGCCGTCCCTCAGCTATGCATGGCGTTTCCCTCCTGCGGACTTTGAGGCTTAGGGTTTACCGCGAGCACAGACCGCCGATGCCCCTCTGTCACCTCCTTCTCCTCATCGCGCATCACAACGTGTCCGTATCAGTGCAACGGCGTCAACATAATTTATTGTTAATTTCGAAAAAGAATTACATTTATAAAGAAAATAAGCTAAGCAAGAAAACTCGACGCGAGTAATAACAAGTAAAAGAATAAAAATCGCGACGCTTTCAATTAAACTACATATTATTATTATTATTATATTTTTTTTAACAATAATTAAAAATTACTTTTACTTATCCGAAACCGCTTTCATCGGCTGTCCCACTGGTTACCGCCATAAATTTGATTAGTGTCAGCAGAATTAACCGAATATTGCCCACCCTCCAACGGGACGCGGTAAAAGCACGTAACCACGAAGTGGACAATAAACGTAGTCACGCATAAACGATAATTTCTAATCATCCTCGACAACGGCACCGAAGTAAGAATCCAAGCGCGGGATTATTAATTCGAGAAGTCGCGGGGGTCAAATTAAATTTGAAGCGGCGGGATGGTCTTGGCGTCCACCGTTTAATGCCCCATCCAATCTCATCTACAAAGTCGCGACGATTAACCCCGCGCGCCGACCGCGAACAGGCCGGCCAGGCACCGGCAATAGCTACCGCCGACTTCTCTCCTTCAAGGGTGGATGACTCCGGGATCAGCTCTCTCTCTTTCTTTCTCTCTCTTTCTCTTCTCCTTTTCTCCCTTTTCTTTCTCCGCGCATCTTAACGTGCAACTACTGTTCGCCACATGGCCTCTATCCCTTCTTCCTCTTCGCCTTGTATGCTCCTGATCATCATTTCTTCCCTCCTCCCTTTCTTTCCGCGCTCCGACCCGCTCGCTTGCTCGCTCGCGATGCCGCAATTATTGCAGTATTCCGAGTTGACGTGACACACTCGGCCCATGTGCGCGGGGTCAGGCTTCGGGGTTAGCTGAAATTACGGCCGACAGGCGCCTCGCCGAGGAACGAGTTACGTGCACGCGTGCCGTAGGTTCCGCGGCACTTCCTCACCTGACGCGCGTGTGTGAGAGACGCAAGGACGCGCATTTTCTCCCGCCCGTAAAATTCGCGGTAACCGATAATCTCGGCGGCTCTCCTTTAGGGCCTTATCCATTTATTCCCGACTCCGAATCGCGAAAGCAGAATTACTTAATTTTATTTACGCAACGCAAGAACTGTATTTACGTACCAATACAATGCATAAGGATTGGCTAACATGCTTTTGTTCTTATTGCTGTTTCTTTTTCTCTCTTTTTTTATTCTTGTTTTTATTTTTTTTTTTTTTTTATTTTAGTTTTAATATACAGCCGCGTGAATCAATGTTGACAACTTATTCAAAGTTTTTGCCCGATACCTTTTTTTTGCCTTTGAATGATTCATGAAAGCTGTCACCTCGCAATAAAAGAGCAGCGATATATCTTTTATACAGTTATAATTATATTCGATAAAAAGTATGAGGAGATAACAGACAATTGCATTGAAGCACTTCTCCGTAAAACTCGCTTATCGGGATAAAGACGGCAATAGCGGATTAATCGAACACTTGAAAGCGCAAAATTTTGGCCACTCAAGCTCGAGAGTACAACGGTGGACTACGAAAAGATTAGCTTAATGCATCTCTCTTCCCTTCTCGCAAAGTCGGAAAAAAAAAAAAAAAAACAACAAGTAGCCTTCAAAGTGGATAGATAAAAACCTTACAATGGTAAGAAAGGGCAAGCGAGCAACGATCAAGAAGCATTCGCGATCGTTCGTGCTCGATGCAGCTGAACGAAGGAGAGGGCGAGGAGAAAGAAGGAAAGAAAAACGAGGTAGAAGAAGAAATAAAGAGAAAGGAGTAGC
The DNA here is from genome assembly GCF_019399895.1 of Cardiocondyla obscurior. Lineage (NCBI taxonomy): Eukaryota > Metazoa > Arthropoda > Insecta > Hymenoptera > Formicidae > Cardiocondyla > Cardiocondyla obscurior. Next base: position 6,415,450 of record NC_091870.1, on the reverse strand, counting down.
GATAGCGAGAGGAGATTGGGAGAAAGGGCGGAATAAAGGGAGAGGGAGACGAAAGCCGCGGACTTAAGACAAGAGGAGGGAACGAGAGGCAAGAGAAGGCCGTGACTCGCCCGTGACATCGCGATTACGCTCGCACACCTGTGCTCGACTCAAGTCAGCCACTTACTTTGCCAGTCGTCACATGCCGCAAGAAGCTGGAGCCACGCGCGTCCACTCTAGGAGATACACCGGCGCACGATTCTCTTCCCCGTATCGTCAATTTCTTTCGCGACAATTTTCCTTTACGCTCCGGTTTCCCTCATTCGCTTCCCCTCGATTGACACGACGCGAGGCTTAATGCACGTCTCGCTTCGCTGATGAACTTTCTCCCTATGTGGCCAAGGTTAAGTGGGCTTTTTTTAGCGGCACTTGCCGGCCGCTAAGAAATCGCGCGTCTTCATTCGTCTTCTGCTGCTTAAGGCAATAATGAGTACAAACGACCGTGGCATCACTTACGTTGTTTTACAATTATTAATATTTCTTTATTGTATCAAAAGTAAATTTTCTTTAAAAATATATAAAAGAAAAAAAAGAGAAAAAGTGAGAGAGAGAGAGAGAGAGAGAGAGAGAGAAAGAAAGAGTAAAACGTATTTTTTTTAACGCAGAAATTAATTAAAAATTTTTTCGACTGACGTAGAAAATTATTCTCACCAATTCTGAAACGCAAACAAATTTCCTAATGTTTAATTATAAATTCTATCATGCATACTTCAGGATATACAGCAATGCTGTTTGACGATTCATCATAGTTTCGCAACATCGCTGAGCTCGTAATGTGATACGTACAACTGACTATTCAAGTTTAGCTTGCATCAATATTTCATTTATAAACGCAAGTCCTAAGATCACAGTCTGGAAACTTTAAATTGCCGCAAATGACCGTTTTCTACGCCGGCACGAGAGTTGAATACGCTTTAGCCCCGATATCAGTCCGCTTTTCGACCGTTTAGTCGAGCGCTCATTACTTCGCCGCTATATTACTTACGTATTCCGCTCGCGTTGCCGCGATATGACGACCTCGCAATCATTACATACAAACAGCCACGCGTCCACCCTCGCGCTCGCCAGACGCGGAATAGATTTGCATTAGAATTTTTACGCATATTGACTCCGGACTCCCGTTTCTCGCCGCGATCGGATCGGAGATCGTTTTGCTCCTTGTTAACGAGCGCCGGGCGACCATGTGATGTGCATAATCAGGCAAGCGTTCACTCTCTCGTTCGCGTGGACCGATACATGCAATCTTACGCGGTCATTTTGTCGGGAACGCTTTTGCGGATTCTTTACATTAGGATCTTTACGGGGTTCCGTGACTTCTATATTACGCGCAAAATACGACTTTCGCGAACAGCCGTGATTTTGCGGAAACGTGCACTTTGACGCGGTGCAATTTGCAGTTTAGCATTTCCATGTATTTTAGCGGATTGAAGATACTTGTAAGAAAGTCTAAACGCTCGCTAAACATTTCCATAATGCCAGAGTTTCGTGGCGCTTTGCACGTTCGTTATTAGATTACACGCACGGGGGCCCGATGGTCTGACATTACCGCGCGTTATCGTCGTGGCAGCCCTAAGTCCTCGAGTCACAATAAACGCACATTCTTCGCGCCGCGCGTCTAATTCGAATCGTACGTGAACCTGGAAACGCGACGAGGGCAGCCTCGACAAATTAATCTGACTCCCTATTGCGCGCGCTTGTATGCGTGCGTGCGTACGTGCGAGTCCCTTCCTTTCCGCTCCATCGCCACGTTAATTAAGGGCGGCCCTAGAGCGGAATTAAAAAATAACGCGTCGACGTATTCCACGCGATGATGCGTGACAGACCGGCCACTTTACAGCCCCGGCGATAATTGAGAAATTTCTCTCATTACCTCGAAATGATAAACGAGGAAATGTGAATGGAAGCTGAAAGCCGCTAGTATTTCATAAATAACGCCCTTGCGCCAAGGTCCAAGGTAAAAGTTACGAGATTAAAATCGGCCGGTTAACGTTGGAATACTTGACGGGATCCCATGACGCCGGGCGATCGATATTGATAAAACATGTATATAATATCGCAGTTTATTGTAATAGTACACCGCAATATCACGCACCGCACCGTGAAGTCCCGCCGGGGCTACCATGCACGCTCGTACGATCACAATGAAAATAATAATCGTGCAGGCTCGGATGGTTTCACCATCGAAATGCACGTGTTACAGCGGAAACTGTCTAGCATAGAGCGGTGTGGTCATGCCAATTCCGTCAAAAATTGACCAAATGTTGCGTCAGCCTCCCTTCTCGCGCGCAACTGGCGCGCTGCTTTATTTCGCGGCATTGCCGTATTATTTCGAGCCGGTTAATGCCTGCATCCGTACAATAACTGGTTGCCCGGCCGCGGTTACGTAATGGCAGTGAGATAAGAAATCCCGTAGGGCAGTAAAACTCGTAATGCCCCCGATCGCTTTTAGTTTTCCGCGCGCGCGCGGGGCCCGCCCGCGATCGTTTGCCTCCGCAAGCACGCTCGATTTCTCGCGCGAAGGCTTTACATGCATAACGCGAAGGCGTAGCCACGGCCGCGGCTATCAGATCACGCTAACTGTGCCAGTTCGTATAAATGGATAATAGATAGCGGAGTGGTGTGCGCGAGAGATCCTAAAGCGACTCGTGGGGAGCGTAACGAACGGCAGAGCAAACTTATCAGCTGGCGAGGTTCAAGGAAGCGGGCGTTGCCGCGAAATCAATCCTATTACTTATCAAGATGGAAGAAATATTGCGTGCGGATTATACTTCCCGTAGCTTTAGAAAATCGATTCGGGCTGTTTGCGCGCCCGATCTCGCTTGTTAATATTCGCACGGGCTCGCGACTACGAAAATCATAAATCGTACAGGCTGCGCCTATCGCCGCCTAAAGTGCCATTGAATTTCTTATTATCGCGCAAGCTGCCGGTGCAGCGATGCTGTGCAGTTAGCGTTACGACGCAGTTTGTAAGCGTCCGCTTTAATTGATATTTTCTCTCTCGCTCTCTTTCTCTCTCTCCTCCGCTTCGTTCTCGTGCACGCTGTCAAAGCGCAGTCCGTTCGGCGCGGCCAATTGTCCGCGGTGAAGAGACCGGCTTGTCCAGAATCGGCTCCAATGAAGTCAATACGGACAATAGCACGATAAGTAGATAATAATGCATAATATAATAAGAGAGCACCGGTCGCGCGGTACGTTCCGTGCGTGACACAGTGTGTTGGTAGCACGCGCCACATTGAACCGCCAATTCAACTGGTTGAGCAGCCTTTAACGACTCCTTTCTACGCGAGCGGGACTCGGCACACAATACTGTTTCTTAAATTTTATCGTTAGTCGTTAGGCAGCAGTATTGTTGAGTTTATGTAACGCGTATTTAACCACGCTCGATCTAAAGGCCACGACGATGGCTCTCAGTTAAGTCGCCGAAGTTCAATTAAGCCTTTAAGCGCGCAGGTTTCTTTCGTTATCTGCGCGATTTAAAATATCTACAGATCCAGCATAAAGAATTTCAAAAATATCTGAAATAAAAAAGAGATAGTTTTTTTTCGTTTTTTTTTTTTTTTATTTTTTTTTATTTAATAATAATTCTTTAATAATGCGACTTATAGAAATACATTTGTACAGAAAAAAAAAAATTTTTTAAAGCAGCAGTAAATAATATTGATTATCGGGCTCATCTAATATCTCACGCACGATTCCGTATAAAATGTAATAAAAGTGAAAACATCACTTTTCGTTTAATCTTATATGAAATAGAGATGCACTGAGACTGACCGTTTCTCCCGTCGGAATACTCACGTTTGAAATCGCGTAATGAAAATGCACAGATCTCTTTCGCTCCGCGCGTGCAACGTACGGGCATTAAATTTTCATCCTTTCAATTTTTCATTAGGTAGCAACGTGGGACCGTGTCGATGCGTCGATACTTCTAGTTGCATCTCTCATCGGGTCGACGCGTTAACGAATAAACTTTATGAACGTTGAACAGATCATGCGCTTTTACTCGTTCGTGCCGCGTGCAGCGCGTAGTCGAGGATGAAAACTGCAAAGAGAGCAAGAGAGAGAGAGAGAGAGAGAAAGAGAAAGAGAGAAATGAGAGAGAGGGAAAAGAGTGAAAGCACGAGAGGATGTTTCCCTCACGAACGCTTTTCCGTGCGCAACGCCTGCAGAGATTACACCGCGATATCGCAGTAAAGTACTGCATTATTGACGATCCCGGCGTTAGAAGCGAAGTTCGGAGGATTCGTTCGACGCGCTGGCCGGTTAAGTCACCTATGCTTTAACACCCCATAACTCATCGACCCCGTGCATACGCACGTCGCTTAAATTACCGACCGGTGAGGGTAGAGCGGCGCAATATACACTCGCGATGATTCTCTTTCTCTCCGATCGTTCGCCTTCTCATTCCACGCACCTTCCAGTCTTTACCTATAAACATGGGCCGCCGTATCGCTTTACCCATTACAGAATGCGCCAAGTTTCCCGTCTCGGAGCTGCCGAGCAAAACAGCACCCTTCTAACGTCGCAAGCTCCTTTTTACGAGGCTCATTATTCTCGCGACCAGAGCGCGAGGTTTCTTGCAAATTTAATCGATTTTTCAAATCGTCTTCTAATCAATTTTAAACGAAGTCTACATACGTGGGTGAAATTTGTCCCATATCTACGAATTATTTAAATCGCTGGTATAATTTTTTCTTTTTTTTTTTCTTTTTTTGAAGATAGCGTTTGACATAACTCTGTACTTTACTCGCAAATACGCGAAGGTGCATTGATCCCATTCCGTTTACAGGCAAAAGAGCACAACGTCGCGAATAAACATTTGGAATTTCGCGAGATGCGCGGAGGTAAACACTCGTCTGGTAGCACCTGACACCTATCACTGTCTATTCAACAGTATGACGTACAGATGCCGCGTGTTAATTCGGAGCCGAGTTTCCTCCGGGCTCGGCAAATTGTTTGTATAAAGACGCCTGTCAGCGCGATACGCCACTGCATACAACTGAATACCATAATTCAGATATATCATTGAGTGCACGCGCGAACGTGTAATCTTTGGTTGATTTTCTCGACTCGTGTTTGAGAAAAAGTATTTTATTAATTCCGTAGGAAATTAGAAAACGAAGAGATGTTATTGCCGCCTTGAAATCCGTAAAACCGGCCGATGCGGGGAGAGACGCGGCGAACGAGCGTTATATTAAGTCGCCGATAAAAAGGGGGACGAAAGCTCTCGGGAGAAAATAATTGTACCAACGTAATTTTTTTTGTCCCTTCCGCGTATAATGAGGCGACGAATAATTAAATTCGAAGCTGGCCCGGGGCGAGCTCGGCGCTGGGCGACCCGGATTGTCTTCTTGTTTGCTGCGCGCGGGTGATGGGACCAGAGTGGTGAAAAATCGGTCCGTAAAGAAGGGACAGCGAGCCTATCAGAAGGTAAAGTAAAACGGGGCGAGAGGGAGGCACGCCGTGGAAGAAGAGGAGATGAACAAAAAACGCGGAAACGAATAGGAGAGCACCGACATGTGCGGACGGGAGGAAAAGCATCGAGCGGGTAAAAGCGAGAGAGTGCAATTACCCACTGGCAACGGAAAACAAACTAAAAGGGGAAAGAGGGGTAAAGGTAGAGGTGCACGGACAACGTTGAAAAAGAGTGACCGAGCGACGGAGAAAGAGGTAGGATCAAGGGAGAGAAAAGGAAAGAAGGCAGAGCTCGGAGATGAGAGGAAAACCTGAGGAGAGAACGATGGAATAGGAGAAATGCCGTGACGCGTATGCTTCACCGAGCGAATGAGGGGGACGAGGATGCGGTTGTGGAAGAGCCGAGGAGAGCGCGCGGTGAGGTAGATGAGCACCGAGGGAGAGAGGAGGACGGCAAAAAAGAGTCTTGAGCGCGAGGTGGACGAGGAGAGACAGGGAGAGAAAGAGAGAAAGAGAAAGAAAAAACGGGGAGAGAGAGGGAGAGAAGGAGATGCAGAGATTACCATATAATGGTGCCCCGAGGGCGCATAAGCTGCGCCACAACGTAATTTCTTCGTCCTTTTTCAACGAACGGTGGCAACGCGCTGCGCACACGTTCTATCCGGGCGTCCTCGTCATTCCCGCGCCAGTCGTGCTCACCTCTCTCTCTCTCTCTTTCTCTCTCCCTCTTGCTCTTTCTTTCTTTTTCACGGTGCTCTCTTCGGCGCCCCACCATCTCGCCCTCTTCGAGAACTTGTTGCGAGCCATGCGTTGCGTTGCGTTGTCAAGTCGCGGTTTCAAACGTAATCCACCTACTTATCGAGCCAAGCCGAGACGCGCCGCGCGCCGCGTACCCTGACTCCCCCGGTTTCACGGATCGAGATATCATTTCCTCGGTGCGAATGCGTTACCTGCGCTGCCAATCATCATCTCTCTATTACGCGCGCGCGAACGGTATACATCATTTGTATGACCGCCGTATTTGCATTTGTGCATTACGCGCCCGATCTTTCGCGGCGCGATATATACGCGCAGTCGTTTCACGGGTATCGGTTCCTGTGGATTATCACGTCGACGCGCGATTTAATGCGTAGTATCGTATCCCGTAAAAACCGAAGATTGCATACGTACGATAACCAGCTTATTTCGAAACTGGCGCTGGTCCAGTGGCTGAAAATCTTATGAATTTCAACGAGACGCGGAACGACGGGGAGATATCGATTTTGGCAAGATTTTTTAAGCTGATTTAAATGCAATTTACATCACTTCGTAAATATCTAGATCTCATTTCGAGTCTTTTTCTTTTCTTTTTTTTTTTTTTTTCCTTTCGCAACCCATCGTCTATCTCGCCTCGGAATAAATTTCAGACGATCTTTCGCGCGTATTCTCGCGCTTGAAAACGGCCAATTCAATCGCGTGCGAATCCACGCCGACGCGGAGCACCTCGTCATCGATACGGGGAACAATACCCGATTGAAAGTCATCGCTGTCGTTGACGGATTGGACGAAACCGATCGGCGGGAGCACCGATTTGCCCGGGGATGCACGCGTGGGAGTCGTCGCGCACACTGGATGTATCTCTCGCCTTGAATTACGTCTCACATTTTGACGTCTTCAGGCAGCACGTGACTCGTATATTTACGAGCGACACAGATGCACTCGAGGGAGATGGGGAACCGGGAGGGGGGGCTAACGCGCACGCACACGCGCGTATGCCCGCGTAACCGCGATAGTGGTGCGCGCCCAGCGCGGGCAACGAGCGTACGAGGAGGCAATGAACTTCACCTCCTCGACTCGTATTCTCGAAGAGACGACGACGACGACGGCGAACGACGAACGACGACAACGACGACGACGACGCGGAGGCCTTTACGTGTGTATAATAGCCTGTGTTTATACCCCGTCCGCTCGTATGCGCTCGGGCGCACACACTCGCGCACACCTGCGCGACGTGCGTGTGCCACGCACACGCACGCTTTTATTCGTTTAACCCCGCGGGCGATTCGCGTTCGCGTACGCGGGTCCACGAGGAGCGGAGGGAAACGAGGACCGAGAGATAGGCGGAGAGGCGGAGGACGGAGATGGAGACCGACGGTATTGTCGTGTCACGATAATGTCGCTCTCGGTACAGTAGCGAGTGCCGGCTTTCGATATGCAGCTCCGCGACGCGTAATTTATGCATGCCGTAAAGCATGTTTATGACGTGCTTCGAAATTTATCATCTCGGTCCCGCGATTTTTGTCGCGCCGATAACGATGGATTTAGAAGAGTATCGTGCCATCCGCCACGCGCAATTTTTTTCTGTTTTTTTTTTTTTTTTTTTATTTTTTTATTCTTTTTTCGGACGGCGATCCGATTCGTTCGGCTGCATCGGCGATGATGGGCATGCCTGCTTGCGCGTAATAAACTCGTATCAATGAGATAAATCCATTTTTACTACGCGCCATCGTGAATTTGTCGTCTACCAGCTTGTTATTTCGCATTATCGGCGTTATTTCGATACGAATAATTTCCAGATGGAAAATATCGACGTTCTTTGGATCCTTGATTACGTCGCGTCGCTGAAGCGACCAAGGTGGAGGGAGGGAAAGGGTTCGCAATAAATATTCGTGCACGTTTCAACTTTTTCCTACGAGATATGCATCTTGCCGCACGGACCCCTATAACTGTACAGATGCAGCATTATCTGCGAATACGTCAGATCGATTCCTAATTCGCAGGAAATCTCCGTGTAGAATTATAATGCAATAAATCGCAATACTCTTAAGGAAACATGAATAATTGGTTGGCTATACGACTCGGTGCATCTCAAGTGTTACAAAACGTGTCACAAGACGGCGCGGGTCACGGGAGACGGGCTTTTACGAAATCCCCCCGAGACTTTCGCTCATTCGTCGTGAAGAAAACTACCGGGGATCTGCGGTACGATCGTAAAACGAAACGAATTTATTCCCGCCTGGAAAGGCCACAGGTGAAGACGTATTATAATCTCGTACCGGGCGTGCGATTAGCGTTGACGAGTCCAGCCGGGCCGGGTCGGTTCCGTTATCGTAAAAAATAAAAAAAAAAAAAAAGAAATCACCGCTCACCCCCAATCGCGCCGACGTCGCGCGCGTCGGCTGGAAGCGCGAGCGGCGGGCTCGGTCGCCGGGTGTACCGTGCAATTTTCTCAAGTCCAGCCACTTATTCTCATTTACGTTCGCGTTTACATCATCGGAGCAGTAAAGTGTTACTGCTAGGTGCACAGGTGCGCCCTGATTTTTCTTTTTATCCTCCGTTCGTCCGTTCGTAGGTCGGTCGATCGGTCGGTCGGTCGGTCGGGGCTGGTTAGCTCTCTCGGTTGGCTCTCAGCCAGTTGAACGCTCGGACGGTTGCCGGCCCGATCGGTTGCCGCTGCTTGGCTCGGTCACGGGCCTTTTTGTTCATGGCACTACTACTTAACGAGTCAGGGCCTGTCATTATCCAGCTCTCGCTACCTCCTTCGCCTCTTAGCTCGTCCATCTACGCGCGAGATTATCCTGGAAACTTATTGCGGTAAACTCGGACAATAACGATGGAATCGAAATGTATTTTCTTAGCCGCGCAATAGCCACTGGCCTCGGCCTCGCCTCTCTTCCTATTCCCCCCCTGGGTGCCCTCTCGGTTCGGACCCGGAGAAACAAACCCGCGGATTCGCGCGCGAGGCTCCGAGGAATCGCTCTATTAGCGCGAGAGCGTTATGACGTAGTTATACCTCCGTTGCTCCGCATTCGATTGGAGACGTGCTATTATAGGTGACTACAACAGGCCGGCTAACTGACCGGCCCGGTTGGGTGCGTGAGTTAAATTGGTGTCTTAATAACTTCCCCTTCCTTGCCAGCGATATACATCAATTATCCAAATTGGAGTGTAACGCTCTTGAAATTATCTGCGCAGTCTGCAACGTCGTTATTCGATACTGTTTCATCATTAGCCCGAGACCTACAATCTTAAAATGATATCTCTACTACTGGGTGTCTCTGGCACTTTACGTTGATTTCTCCAACCAACTCGCGTCTCTCTTTCTCTTTTCCCTCCCCCCCCTCCCCGTCCCCTTGTAATTCCCCCCTCGGAGTTCTTATCTTATTAATTTTATTCTGCATCGCGAGAGACGTTATACTTTACGAATAATTAATCCTTTACTTGGTAAATAATAATAAGAAAGCCTCGTCGTTTCTATTTCATACATCTGGTCTCTGTTGACGTTAATAATAACATAAGGTACGTGTTATTACGGTTTTGTCGCGCTTACTTGACGTACGTTTTTTCTCTTTTTTTTTTTCTTTATTTTTTTTTTTGACAGTATAATGAACGCGTATCGGCTACAAGATACGCGGAAATAATTACACCACGATCCGATAAAACGTACTAATAAAAATTGTCGTAATGGCGCAAGTCATCCCTAACGGGAACTAGTTTATCGAGCCATCTCCCGGTGCGACTTGCATTAATATCTGCGAAACCATTTTACAGAACTGATCGATCATGCCTGCACCAATGCAGGAGTAAGTTTGTATAATTGCCACCGCTCCGCACTGACGTGCTTCTATCGCGAGCTCTCCCACCCCCTTTTTTTTTTTCTTTTTTCTTTTTTTTTTCGTGCACGAGACCTAACAAATGATTTTAATGTCGCGACACGTAATTGACCATTAAGCTTTCTATAATTGCTACCAGCATGTTTATACGGGATACAAATTGATTCGATGAATCTTGCCGATGTGTCTCGCTTGTTAAACGATCGCGAATTTGTGTTGCCGATTAACCGCGAACGCCATCAGCGAATAGACGTGCCACGAGGCGTAAATTATACTCTCAGTATCGCTCCCAGTTAACCGAGAAGCTCACTTTCTAGTCTCTTTAATATCCTGCTTTAATATCGCGCTTGCACGACGCGGAGTTTTCACTTTCGTCGCGTACCCGGGCAAAAAAGCGGCAGGCTCGCGCGGTGGGCTTGTGATTTTTTAAAAAAATAGCGAGAGCGCCTACCTTTTATTAACGATCCGTACAACCTCGCAGGCGGAAGCAGACTTCGAAATGGCAGTCGGCGATTTCTCGTGCCGGCCGATCAATTATTGCGCCGGGCGTCCATCCACGAGGCTCGTTTTAACAGTCTGCAACGAATAGTAAATAATAGTAAATAATAGTGGCTTGCCTCGCCCGTCCCTCACGTGCCGGAGTTGCGCGTCACACGTATGCAAGCCGAGTCACGTACGTGCCGTCAATCGCTGCTCAACCGACACCTTTCTCACGTCGCCTGCAAAGCCACGTACGGATACTCTCGGTTTCGTCAAATTGGTAATATTTTTTTACACCGCGATAAGGTAATTACGTAGAAAACAATGTAGACATATTCATTATGCTTAATTATAAATAGCGCTTTCAAGAAGAAGAAAAAAAAAAAAAAAAAAAGCTGCAGATTGAGAATTAAATTAAATCCAATTCAGTCCCGTTCCTCTTCACCTTTCTCTCTCTCTTTGACAGCACGAACGTGACTTGATGAAGTCACTCGAACGTATCCCGAAGGCACGATTAAACGGGGAGACGAGTCGACGCTCTTTTGACTTCGGTTTTTCTCGTCATTCTCTCGCCGCAGCGAAATATTGTAAAGGCCGTAGGCGACGCGCGCCACTGAAAACCGAGAGAAGATCTGTCTCTGCCTCCGCGGGACGGATCTTGCCGGTGGTTTTTTTTTTTCTTTTTTTTCCTTTTTTTGGTTCTTCCTTTTTTCGATGCGTCGGTCGCGCATGGTCGCGCAACCGTGTAGTTAAACCCGACGAAGACGGATGAACTTTAGACGGACGGAACAACGGCGGGCGTGTTCGCGAAAAAAATATTTTCGCGCGGGAAAAGTTCGCGGGCTGATTTTTCCGCCGGTGATTTTCCCCGCCGCGCGGTTACCGGGCACGAGAATCCCGGGGCATCCGTTACCGTTCGCGCGTGTCGCCATAAATATCGTTCGCGTACGCACTCGTGCTCGATAGGCGCACCCACGTGCTGCATCGCGCCTCTCTCCGTCCGTCTCCCTTCCGCGCGCGGTTCGCGCGGTTACGTCAAGTATTAAGAGGCCGCGCCGTCCCGCTCTCTCTTCCGCCGTGGGTGACGAAAGTCCCAAGGTTACATCGTACATCGGGGTTCGACGACTCGCACGATTTTCGTGCGCGAACGCCGCGTGCCTGTTGGACACCGAGCGAATGCAAGATTCATGAAGGTCTTACTAGGCCGCCGCGGGGTAGCGTCGGTCTGGACGCGCGTACCGGTAATAGGGGTACGGCTATTCTTTTCTATTCGCATCAACGTTTCGTCGGTAATAAATTAATACAACGCGTCGGGAAATCGTGAAAAAGTTTAATTGGACGCGACGTCTCGTATAATTATTTTTTGCGTTACGAGATAATTGCGGATCGGAGTGTAATCGCGTATCAACTTCTCTATTCATACGACAGATGCGATTGCGTCGTTGCATTCGTAATTATCACGTGCGTAAAGACGCGTTTTCACGTTTTCCTGTAGTTACACGTCAACGGAAGATTTGACACGTGTGCCACGGGACAAGTCGAGATCTCAAAAAGCGTGCGATAATTTACCGTCCGCGAGCCCCGCGGGGGAGAGGGGGGGGGAGAGGGGGGGGGGAAGGGCTAAAGGGCGAGGTGAGGTCGCGTCAGATGGTTTCTAGGAAATCCAAATCGGTTTTCTAGCTGTCCATTGGAAAGCACCTACGGGTCGATGGGTGTGTAACCTCGGCCGTAAGCGTGGTTTGATGTTCGTGCATATTCCCGTGTTTGGCGCAAAGAGGTGAGAGCGGAAGTAGCAGGAGCGAGAGATAGATAGAGATACGTATAGAAAAAGAGAAAGAAAGAGAGAGGGAAAGAGAAAGAGAAAGAAAAAGGAAAAAGAAAGGTACGAGGTGGTGCGGAGGAGAAGAGAAAGGCGGAGGTGAGGATCGACGTAGGAGAAACGGCGGATGGACGGCCGGAGGATGGTGTGCCCCGTCCAAACGATACGCGTGCAGGGACCCCGTTCGGTGTTGGAGGTGTCTCGGAGGCTGGTGTTGGTGTTGAGGAGCCGATGGGTAACCGGTTTGGCGGGTCCTGCAGTTGCAATGTACGCACGTGTTGTACGTATCGGCCCGGCCGCTCTCGCACACCGCTTGGCCGCCGCGTACACGTACGTAGACACGCACGCAACGCACATCTACGTGTGCCCCGGGTCCCGGAGAGGATTCTCCAACCCGAACGTATTATACACCCGAGATACTGGTCTAAATATAGCGTCGCATTTACATACGAGTCCTAAAGACCAGGGCTGGATTAATGTGTAGGCGAAACGAAACGTCCCCGTCTCCTCCTCGCGGCCCCGCATCTTCCCCGCTGCTCGCGAAGGGGGCGATTTTCCTCGGCCGGCGACAGGTAAACCTAGTGGGATCTTACCTAACGGTAGGGCGTCTCTGTCTCGTGGCGGTAGAAATGAGACCCCGTGCGCAAGAGCGAGCGCGCCGCCGCCGCCGCGCGATTATGTCAGTACGACGCAGTTGCGCTTTCTCTCGCACGATCGCTCCCGAGACCCGACACGGTGGATTTCCGATATATAATATCGCGATATATAATAATTCGAATATAATCATTTCACACACTCCGGCCAGGTTTCTATTACTTCCCGCGAGCGGAGAATCATTATCGTAATTTCATCGCCGCTTCCGTCAACAAACTCGCTTTTCACATTCGCTCTTCGCTCGGGAGATACTTTTCCTCGATTGTTGTACGTGAAAGAAATTTAACAGCGGCGATAAAAACCCACGATGATCCGTAAGCGGCCAACAAAACATCGGTGACGTTTTGTGTTTTAAGATGACGGTGTACGTCGCACCGTGAATACGGATGATCCCTGGACGAACGACAGATTTCCGAGAGAGATTACCGCGAAGTCACGGTTCAACCCGTGGCTTCTTCGAGTCCTTTGGATCGCGCTCGTGATCCTCTGAAGCCGGCCCTGTCGAAGTCAACGCGCCAGGGTTCATTCTCTGTAGATAATCGTTGTACGCAACGAGATAACTCGAACGTGTCGTGGCGTCGTAGCTACCGAATTGGACCTTACGACACGGTCGAATATCGCATTATGGAAGCGTCCCAAGATATATCTTATTAATTGTTGACGAGGCCTTTTAAAAACCTTTTTTTCATCCTACGAATACGTCTCCGTTGTTTAAATAAAGATTATAATTAATAACTTGGCTAATCAAAGCTACAATTTTTCTTAACATTTTTATGAAAAAAAAAAAAAAGAATTAACGAGTTTTAATAATTTAATAATTTTGATAAAACTTTTTGTGAACGACGCATAAATATATATTTCTCGACTTTACGAAACAAAGAGAGAATCGATGAAACGAAATAATATATATATTTTCTTTGTTTTTTTTTTTTTCTAAAAAGATATTCTATGCATTGGCTATAAATCACAATTTTTTTTTTTTTTTTTTTTTACGAAGTCGTGGCGGGCACCGAATTCTCGTAATTTTCGCTGTCATTCCTCACAAAGCAAAAGTTTCAGAGCGAGACAAAGATTCAGTTTCTTGGCTCTCGAGTTGGGAAATAAATGGTACACTTGACAGGTCCGCCCGGGAGAAACCAGTAAGAGAACGGAGGGTAAGAAGGAGGAGGAGGCCGAGCCACTCTCGAAACTAATTATCAACGCATCAAATATAACTTAGCTCGGCTACCGTATTCTCAAGACGTCTCCTCCTCGGGCTCGTCTTTATTATTTCTTGTTTATTCACTTGTTCTTATTGCTCGACCGTTCCCGTTCAAGCCCCGCCACTTTTAATTGGACGCTCGTACGTGCCACCGATGATTCGACGCCCCGGACTGGCTTACACGCGACACAATTATCATAAGATACGTATCACCGTTTTCAGAATGATTTCGAAATGCATTTATAATCATCAGACGCGACACTGGTCAAAGATAAATCCGTTACTCGAAAGAGATTGAATACCAAAAAGAAGGCAAGATTGACACAAACGCTTAAATACTTTCTCGAAAGATTTTTTTTTTTCTTTTTTTAATCTCATTATGCGGAAAAGTTACACGGCATACTTAATAGAATTTTTTTTTTTTTTTTTTTACCGTAATAAATCAAGTCGTAAAAAATTTATATTCCCAGATTCCAATACAGCGTCATCTAAATAAAATTACTTACAGTAGCAGAGACTTAACGACAAAAATATTCTCTCGCTAACGTACAGATCTTTTCTCCCCCGCGTAATTATTTGGCGAGAACACGGTCTATCGTCGCGCGATAATCCATCTTCGAGCAGTCTATCGCGCGTCTAGTGACCCGTCTCTGATTTCGCTGCACCAGAATCTCTTTCTGCGCCTCTTCCAGCCGAGAGCCGAAAGGTTCCGGCGGGGTCGCGACGGGATGGGTTGAGACGGTGATTTCCGCGGTAGTAAAAAGCTCTCTCGCGCATAATTTAGCGCTCTGTAGGGTAATACAACGGGGCCCTTTCCACTCGAGATAGGACCCCAACGGTGCAACCCATACAGACGCGATTGCATCCCGTGAAAAGCGACGCGCGGCCAGCGGGGATAAATGCTAACTCGGGATCCTGGAACGGTGCCAGGACCTCCGTTCATAAATCCGCGCACGTCTCACGGCGCTAGTAGTCAACTCCTGCTATCGCATGTACCGATTCTCCTTGTTTCTCCGCCGTTCCGTTTCACCCAAGGCGAGGCCCCTTCGCTTCCTGAATTCTACCGATCGCTGAACTCCGCAGCAGAAGTTGAATTGCGATCAAACTTCCTTCGAATGCGAAAGGGAGTAAATTACTCCGAATGCCTTTTATCGTGTTTGCCTCTGCGTTTCTTCCTCACGGCCGGACTCTCTCGGATTCTTTGTAATTACCAAACTTCGATTCCGAGGTTGAAATCTGATCGGCCTGGCTCCAAAAGGGAACGGCGTACGATACAGGGTTCTGAAAGTCGCGAGTAACGAGCAATGATTCCGTTAAATCGTACGTGATGACGCCTAAGAGAAGAAACAAGAACAGCGAAGCAAAACCGGGATGATTGATGTTCCGCCACGGTTTTCTATCCGTACCAACTGAATTACGGCTACGATAGACACGTTCTTGACGCGAGAAACTCTGCAAAGGCGGCAATGTCTGCTCGCTGGCCACGAGCCAAGTCGTATCGTACCTCTTATCTCGAGTGGTGCCGTCTTATCGGTTTGAAAGTTTGCCCGACAGGCCTTTCGTAGAATTGCATTAAATTCAGGCACAAGGCGCTGGGGGGTGACAATTCCTACAATCTGTACGACTCAAATATTTTTAATAATAGAAAGAAAAGATTATTTCCGCGTTGAAAAATAAATGTTTCAGCCTGTTGTTCATTAATCGCCATAATTCGTAATTACTACAATACAATTAAGTTAATACAATTTGCAAATAATAATTTTGAAATGTTATAATTTTTTTTTAATTCATATTTCTCGAAGATATCACGCAGCAACAAGTTCCGAAGCACGTACTCTTAATCGTCTTCGAAACTCCTTGCGCGTTCCCTCAGTTCCAAATAATCTTCCGATCGGAAATTCAATGAAACTGCGCATGAAAGTTTTATTAAATTGCAATAGGCTCCTGTTTGTTTGTGTTTTTCCGCATCGACAGATGGGCGGTTCTGCGATACGAATACGTGAAAACTTTTATGCGCCTCTCAGCAAAACTTCCGAGCGTCCGTTTCGCTATGCGTAAGAAAATTGTTGGCGTTGAAGGAAGAAATCGCGTGCACGTATACTCGGTATCGCCAAAGTTTTATCACAATTCCAGGCACGGACATTCCTTTGTCGTTCATAATGCGAAAATGTTTTGGGAAAATTTCCCGTGATCGCAAGAGTAATCGTTTTCACGAAAAAGTTCCTCCGCGCACTTTTTTTTTTTTTTGCAAAATTAATCGGCTACGATCGCGCGGAGCGAAAGGGGGCCACGGTGACGTTTTAGTGCGGCACGCATTGAAATTCAAGACAACTAATTGAATAATCAGTTTTACAAATGGCAGTTTAATCCGGTCATAAGTCGCTTACCGCCGGAACGTTTCGCGGCGATTCGTGCGCCGGCCCCCGTAGTTTCGCAAACGAGCTGCACTCTCGGGGATTTACGCCCGCGCGATAAAAACGGCCAGATAGGGAGAATTACAAGCGGCGTGGCATAGCCGAAAGAGCATTGCGTGCGGGATCGTTTCGAGTGCGTCGATTCCTCCTGTCCCCGCCGGGACGGTCTCTTCGCCCCGGCTTTGAAAGCACGCGATATCGCACGCGCAATTGGCCCGCTCGGGCTCGTCGGAAATTCCGGAAAAACCAGACAGCACGCGGACGAGACGAGGAATAAAAAAGAAAATAAAAAAAAAAAGAAAAAAACAGCCGGCGGAAGTTCGGGCGGCGACGGTGGTATCGCGGTTGTCTGTCTAAACGGCCGGTCTCATCCGATATTCATATCGATTGCGCGTGTGCGCGCGATAAATTGATAAGTCGCGGCGCGCGCGTGTCGCACGCGTACGCCGACGCGCGGCAATAACACGCCAACGGTGCAGCCAGATCGAATCTTTGGCGTGCGATTTAATGGCAATTACTCAGCCGGGGCAAGACTGACAAATTGTAACAAACGCGCGAAGTACGCCGGCCTTCCCCACACCGGTAATCGTACCGCGAACGAGCCGCCTTGAAAATTTTCGATATCGAAACGGTAGGAGCACCGGTAACTCTGGTTCTGGCTGGCGCGCACGCGAGAGATAAACGGAGAGAGAGAGAGAGAGAGAGAGAAAGAGAGACTAGGTCAAGTCTACGTGACTTGACCGCGCGAAGGACAAGTCCTACTTGTTCCGCGGCGGCTCGCGTCGCGCCGTGTCGCCGGAACAACGAAAGTTAATTTCTCTGTCCGTTGACAGGTAACAGGTTGTATTACTCGAATTAGTGGCTCGCGATAAACATCGTACACCGTTGCAAATAATAAAACAAGCAGATAACGGTGTAAAGTAGCGACGCGGCTCGTAAAGCCACGCAGGCTGCGTTTTAACATTTTTTTTAGTAAATCAGATTCGCGCTTTTGCAGCAGGCGGCGTTGCGCGAGTGAATTTTTCATCGAATCTGACCGTAGCAGCCCGTGACGGTTTAATCGCATCGTCGGCCTTGAACCGACGGCAAGCGCGTATCTCTGAAAACTGCTGGAAGCCTCGTATTCGCCGCGTACGAAATAGGACTGTAAACTTTAGCATCGGCGAGTTTTACGCCGGCGGAGGACATTAATTGCGCATTTACATGCGGCGCTAGTAACGCGTAATTTTATTGATATCGGCGATATCGCGTGTTCGCCGCGGAAAATATTAAAACTACCACGCTCGTTTAAGATCGGTTTAATTATTTTGCGTAATACGCTTAACGATTTTCGCGGCATGTTGCGGGGAAAATCCGTTGGCTATTCTCGCAGAGGCAATCGTTCGATTATGGCCCCCTCCCCCTGTCCATTTTATAAATTAACGCTCGTCACATTTGCAAATTGTGTATTATTACCTGTTTATTGTGATGCGCTGCACATCAATAGATAGACCATAATGCGATCAGATGGCTGCTTATTCAGCATTCTTACGCGTATTGAACAAGAGAGAAGAGGGCCCGGTCGTGTTTTCGGCGGACAATCGGTAGGTTGTAATTACATGTACATTTCACCGCAGACCGATGTCTGTTTCGTAACTCGTCATGCGACACGTTACTGACAACAGGCAGAACATCGATCGCGCCAATGAGTCATCCATCCGTCGCGTCCATTTGGAATGTCATTAATTCAGAAAATGTCAATGTTAAGCACGATTACCGTGTCGAAACGTCGAGCCGTAAGTGAATAATTATCGGCGCCTTAATTACACGCAGCGAGAATAAAGCGGCAATTAACGATTCGTTGCACCGAAAATGCATCCTATGAGAATGCATCCTATCCGTTGCATGAAACGCACACGTGGCTGGGTCCTACCCGCCAAAATTGGTACGTTCGTTTGAACTACCGCATGTTACACCATGCAATTAAACAACCGTTCGCGCGAGCACGAATTTCCGCATGTTGTGCATTTCGCCTTTCTACGGCCAAATAATAAAAGCAAAAAAAATTAGGTTCCTGACATACGTTCGTTCAATTTCTGCCGATAACTATTAATTATACGTATGGATTAATATTTTTTAAATATCTCATTTTGTTTTCCGACCGATTTTCTCGCTAGCGGCTCGTTCGATTATTAGCTAGATGACGAGAAATATAATTTCGACAGAGGTGATTCGTACAACTTTGCAACGTGAGCATCCCGATGGCACGAGTTCACCGATTTCAAAGTAGGAGAGGGTGAATGGTCATTGGAGGGGGCATACACAATATGCAACCAACAATCAAGAGAAAGAAAGAGAGCGGAGGTAGGGGCGTCCCGGCCATGCGTTTGAGTTGGTTGACCCGGAGCACGTTCTTACCTTCACCTCAACTTCGCCCTAAGAAATTGCCCCTCGCAGCTTGCGATTTTATTCCGCGCGTGTATATTCGGATGCGCGGCTCGCGACGCCGCCACGGCAATCCTCTTGCTTGATCGAATCGCGGAAAATTGATTACGCAGACGACACAAAGCGGTGAGCCACGGGCTGCGCCATACATCACCGCGATAAGAATAAAGCGGGACACTTCTTTCAAATTCCATCGACGTTCGAGATGCCCGATAAAAGGGAAAAAAAAAAAATACGGCGATAAGGATGTATAACGAATCGCGATTGGACCATTCAAGGTAGCTGACCGACAGATTGATCCACATAACAAGAGGTACTTTATTACGGTAGCGTCGCTTTGTCAATTGTGCTCAGATAAACAACGTAATAATTACCCGAAATAATTTTTCACTTTAACCGCGCACGTAATGCGCGGGAAAACTACCGCATCGCTCGCGAGATGCGGAGGCTCATAAATCCGTATCGTTACACTTAGATCAAGGGTCAGACAAGTTAGATGCGAGGAACATTTATATTCTGTACGTCGAAATTAAAAAGAGGACGTAAGCGTGTCGAAAGCCTACCAGCGGCGATATATCGATTCGTTGAATCTCCGAGTTCACTGGCCGTGATATATGGGGACCGGTTATCACGCGCAGGAGAGTCCACTTACGTCGATATAATCCGCACGAGCGTAACATCTTCCGATTTCGAGAATCCTGAAGGAGCGTGTCTCCGCGCCGCGGGGGTAGGATCAGAACGAAGATCGGGACAAAGCTGGTATTAGGAGAGGCAGCAGATCGAAATAGTATAGAGAAATAGAGAGAAAGAGAGAGAAAGAAAAAGAGAGAGAAAACGAAGGAAGAGAAATGGCGAGAGAATAAAAGAGAACTCTCGGAGGCAGCGGAGAAGAGCGAGAAGAAGAGAGAAAGGAAAAGAGAGTGGAGAGCGCGAGGGACGAGAGAAAGAGGGACACGACGAATAAGTGGAAGAAAGATAGCGAGAGCCTCGAGGATTGTGCATCTTCAATACGATGTTCAGCTTGCGGAGGATTACTACTTCTCGAAGCGGGAGAGAGAAGAATACCGTGCTGGCGTACGAGAGACGGAGGCGGCGACATGGACGAGGAGACGCGGCAGAGGAGAGGAGAGAGAAACGTCACATCGTCAATCATGGTCCAGTTGCTCCTATGTACTACATACTCCGGCTGAGCGCGGAGAGTGGGCCTGTACATGCTACTGCATTGTGGCGCACAATGTTCAATCATCTCTCCGTCGATTCCTTCGGCTTTAATTGAAGAAAGGGTCCGTCGAGGCGGGCGCGCGAGAGGGCGGCCGACTGAGAAAAAAGTAGGAAGCGGCGGCGGGGGTGTCGTTGACCCCACGGCGACGATATTGTGTACCACTTCAGTCTTTAAGGCGGGACTCTGAGAGGTGCCTCGGCAAGGAACAAGGACCTCCTTAGCCACACTCAGCCGCGACCGTCCTCGGGGGACACGGATCATTAGATCGAGGCGAACCGCGAAACACGAAATCGCGCCGAAAATCACGACCTTTTGAACCGGAGCCCGCCTACACTCACCCGCGCCGCTAGAATCCCAGCGCGACGCAATGTGTCGAGTGGCGTTGAGTAAAGCGTATCGGAATAAAAGGAAAAGGGACGCGGGAAACGTGAGACTTGCCAATTTGTCGCAAAACGCGCGGCTATCGATTTCCCGGTATATCCGAGAAGGACTCTTCAGATGTTCTCCCACGCAAGAATGAAACCTCTGTTGCCGGAACGCAATTATTTCGTGCATCAGGGAGGAAAATTCCGACTGCGTAAAAATCATGCATAATAATTCGATTGCGCCAAGTACGATGTAAAACGTTTATTGCAATTTTCTTTTTTCTTTTTTTTTTTTCTAATGTATTAAAATAAAAATAACGGAGATTTTATTTCTCATAAAATAAAATATTTATTTATATGTAAAAGTTATAAGATAAAAAAAAATGTAATCCCGTATTTAATCTTGTTAATTAATTCTTATTAGCAATACATTATCTCCGGCGCTTAACAGTGCGAGACGACGCAGCGAGAGGTCGAGCAGTTCAGAGAAACAAGAACGAAACGAGGAAATTGTATATCCCGGGGACGCCAAATAGAGAGGAAACACGATCCCCGAAAGCTACTTATGCATTTGCGAAGTCGCTTCAAGCGGCATCGGGGTATTAGCTTCCCTTGCGCGAGTCTAAACAATGTTCTTTAGAAACGGGAGCAAGTTCACCCTTGATGCGCGCGAAGACGCACGCGGTACCGTCTACTTAGACGCGTCGGTCGAGGCACCTTCCGCGCCTCTCGACTTCCGTGGCCGTCGGTGTACGCGAAATGGATCCCATTTCGCGATTTCCTGCGTACACGGCTCAAGGAGGCGGCATACACGTCGCGGCGTAGAATACAATACCGCGCGGCTCGTCGTGATGCCGTTGGCGCGCATCATACATACCCCTTGACTGGTGGCTGGATGCTGGTAAACGCGCCGTAAGTCGAGAGATACATCTCGCAGGTACATGCCCGGAGCCGTTTAGGTTACAAAACAGGGGCAGTAATTAGCTCCCGGTGGCGCCGGAGCTCATCCTGTCTCGTCTCTCTTTTCCGCCGCCGTTCGCCTAGCGCGCGTATTCTTTATCCTCCTCCGGCTAAACGCGGCGCTGCGTATATTCACCGAGAATCATTTCCCTTCTTTTTATTTCTCTTTTCGTTTCCGTCTCCTTCTCGCCGACGCCACCTCGCCCTTTCTCTTTCCTCGTCGCTGCGATCCGCCGCCCTCTTTTGCTCGAAATGTTCGCCAAGCGGCGCGGCGGCCGCTTTATACACTTCTCCGTTTATCTCGCGTAAACTCGCAGGCCGGGGCGTAACGTTTTCTATTTTCTTTCCCGATATTTCGCGCTTCTTGCCTCCCTTTTTCGCGGATACGCAGACAGTGATACGGTTTCTGTTTACGTCGCGGTAATGTTAAAAGACGTTTTGCTTTTCTCGATTTCTCAACATTCTGTATATTTCGGTGACTCGATATCATCCTTTATTTTCATGCCTCGCATTATATAAGTACATCTATTTTTTTTATTTTTTTATTTTATGTATCTCGTTACGCCTTTTATTATTTTTATCATTATTCAAACGCGGATCTATATATGAAACGTAAATTAGAGGATCCTCGAACTCACAAGCGCGTCCTACATATCCTCCTATTTATATCCCGTTTGTACGTAACGGACTAACAGAGATCGAGGGATTATAGATTACAGTGTAGCCTCGAGGATTTTTTAATCGGTATAATGCGGTATCTTCGGACTACCCACATCCTCCGGGCGAAGTATCCTCCAATCGTCAGCAATAATCGGTTTTTCCGCGCTCGCTCGAGATCCACGGCCTTCTACACGCACGCTACCCATTAACTTCTCCGCAACCGTTCCCGTTTCTTTCCGCTAAGGTCCGTCAAGTACGATTGCCTCTCGCGCGCTTCTTCCTCTCGCGTCCCTCCGGCCACGCTCAGCTCGCGCCAGTTTTATAGCGTTTCTTTGGCAGCGCTGCGAGCGGCACCCGTTTTCTGCAACGGGATGCCCGGCAGGAGGGAAAAAGGGAGATGGAGACGGTGCACGCTGCCACGACCGCATGAGCGGTCTCGGGCAAACCGCGAGAGAGCCCCGGTAAGCTCCGGGATCCTCAGCCCGGTGCATCGCGAAGTTACCTTGAACTCCATCGAGCCTGCCGTCGAATCCGGCGCCCGTCTCGCCGATTACGTGCAAAAGCGTCCCGCGAGGTTGAATATTCGCCCCGCGAAGCACAGCTGACCGCGTCGACGATCGCGATCATCTCGCGCCCTTATCGCGAGCCTCACTCGCCACGGTGCGCCCGCCCGTCCACCTTTCGAGCCGACCCTCCTTCGCTCGCGAGAAGCAAAGTGAATTACACTTGCCGGGGATTATCCCGGTGCGCATTGACCCTGGGATCCGCCCGTCGTCGTATGTCGTACAAATCCTGTTTCGCCGGCCGGCGCATTAGGATAATGAACCTCATTATCCGCCAACGGGGGTAATATCGCGAATCATTCGGTGACTCGCGTTTAACGATCGTAACGCGGACGCGCCCGTGAAGCCGCGATAGAAACGGCGATAATTGAATCTCGCCTCGATGAGCGAGTGCTCGGATGAAGAGACCGTCGGGAGAAAAAGGAAGAGCGGAGGAAAAAGGACATATCGCGATTGCAACTTGCGCCGGACGTTTTTCTTTCTATCATCGTAATTCGATGTTTCGATCGTTTTCTCGCGTAAGAAAGAGAGATATGACGCGGCCGTTCGTACGGTTTAACCTTCCGTTTGTCATGATGCGCGACGTAGTTTTTCAGGGAAGACGCTTGACCGCAGAAAGGCGTCGAGGAGATATAAGTGGGCACTCGTCGCAAGAAACAACCCGCGCGCGTATTGGTCCGTATGTACGTGTGTATATCTCTGTTACACAGCATCGACAAGTCCATCGGGCTTCGGCGCAATCATATATGCACGTGCGTGTACCGTTAGCCGACTGCGTAGTTCCTTCGATAGGCGCGTTCGATCCTCATCGAGGGAAATGGACCCACCGATAGCGCGTATCGATTTCAGGATCGGCGGTCGCGCGACTAATGTCCGTCTTACATAAAGGAGCCGTTTGCAGCACTCGCGAAGACTGGTTTCATAATGTACACATAGTGATAACGCACTGGCTTTTCCGTTTAGATAGTAATCTAATCGCGCAATTTGCTCAGGAACGATTAATCGATCCAGATAAGTGAAAAAAGTAATTAAATTCTAACACGTAATGCATCAGTCTTGTGTAATTGATTAATTTCTAACGCGCGAATCGAATATTATCGAAACTGGCGGCCGGTGCAGTTAATTTTTGCAAGAAGCAACGGCTAATTGCGGAAGTTCCGGAAAACATTTTTTATTCATCTGTCCGCGCGCTTTAGCAACGTTTTATTATTTATTTGATTATTTATATAACGCGATTTAGCCGTCGTATTCTCGTATGTTAATTCAGCGTCTTTGTAATGCGTGCACGTGCGCTTATCGGGGCCCGTTACGTATAAGGCGGCGAAGCCGCCATCGATCATTCGATGAAAGACAACGGGGTCGGAAAATAAAAAATAAAAAAATCTACGAAAAGGAGCAACGCGCGACGCGGCATCTGCGTCGGGAATGTAAAATCGTCCTCCCCGTACGAATCGATTTCTCGATCACTCGGACGTTCAACCGAAAAACCTTTGCTACCGGTAGCCGCGTCGCTGCGGCGATAAAAGCCAGGAGATTGGACAGTGATAACGGAGGGCTCGAGGGAACGGGAGAGGCTCGAAAGGGCGAGCGGCGGCGGAACGAGCGGGAGGTAAAGGAAGAAGAAAAAAGCGGGAGGGACCGTAGAGGGGGCGAGAGAAAAAAAGAGGAATAACCCTACGGTCGGCGTCACGCTGTCGGGTACATCGGTTTCGCCTTCCCTCCGCCAACCCTCGACACTCCGTCCGTGCACACGGACATATACACGCGCACACGCACCCGATATCGCGAAGCGCGGCGCGAAGGGACACGTCGATGTGCGTGCGTGTCAGATAATTATATGTAATTGCCGGGCAGGATAATTAGCGATCAACAATAAGCTTCTCCTCTTCCTCCCCCGTTTCACTCGGCACTGTCTCTCCTTCTTCGTATCACCCGTCTCTTTCTATACGCATATATATCTGTTTATCTCGTTTCGTCTCTACGACCGTTTCCTTCTGTCCTCCGGCTCTTATGCTCGGTTCGCTACTACACAGACTACGGTTGCCGTTGTCGGGGTACGCGCACACGAGAGAACACCGTACGAAATGCATATGCGTACGCGTATCGTACGTGCCGGTTTAACGTGTGCGTAATGTGCATCTACGAGACGTATCGTCGTGAGCGCAACGCGTAGCGCGACCACGTCCATGAGAGACGCGCGACGCGATGGCTCGTCTCCCTCGGTATCGAGAGGAACAGAGAGGCGTGGTGTCGAGGTAGTACGGTAGCCCACAGGGGCGATCGGGGATGTTGCTAATAATATGCTATGCGAGTTGGCGCGTTACTCGCGCTACCAAGCGCAGCCGGAGAGATCGAAACAGGAGCTACCGGGAGGCGCGTTCGAGATAGACGAGAGGATTCGAGAGGAAGGACGAACGGAGAAGGAAAGAGACAGAGAGAGGGGTCGCGCGCGAGAGATCCCCACAGCGATGCGCTTCGATCGATCGAGGACGAGCAGCACGACTTCGAGCTTTGACCGTGAGCCTCCCGATGCACGTCTCCGCCTCTGACGTACGTATAATAGGGTTCCGTTGGAGCTTCGCGAAATTGGAATCCGGCGAATGCTTCTGCGCTACTCGACCGTCGTCTGAACGCGCACCTGATTGTCGATTATTGCGATAGCCGTGTCGTGTCCGATGCGTTTACGGTCTTTCATGTCGTCTATGATCACGCCGCACGGATTTTTATTCTAATTCTAATGATACGTGATTTACGTTACGACAACGCTTTGTATATTTGTACGGAGTAAAACAATATTAATACGATCGATATTAATTTTTTCGAAAGGTAGCAGAGACATTCGTGCGAAATAAATTTAAAAAATATATATATATAAAAAAAAAAGAATTAATAAACTGTTTTAAGATAACTTGTCCGTCGCGATAATGGGCAAATCCCGAGCGGGATTGAGAGGGACTCGCCTAAGACCCGTACACTAAGACTGTCTCTGAACTGCCGTGATCCTAAAGCAACTAATAGCAATGATAATAGATCCGCTCTAGTGGACACACGTCCGCGTTCGCCGGGGCATTACCGCCCGCACGTGACTAATCTCCATCGAGATCCCGTATTGACAAATCGCGAATTCTTTTTTTTTTTTTCCTTTATCAATGCGGCGAGCCACTCGGGCGTACGATTGTGTGCCGAGTGGCGGGACACTTCATGGGAGTGCACAGGTGCGCGACTCAATCGTCTAATTACGCGGACGGACATTGCGGCACGTCGCCGTTTAAGACGTTTCGGGTCACGATCGCTATCTCGGACGAGTCGCGGCTCCGGATGACGGCCGATGTTCCGGATGCGAGCGTGTATCTCGGTATAAAAATCCTGCGCCTACGGCTAAAGAGGCGGATCATAAATTGAGATAGATTTGACTAAAACTGGCGGGGCGCGGGGGAAGATTTATGTAGTGCGAAATTTAGTCCCGGGCGAGAGGCGAAATTTCGCATGCACGGTGACAAATACGCTCTACGGTGAATTTCAAATGGATTTATCACGGACGACGACGTGTAGACGGTGGAACACGGGCATAACGTAAAAACGTCAGATTCGTAGGATGCATAATGCATTGTTGGCCCTTGCGAAATATGAGGAGAGCTATCGCAACTGAAAGTTACTTTTAATATTCTCTTCGCGTAAACTATGTTTTATGTCGGCGTAATGCGCATTTATCATTTTTTTTTTCTTTTTTCTTTTTTTTTTTACACTTGAAAAGGACCTATTTCCTGCAGGTATAAATACATTAAATACAGATAAAGACGAGGGAAATAAAAATCGCATCCCGATCGAATCGATTTGACAGAGCCTTTTCGGTTCGGCCGGCGAAAGCGCGGGTGTCGACGGAAATAGAAAAAGAAGCGAATTAGACACCTGAGATAATTTGTGCAGAAAAGAAGAACGGAGGCGAACCCGACGGTTTGTCAAACTTATCTCTCTCCTCTTCCTTCCCTCTCTCTCTCTTTCTGGGTTCTCTACCCGTAGGCGAAAAACAAAGTCAGGAAAGTTACGGCAAAATGCAAGCAACACGAAACGAGGGTCAAAATCCTTGCGCTTCGAAGGATGCTGCTGCCGTAGCTGGTGCTGCCGTTGCAGAGATGAGGCGGGGGGCAAGACGAGCGGGCGGTAGGAGGAGGCGAGAGGGCAAACGAGAAGGAACAGAGACACCTGAGGAGAAAAGGAGGAGCGCCAAGAAACGGGAGAGAAAGAAAAAGAGTGCGAGATGCGAAGGGCGTGCAAAGGGGAAAAGCAACGCGAGAAAGAGAGAACTGGAAGTGAGAGAAAGAGAGAGAAAGAGAGGGCTCGCCTAGCGGACGCAGAGAAGGCGGCGGAAGAAGGGAAACGGGAGAGGAGAGTAAGGCTACTGCGCGTTAGCTGTGCTTGTAGTACTCTACCTCCGCGGCCTCTGCCACCTCCACCTCTCGACCGGCTCACCTGAAGACAAGTTACCCCGCAATAAAAACACCGAGAAAATTATATGCCTCCCGGCCGCGCGCGCCAGCAGTGAACGCCGAGCAAAAGGACCACTTGGCTTTCCTACTAACGCGGGGAAAAGGAGAGCAGAGGACAGCGATGCCGAGGTAACAGGCGAGCGGAGGAAGAGGCGGCGAGGAGAGCGAGAGCGATCGAGATGGACGCACGAGAAAAGGAGACGACTCCCGCGAGGAGGGAAAAAAGCGCGGAGGTTCGCCAAGAGAGGACGAGAAGGGGAGGAGATAAAGGGAGATTGCGAAGGGAAGAGAAAGAGGGAGGCAGAGCGAGAGAGCCTTCTCCCGGGCCTAAGGCTGCCAAGAAGCCGTTGAAGAAGACTGCATAAAGAAAGACGCCGTGCATCGCCACGGAAGCCTCGATCGAGCCACTAAGGCCGTCGCCTCTAAATACAGGGTGCTCGCCGCGTAACGCGGGTTTCGAGAGCGGTTCATTGTGCCGAAGATAGCGTGCCGAAAAACGCCGATGTGTCCGGCGTGATTCTTACATAATACTATACTTTTTATTATTTTTTTTTCTTCTTATTCTTTATTGCGTGTCGTAATAATAATAGACGACGCGTCGCACGCTGCTACAGTTAATTTAAAAAAAAAATTATACATTACTACAAGGCACATTTAATTTTCTCGAGAAAAAAATCAGATAATAAAAAAAAAAAATGTAATTCTATTTTTTTACAATGCATTTTCCGACGCGAGAACATAAAGGGTTTAATACACTGTGCTTTTCGGTGATCATTTATCAACCATAAACTCGATACCCCGGTGATTCTCCAAGAGACTGGCCATCCGTATTCCGAATAAAATTCAGGGCAGTAACAATCTTTCGTGACGAAGGAAGACGATACCGAGCGTGGAGAGTGAGCGGAAGGAGGACGGCAACACAACAGACCAGTCCGACCAGCTGATGAGCCGGTTCTCCGATATACTTCGTTTCGTCTTATTTTCTTCCTCGGTACCCTCCTTTTTATTGCTAAGGTTCTAGTCCGAGAGAAACCTCGATCTCCCCCAGTGTATTTATACCCGACTCTCACTGGTCCCTCCTCTCGGTCTCTCGCCATGGCGCGTATCTCCACCCGCCCCCTTCTCCCCTCCCCGGTTCCGAATTTAAGGGCCTCAAGTCCTTGCGCGCGGACACCGGTGCCCCGCAGGAGGCTGCATCTACACGCGTCTCGGTTTAACGAGCTTTTTATATATTTTCAAGTGGACGACAATCGAGCCTCGTCGTGCGCCTCGCGCGTGACGTAGAAGGAAACGCATCGCCGTGACGCGATAAAGGGTCTGTAATATTTCAGTAGCGTCTCTGTTTAGAATAAGAATGCACGTTGCGTATGTCTGCAAAAATAGGAAGAAAAAGGAGAAAAAAATAAAAAAAAATAAAAATAAAAAAGAAATTATTTTTATCCCGACATCTTTGCGCCGATTCACTCGCGATTTCGCACGCAAGAACCTGTCGGGGAGCGTGTCTCGGTGCATATAATAAGAAATATTTAATTACAGAACAGCTTAAGCATAAAATATATATATATTCCCGCTGATTATTAACCGGCATAAATTAAATTAAATTACACCGACGTGCACGTGCGTTTGTTATTTTATTTATATCCGCGATAGCTCGTGGAAATCAAGTCGCTTCTATAAGCCGCGGAACAAACTTCGCGGAGCGTAGATACGTGCGGTAAGATGAATATTATTCGAAGCGCGTTCGGAGATGATAAATAAGAAAAGAAGCTTAGCGGCTTCGAGCTAATAACAAGAAGATAAAAAAAAAAAAGGGAAAAATTTTCCCCTGGAAGCGCGGCGTCGATTCCGCGTCGTCGCGGTGATCGATGCCTCGATATCACCGTCCAGGCAATGAGATCATTGCCTGGAATAAACGAGGCAATAATTTTATGCCACCGCGCGTTCGTCGAGCAGGCACCCTCGCGCTCCATCGTGCTTCGGCCGCGCGCGGTTGCGCAACGATTTATTTTCCGCTGTAATATGCAACACGACGGCGTAGCTGTAGTACAACTGGCCTTGGATGGGATAGGCATTGCACGGCGGCATAACGCACGCGATCAGCTGCGTCCTCGAAGGTCCTGGATCGCCGCGATCGGTACGCGGCGTCGATCTCATCTTCCCCTGCCCGTCGCCGACGCTACCGTTACTCCGACGAGACGGAGACCCGGTGTCGAAAGACCCGAAAATCTCGACGCTTCCTTCTCCCATTGGAGATTTTATCTTTATATTAATCCAGTCGGACGCGGAATATAAAACGGAGGCTAACGCTCCGTACGTGGATTTAGAAACTTTAAGCGACATTCTCTAAAACGTCGTGGACCGTTATTCACGTCCACTCTCCGGGAAAGAGAGAGAGAGAGAGAGAGAGAGATGCAGGTTTCAGTCCACCGTAAAAACGATAATAAATCCAAGGTCGCGTGACACCCGCCGGTAATGTACGATATACTTAAAGAGAGAATGATCGCTATGTATTATATATCTTTAACGTTTAACGGCAGAGAGAGAGCGGAAAACGATAGAATGACTGTCCGTAGACTTCGCGCTTCGGATTGATTAACTGACGTTTAAGTAATTCGACCGCGTTTCAATCTGAAATTGTGGCAACAGCTCGGTGTCGTGATGTCAATCGAGGAAGCGACCGGAGGAGTAACTTTCAAAGCGCGGCCGTGTGCGCGCCCGGATCGACACAACAATAGCCGGGGTATCTGCCTCCATTGCCTTCCTTCCCTCCACCCTCCCGCCGCTGTGTACTTACCATTCGGTATCCAGAAACTACACTGTTTGCCTCGCTAATTAGACACGTAGTACGCTCTGGTCATGTGTATATTCGTGAGGGGCAACGAGGAAGGTCCAAGGGACAGACGGAGGAAGAGAGAGAGAGCGAGGGACAGATCGAAACGCGACGAACGCAGTTGCTACTGGAACGCGCGCTGGTGTTCGAACATGTACGCTGGATATTGATCCAGGTACCTGACTACATAGATCACGCCAAACACCGTGGATAACCGCCGGGACGCTCCAAGATTACCTTGGTCCACTGCCTTACTGCTCCCGGATTGGCGAGCGCACCCGCAACTCCGCGCCCGGCCGGCTACTCCTCAAGACCTGCTATCAAAACTGGTACACCCCGCGCGATACATGGCGATAACGCCCGGCGCGGCGACAAACACCGCCTCCCCGTACATATGTGCCCCGTAATAAGTCGATTTGTAATCAGCAGGGAGCCCGTGGAGACGCCGGTAATTGCGATCCGATACACGTCCTTTAGGTAATTCCGGAGTGCGGGATCGGAAAATTGAGCGTCTCGGCGTATCTCTTTGCCTCACGGGCACAAAGCGGTAATAACCGCTTGACGAGTGTACGTCACGAGATTTATATTCTCCGCTGAAAAGTTTTTACACGCGGGAAACGATCCTTTGTTCGACCGAAAACGCGCGAGCGAGAGATACTCCCGGCGATGTTTAAGACGGATTATTTGATACGGCAATTAATATGTCGATAATCTATAATGTGATCAAAGATGTAGCATGATAGACGGCGATAATGCTCTGTTGATCTTGTTTCCTCGGTAAACATTCTCGTCGGTGTGCTATTACCAATCGATTTGCAATTAGCAGAGACGTTAGGATGATTCAGTGTGCACAGTCGCGCTAATTCTCTGTCATGTTACGGCGCGCTCCATATTTGTTTTAGCCAAACTGTCCGAGCTCCATTATAGATTATCGACTTCTTGACTAAACGCCTAGCTATCCTCGAATCGCTATTAAAATTACACAACATCATTACGAGTCGATTCCTATTATGGCGAAAATCTTTTTGTTTTTTATCTCTCTCTCTCTCTCTGTTTTTTCTCATTAAGAACAAGCAGAAAAATTATTAGCTGTAAAAGCAACGTGTTGCACCATCATCTCTCTGATTCATCGAGTAAAATCTCAGATTTGCGGTGTAAACGTCATAGCGATTACACTTTTGGTAAGTGCGTGCGTGCGTTGATGCGCGCGAAGTTCCACAGCCCACCTGCATTTCACAAAGCCGACGATGAGTCCTTCTCTTCTTCCGTGAGAATGGTAGACAGTCATCGCGCAAATATCGTCTCGGCTCGGTAATCGCGAATATCCGAGTGAATGTTACTGCCGCAAAAGGATCCGCGAACGTCATTAGAATCCTCCATTGACGTCACTTTCGAAATCGTTTTCATTCCGCTTGGTTTCGCGCAAAAGTCCCATCGTTTCTTTCTGACTCGCGTGCACGGATTGTTTCACGCTATTCATCGTTTCGAGCGAAGGAGAATTTTGTCTCGGCGCGACGCGTTTGATTATTCAAGCGGAAATCGTCAGCGTGTGTGTACAAATTTTCGTACTAAAAGGCCGCTTTTGACACGTGCTAACGAAACATTGTGGCCGGGGCCGTTTCTTCGCGCGGGCCATAAACCAAACAACTACCGGCGAGAAATGTGACGAACGTAAAGAACGGTATTAACACTCACGGTCATAGAACTTTACAAATATATATCTTCGAGGGGCATCATCCACGTAAATCGGTCGCGCTTGACAGGTATCGATTTATGAAATCTCCTCTTATTTTTTACGCGTAACATTGTTACAACGAAAAAAAAAAAACAGTTACGCTTCACCGATCGACGTGTAACGAGTGCCATGTGACGAAGGACATAAACGCGAGGAGGCCTTCCAGTTACGAGCATAAAAAGAACATTAACGCGCCCGTAGAAATTTACAAGTATGTTCTTTGTAGGGCGCCAATAGGGTAACACTTTCCTTTGTCAGTCACTCGTCTGACAGGCATCGATTTACGGGGAAAGAGGGAAGGAGTTATGCCCGTTAAGCGGCCGTTAGAACGTCCGACGATCAATTTTTTAATGCGCCTTACAAAGTTGTCCATAAAACGACCGGCTGCTAGCGTTAATGGTATCTCAACGGGGCGCAGGTTTAAGACTTCTCATAAGTTTACTTTCGGCCCGGCGTAAATTTGTATTCCCGCACGGAAACGCGGATGCTGCACCGTCCCCTCGTTATGCGTACATATATATTTCGCGCTCGATTTACTCTTACTAATTTCAATACTTAAATAATTCGCGGACGTAATTCGCAGAGATATCTTCCTAATTGCAGTTTCCTAATCAAGTTTGTTTTTTTTTTCTTTTTTTAATAATTCTCAAACCTTGCGAAACGTGAGCTCACTTTTTACATATATTACCGAAACATAATCCTTTGTAGGTTTTTGCCCTCGGCAAAACAAAAACGTGATCCTTTTGCGTACGACTACGTACTGCAATCTTATTCTACGTGCACTTCGTTTCTCATTTTCTTTCTTTTTTTTTTTTTTTATTTTTATTTTTTCCTTATGTGGATGGCACGAGACAGAACAAGACTAGCTGACGAGGGTCTCAAACTTCGGCCTTTTTCTCGAATTTCTTCGAGCGACGGTCGCTGGCCCTCTCTGGAAGCTCCTTCGCCCCCGAGACACGTGATTTATTTTCACTGGCACCGCGCGACACGTGTTGCCTCGTAACACGTGGCTGTGCTTACATTTCGTAGATGCATGTACGCGGCACGCACGCACGCACGCGTGCATCAACCGCATGTTATCTCAACGTCACGCCACGTATTGTTTTAAGGTCATCCCGTGAACCTGCATTGTTTGAACGTGGGTAGCAGCCTGGGCTGTTATTCCGGGAAAGAATAACTCTTAGATGGCGAAACGGCGATACTGTTATAAAATCGGTACGCGAAAGTCGCGTGTCGGCGGCACGACGAATTTTTCCTTTTTCCGCGATTCATTGTTCGACGCGGCTAATAATTTTCATAACGCGAGAAATAAATAACACGTAGCCGTGGTTCGTAGCCTGGTAGATAACGTCGTGAACTATCCGGAGGATAGATAGCGCGACGAAGATGCGGATTTAAAAAAAAAAAAAAAAAAAAGAGAGAGAGAAACAAAAAAAAACGCGGAGTCTCTCCGTCTTCCGGCGGTGTCTTAATTAAAAAATTACATATCCTTCGATCGGTAATCGGTACAATTTTCCCCGTCGAGGTATGCATAATGCCGGGCCATTACGGCTCCTTAATCGCCGGCAATCGTAGTCGCCGCGCGCTATCGGCGGTTAGATCGATCACCGCCGACGACTTTCAGATATATCGCGTCGCATTGTGCTGCATCGCGCTGCATCGCGGAGACGCATTGTCTCCGCGCGCGCACGCCGGAGCTCGGTGCCATTAGCGTCGTTAATCATAGAGCCTGCGGGCGCATTTCGCACGACGGAGAGAGAAAGAGAGAGAGAGAGGTAGAGATCCAGATATACGCGCGCGAGCATCGCCAGGGATCCTTGAACGAGGCACCTTAACGATCGATCGAAAAGGCCGTTACGCGACGTGCAATTAGAGATGAGATTACGAAAGGGAATGCCTCTCATTCATTAGGATCCTCGCGAGCGAGCGAGCTGTCGTTCGCCAAGAGAGTGAGGTTTACTCGCGGGACCGACGTCGTCGTTGTCGATGATCTAAACTTGGCCTTGCTCACTCTCCCTCCGCGCCAATTGCCGCTGTCTCCTGGCGACTCTCCGTCAAGAGACAGAGGCGAAAGATAGAAAGGAGGAGACGGGGGAGAAAGGGAGGTAAGGGTTAATTCCGAGATTATAGGTTGTCCGAGTCTCGCGCCGCGGTAACCATCGCGCAACCGTCGTATAACGCTCTCGAGACGCTCGATACTTTTTCCCCGACGGAGGAGCAAAGAGAGAAGCTCGCCTCTTTGATCCATTGGTAATACAAACACGATTGACCATGACACCGTAACCTTACCCAATCTCTCTGATTGCTCGTGCCGACGGCGGCGATTAGAATCATTAGCATCTCGTGTCATTAGCATCATTGTGTACCCGCGCCGGCGATGGTTTTGTATACCATTTACATAATGACACGCAATTATTTATCTGGAGTGTGTTAGAAACAATAAAAAAAAAGGAAAAAAAAAGGGGGGGAGAAGAGAAGAAAGAGAGAAAGGCGTGATTCGATGATATTTTCCACTTTGATGATTGGTTGCGCACTCGTGCATTGTAACGCGAATAATGGATCGGAGGTACGGAGAGCAACGATCTTCCTCAACCACAAAAGTAATTTTCGTTACGTAATATTAATACATTTCTTATTCCCAATATAATTTTCGTAATTTAAATATAAATGCATACGCGTAATAAAATTATTACCGCTCGTTAAATACAAGAATATATCTTTCGAATCACCGAAAGTTTTGTAAAATTACCTCGCCGTTATTACGCAGCGCGATGGTATGGTAAACGAGGCGTTCGAAACTTTGTCCCCGTATCCATCGCGTTACCTCTGACGAAATCGCCTGGATAAACAACAGGTGAGATAACCCAGATAACCGTTACAGCTATCGACGGTCCAATCTCGATCGTCCACGGACACGCGAGGGTTTCTTTGTCCCGCGTAAGATTACAAATATTACGCGGTAGTGCGCAATCGAACGGTAATTTTCTGCAACGATATCCCCGCGCCGTTGACCAGTAAAAACTTTTATCACTCAGGTGTTTCTGTCAAAATCAGACCGCATGCTATTATTGCATAGCGCAGTGTGCCAACAACAAAACTAAACACATCGAGTACACGTAATGAGTTTTCCCGTTATTATTGCCTCGTAGTATGTCATTGACCGATTGTTCTTGCAAACTGCAATAAGCCGGCTTCTTATATTAACATCCAGCCGCGTGAATAAGAAAAATATCTATATCTTCGATATTAGATCGACCGAAGCGTACGTCTTTTAATCAAATAATTATTAATTGCGTATTAATCGAGTTATATAACTAATAATATTTAATCTGTCTCTCTTTTCTTTTTTTCTCTCTCTCTTTCTTGTGTTTCTTTCTGATTATTAAATTTTATATTCAATTCTATTAAAATCGAATAATTTTTATACGCGATAATTCTTGCGCACCTATTAATTTTGATATATCTGCATTACGTTCAATACGCGCGACTTCGCGTTCGATTTTCTAACAGGTAGCAACGCCGTTTATTGCTAATCTATCGAGCCCGTCTCTGTTGCACAATTTTGGCAACGGCGTAACAACGAATGACATGTCTCGCTGGCTTAAACAAAAGAAAAAGAGACCGATGGTTTGTTATATCGTGAGAGAAAATGACGCCATCCGAATATTGCCGCACCGGCATCGGCGTTACGATACTGCAACATGCTCAAGCGAACGTACTACAAAATGAGACACTTCACTTTTATCAACAGCTCGGTGATTTTTGTTCAAAACGCTGACTCACCGATGATTGTCGCGGGTTAACAGACCGCGACATTTCGTTGCCAATGATTTTCTTCCGCACAATACCGCCCGTAGCATGAATCCTCCGCGCGCGCGAGCGGCGTACTAATTAAATTAAATACGTACAACGCTCGTCTCTTACGCGAGCGCGTAACGCACGAGAGAATCGACGACTAATGACATCCCCGGACCTATTGTCCCGCGCAATTAACGTTTCAACAAAGCAACGGGATATCAAATTTATATATTTCAGTTTATTGTAACGAATATCGTTGCGCATTAAATTAATTGTAACGCACTATGAGACGCGTACGTTTGCGGGTAATGCCGTGAACTTGAAAGTTATTTAAATAGACGATATTTTTTTTATTATTATATTACAGTATTTTACGTATTTGACATCGGGACGGTGGACAGGAATCACGAGATCGAAAGTTAAATGCGGAAGCACGTACCTGCGTTTCAGATTTTAATCTCGCGCTGCGAATTACGGATGCCGCAATTTCGCCGGGTTTGCAAGAAAAGAGACGACATGTGCATTCAATGACGGACAAGCGTGGAGATCGCGTGTACCTGTCGTAATGCGTGAGTGAGGCTCATTGGGGTGCAGCGCTAACGGGCGATATTAAACCGCAATCATCGATAGAAGTAATCGAGAGCGCAACGATAGCCGGTCGACTTAATTATTGCCGTGTTCTGACCGCCGCGCGGCGCAAGTAGATCGGCCAGCTAATTAGCCGTAAAGCTACAGCAGATAGATCAGAGATAGAGAGCGCGTTGCCTATGAATAACGGAAAGGAAATTAGGCGTCGGCCAATCGCGAGCGAGCGAGCAAGCGAGCGAGCGAACGAACGAACGAACGAACGAACGAACGAACGAACGAACGATTGCCGGCGGGCATTATTGTGCCAGTGCACTTGCAGTTTCCGCGAGTGTGAGCATTCCCGTTGCTCGCTCGCCGCCGCACCGCCGCACACAAGGGGGTCCTTTTAATTATAACCATTTTCCGCGATTAGGAAAACGGAACCCGTATCTCGGCGCACGGTTGCGCGATACGCGAGTGCCAAGCGGCTGTTAGATGAGATAATTTCTATTTTCCCACATAATCGCACCCTTGAGCACGCTTATCAGCTATCTTCCTGTCTTCTTCTCTCTTTATCTCGCTTACCCTCCTCCTCTCTCTCTCTTTCACGATCCCTCCAAGCTCTCCTCCGCGTAAAACGCAAGATACAGCGACCACGGGCTCGCTCCCAGACAAACAGATCGCGTCGTAATTAACGCGTGCTGCATTATCTTATAATTTCAGATAGCGCGCATTTTTGACGTCTGCCGGCACAATCGTAAATGTTTTGCCACTCTTAATCGAGCTGCCACGACTATTTCCGCTAGAAAATGAAACGCGGTACCAGATTAGATCGCCGGCCAGATTAAAACGCACGGTCTTACGTAATAATTTCTAATTTATATATTTTCAGCCGCGTCCGCGGCATTTGCATAGATCCAATTTGTAGCTCTTTTCACTAAAAGGAACAGGCCGAACGCGAAAGAAAGTTTACGGCCGGGCACCGTGATGAACGTAAAAATTCGAATATCTTATTTATTGGATCGTACCGTCGCGGGCGCGGGATTCGCCCGCGTAGCTGCGTCCACACGTGAGTCAGAACGCGCTTGATTTAAACGGTACGTGTGACAACGAGCTCTATTGTAGTCTCGCGGCTATTACAGGACGGTGACAGTATCCGCGTATATATCGGAGAATAGCTTTGAATATGTTTGAATCGATTTGCAGGATTGTTGGAAGGATCGCCGGGCGCCCCGTAGGTTCAGCTGGAACCGGGCCAGCAGCAATTCCGGATGGAAATCTCATTCCAACATGAATATCTTCGTTGCTGAGATTGTATCGTCGTATACGTAGAGGTAAGGCCGCAACGAAGGATGCACGCTGCTTTATTTACGCGCCAATCAGCATTCTTTTTTTTCTTTTTTTTTTTCTCTTTTTTTTTTTCCTCCTTTTCTTTCGTCTCAAACAAATCACGTTCGATTCCTTCTGCGACTATCTCGCACGCATTTGCATTAATCGCTTCCTCAAAATGTTAATTCAGAAATAAAAGGACGTAGCAGCGTAGACGTAATAATAAAATCGTGTCTTTACATACGCGCGACATCTGATATCGGAATATTTGATGCGCACAAAACCAGCTCCGTAACACTTTTGTTCTTTTTTTTTTTTTTTTGTTTTCAATGAAATTAAAACATTCGCGGGTTGACAAATAAAATATCAAAAAGTTTCTTTACAGCTTGATTTATGGAAAGATATTTTCTGCGAACCATAAAAGTGTAAAGTCTAGCGCGGTGAAGTTTTACATATTGACAATGTCGGAGAGTTTTTTTCAATGCCGTTGAGAAGACCAATCCTGATATCCTGACAGCGACAAGGAAAACTCGAACACGTTTCGACTGAGCTTACAAAGGGTATGGTCTTGCCTACGACTGACAAAGGATTTTTCGAACTTCGCAAAACGTGGAATCGTTTTGCAGCCCAGCTCCCTAGTGTGCCTTTCGCGCGGAGGGAAGAGGGAGGGAAAATGGAGGCAGGATGGTAGGAGAGAAGTGCATCCAGTTGACGGACGGCGATTTAAAATGCGCAGTTCCGTGCGCATTACTCGGGTTGGAGGCCCCTGAGGACAAAATAAAGATTAGGATTGATCGGTGGAGGGGTAGTTTAAAAACATCGTCGCCGATAGGCCCGAGGTTCAGGTCAACAGGTGGCTAACCTGCCAGCGAAGCCAACCTACACAAACAATACATCTGATGCACAAATACAAATCTTCCCCTCTCGGATATAACTTAGGACAGAGAAGTGGGAGAGGAGACGAGGTGGCTGTCGGGACGAACAAGGGAGAAGGGAAAAGGCTCCTATATCTTAACTCACACATTCGTTGGAGTACGATCTGAACACGTTTACGGGGGAGGACGGGAGAGAGGAGGGGGGACCTGGACCGTTCAAGACTGCACGTGTTCCTAACCCTTGGCTATCGTCGGACGGTTCTCAAATTCTCGTTCTTCTGCGGCGTCATATATGTCACGCGAAATCAAAACGCGTTATTAAAACCGACGACAGTTGTCTTCCAAACAATGAAAAAGAATTAAAATTATTTTTAAATTACATTTCAACAATGCGCACACTTAGAGATATGTATGAATCTTAAAGCAAAATATATAATTCTAGATTAAATTTTGTTTCTTTAAAAAAAAATTTACTTTTTGCTTATTACGTGCGAAAGTTAATATATTATGTATTCTTTTTTTCTTTTTCTCAGCCGGAATTATATTTTTGTATTCAAGTTTTTATCGATAGCAGCGTCGCAAAATTTAAGGAGTAACTTTCGGTGCAAAATTTGTGCAGAAAGCAACTTGAGAGTCACTGTTCCTCTCGCCGCGGGGCACCGTCCGTGACTCATCAGGCCCCTTGGTTCCCTCTTGTACGGGAGCAAGGCCTAAAACGAACAAAACGTCATCCATAGCGAGCTAAAGGCAGTACCTGATCGATATACGCCCTACTCTCGCTTTCGGAAAATTTACTACGAAAAACGTACCAATCGCATTTACGCGTTCGGGATGCATGTGTGTATTAGACGTTGAAGATGTCCGTAAATTTTTTTTTTTTTTTTTTCTCTGTCGTCCTACGTTGGAAGAGAAAGATTTGTTGAAAAAAAAAACGAGCCGTGCAATTGAGCCTCAAGTCTGCTGTGAATTTTCAAAGATAATTTTCTTTTCATTCAGCACGAAATTCTTTTTTATTGTCGCGAAGAAAGGGACCATCGAGACTACGCAGTCAAAGTTAAACGACTTTAAACTACAGCTGGGCGATAGCTATTATCCGTTTGATATTGCGCAACACGTTTTAAAATACAGTAAAAGCAGTTTTTCTTTATCTCCGAATAAACGGCAGTTCGTTAATATATTCATCTACGTATATTATATTTAATGTAATATAAAAAACGCATCGATTTTTGATTAATTTATTTCAAGTGACGCAGCAGCTCTGTTTTTCTTTTTTTCTTTTTTTTTTTTTCCCCTAGGTTCAACGTTCTCTTTAGCAAACCGCTTTTACCTTTAACCGTCGTATCTTTTTACCATCGCATCGTTAAATTCGATAAACATTAACCCTTTCATGGTCGATGGTACGAGCGTTTACGACTACCGTTTTATTGCGATTGTATCATTGGTAGAGCCATTTGCCAGGTCTGATTGATGATGCCATTAACAGACATCTCCTTACATTTTTCTTAATTTCAGTCACGCGGAGCTTCATATTCAATATGTACAATTACGTGTATTAGATGGATAATGACTAATGCATAAAGCGCATCGCGCTCCTCCTTAGACCGCGACGTGACGCATATTCAGCTCTGCCTCACCACGCGCATGCACCGTGGATAATCTTTCGACATATCGATGGATGAAGGATTACAGGAGCGATTGAAATTTCCAAGGCTTCGATCCGTGGGACTTTACGATAGTACTCTTGACCCGTCTGGTCTATCTCCCTCGCGCACCCTCCCCTCCTCCCCCTCGCCCCCCGTCTTTCAAGCGGAGAGTATCGAATTCCCATGCACGTGCATTCGAGCAGTGTCATCACTTTCCATCGCCGTACATTTTCAACGTTACCTACGTCGCGCTCTCTCTCGTTCTGCAGGATATTGTGTTTTAATATCGCCATCACAGTCATAACCCCCCCCTTCCCCCCTCGGCCTCGTTCTCTCTCTTCTCCCCCCTGTGTCTCGCACGCACCCCCGTGCACAGCGAACGTTCGCCTGGGGCAAAGTCCTCCGCTCTCTTAGAAAACTATACACCTGTGAGATTCCCATACACTCCGCACTCGGTTACCCTCGATTCCCGACCCCTCGATAATGCGAACCTTCCTCTCTCGCCCTGGTCCCCGAACGTAACCAAAAGGCGAAGAGGGGTCCCACCGAGTGCGACCGAGACGGAGACAGGCGGGTACAAAAATCGTGGTGTAACCGTTTCTCCGCAGTGCTCGCCGTAACACACTTGTCCCAAAAGGTTTGTTCTTTCTTTTATACTGCACGGGGTAGTACACCTGCGAACTTAGTAGGGGAGCTATTGATATGTAAATCTCGGTGTTAAGCTACACCTTTGCCGTTCTATGAAAATAAGAAGCTGCAGGGGTGAAAGGGACGGAAAACACCCTATTGTGAGACGGTAGCCGTGACGGAGACGAGCGACCGTGGTTCCTCCTCTCTTCTTCATTACACGAATACGTTTTCACGTACCTGCAGAGATCGTCACCCACCAGTGTGAACAGCGACGGTTATTGATGAAATGGTGTCAAATAACGCATGCAAATCGCGTTAAAAAATGATATTTTTTTGTACCTCTACTTAAAAAAAAAAAAAATTACATTATAAGTGTCGTCGATATTATCAAATATAAATTGCGAATTATAAATTCACGTAAACTCTGTTTTTTTTTTTTTTTACATATAAAAGACGTAAGTTTTTTTTTTTAAATACGCGGTAATTAAGATAAAACTTATCTACGCTTATTTAGAAAGAGGCTACATATCACTCAAAGATTAAAAAAAAAAAAAAAAAAAAAAAAAACAGAAAAAGAAAACGGGAAGAAAAAAGTAAATCACTATTTAGATCCTGGTCTGTCGTTCCCTCCTGCCCTCCCGTCCTACTTTCTATTAGTTGATCCCGTTTGTGTTTTAAAGCGACGACATCGTTTTATACTATTCAAAGCTCGAAAGTGCTTACTTAGGACAACTGGGCTAATCCCGAACGTTCATGCCTGGACACACTGAATGATGTGCGCATTTCTATTCTCGATTTAGCCCCGTGCACTCTTCCCCTTATCTATCTCTCTCTTTCTTTCTCTCCTTTCAATTTTATTCCCCGCCCCCGCTGTGCAATGACCTGCCATCCACACTGGCCACTCGAGAATGATTCCTCGACGTCCAGTAGACGCTTAGATTTACTTTCTGCTACTCGCTGACAACTCGCTGTAATTATCAGCCACTTTAGATCTGGGTCACTGTTAGCCATGTGTCGGGAGCAACGAGAGCGAAGAAATGACTTGGCTAACGATTTCGTTTTCTACGGCAGCTGGAAATACTAGACGCGAGTTTAAGCTATACGGACTGAGCTTTCAACGGCCGAAAGAACGATAGACCGTCGCGTGCACGCTACATGCGCGCAGTATCTTTTTCATCTTCTCGCTGCCACACAGGGAGCCACGACCGGGATCGAACGGTATAATAAACATTTAGCGGCGTAATTATATAACCAAATTGTTGAAATAATTTTCTAAGACGTATTTATGTATGGAAATGCTCTTTCGACTGCGATATGAATCTCAGATACGCGCGCGATATCGCGATGTTAAAAAGATACGAGCTCCGACTGTGGCACCGCGTTATTAACATCGGCGAGAAAATTATTTATAAGATTATCGCAGTTTACTTGAGCCACCGATAAAAATTCCCTCGCGGCAGTGGCCGATTTCACTCGCCCGATTGATTTTCATAAACACGCGCCACTTTCCTGCGGCGCGTTTCCGATATTGAGTAAGCCGTCTCGCAAATCTATCGGATCCATCTGAAAATGATTGCCGCGGTAGAGCAAGCTAATCTACTTGTTATTCACGATCGAGCATCTATTCTCTACTTATCTAACTGTCGCTTTCAATCTCTGTCAACGTATTCGTCGAGCGTACCGACTGACATTGGGCCGCATGCGGTAGCTAACCCCTTCCGTGGTGTCTTTCCGAAGTCTATCAATTTATACCGTCCAACCTGCGCGCGCCATCGTAGATTGTTATCTCGGGCGTTCAAGCCAAAAGAAATCGAAGAAACTGCGGCGGTAAAGCCGCATTAATAACGCTAACGCGAAGAGAGAAAAACGGCTTGACCATTGTGCAACAGAGTGAGATTGACCGTTAAACAAGTAACAACGAATGCGCCTAAACAGGTTTGCAAATAGCGAAACGTTATCTCGCTTATCTGTGAAACTCTCCAATAAATACAAACACGACCGTTCGATAATTAGAGAAAGTAAAATATTGTAGCTGCATACGGTATATAATTTACAAATCTTGAGAAGAGCGTAAATCTTTATCGGCGTTCAATTCGAAATTATTAATTCTTACAGTAATAGATTTGTCACCTTTCGTTTCTTTTATTGGCGACGAAAGAAACGTGCGATTAAGATGCCGCGGGACAGGCGGCGATATAAAAAAGAAGGTAATGAGTTAATAAAGCAGGCGCCTATAAATAACCGGCGTTCCAATAAAACGTAGATTTACGTTTCTCTAAATCATTCGCGGAATGTCAAATGTAATCAGCGAGCCGTACCGATTAGCGTTTAATAGCTGCTCATCCGAGGAGTCAATAACTCGGCGGAGAAAACGTAAATTCAATTAATGCGAGGCCGCAGCGCGTAGCCGGCCGTTGACGAACATTAGTTAACGTGTCCGGTGTATATCGAGGCCGTCAACACAGGTAGCGCGTCCGCCAGAAGTCGCGTGGTACGTGAGTTTGTTACGGCGCTCGAGGGTCGCGGCATAACTCACTTCTATGACTATTTTATGGTTCGCCTCTAGTGAGTCATACAGGGTGAGAGAGACAATACTGGAAGCCCTTCATCATGTATGGAGCTGCTCGTACGTGTGTAACATAGCGTTTCCGTATAGAGAGCGGCGCGGGCGAGAGAAAGAGAAAGACGGCGGGGTCCCCACGTACCTGTTGAACATCCACATACAGCCGACTTACGCC
This sequence comes from Cardiocondyla obscurior, assembly GCF_019399895.1. Classification (NCBI taxonomy): domain Eukaryota; kingdom Metazoa; phylum Arthropoda; class Insecta; order Hymenoptera; family Formicidae; genus Cardiocondyla; species Cardiocondyla obscurior. The sequence continues at coordinate 6,372,013 of NC_091870.1, read as the reverse complement.
GCGTACTTTACGCACACGCCGGCGCTACGCGGCCGAGAGAGTCACATGGAAGGTGATTCACGTCAAACAAAAGGCTAAAAACATTGTGCGACCGCGGGTGAAACACGTGTTCGGGAATTTCAGATGTGGACCACGCACATGTACGACATCCTAAGTAACGGAAGATGACCGGTAGGAACGTAAATCGACGAGAGTAAGATACGCGCCGTGATGTGTGAATAATGGCCGGACTTGTGTTTTGAAACGCGATATTAGGCATGTGGCGATGTAACTCGATGATTAAGTGTTGTATTATTACACGATAACTCGGTCTGTTAAAGACACTTTTTTTTTTTTTCTAATTTTGAAATTGCAAAATGAAATATATTATATTCTTGTGTTTGAAAAATTTGTTTTTTAACACTTTGTAACGAAGAACTTCGCGTTTCCTGTGCCTCACCATCGAAAACATTACGTGTAATCATCTGTATGAAAGAAGGGTGCGCCGATTTTTATGGCTTATTTACACGCGATATCGCGTCGCAGTTTACTCGGTTTTCAGATCCACGGCGTGTAAGTATAAACGTCGTCAATTGCTCCTCGCCGCCTCTCGTCCACTCGGGCGTTTCATTACGCGTAATTACCATGGTCTGCGGTTTGTCCTCTTGGCTACAGGTATAGTATCATTTTCATAATAACACTTACCCTTCACCCGCATCCGTAGGTCCTTTTGCTCTTTCACGTTTCTCGCCCCTAAAAAAAAAGAAAAAGAATTAGATGAATCCTAGAAGAAGTGAGGGCGACGTCGGAAAGCAAAAGCGAGAAGGAGAAAATAAACGAGGAACAAGTGGAAAACAAGATCTGGCGAGAGGCAGATAGAAAACCGGGGGAGCGAGGGAGGGAAAGAGAGAAAGAAAGAAAAAAAAAAAGAAAAAGAGATGAGAGAGCGGCTGGACAAAAAATACAATCAAGCACTTTGCTGTGACCCAATTCAACGAATATAAACCGTTGAGGCCCTTGTCTGACTAGGGCCCTAGGTTATTGAGGGCTGACTTGCACACAAAACACAATGGACCAGCTCGACATTATTCAATCTGAAAAAAAGCATCATCCCTCTTGCACCGTTCGACGAGGTCAGCTTAGCGGCCGCGTGTTTTTCACTTTTATTTTTTTTTTTTTTTACCGGAAAATCACAGACTAACCCCGATGACAATAGATGGCCTACATTCATTATTTTAATCGTTAACGAGAAATTATGTGGAATAAATAATTATAGCGGTCATTATAAAAAAAAAAAAAGAAAAGAAAAGAACACTAATTTAAACTATAAAAAAGCGACCATTAAGAATTTTCGTATAATATAATATTACTTAATAAAAATTTATATGAAATGCTTTTTTTACAAAATTAAGTATACATACATTAAATGTATTACGAGTTAATTAACATTTTCTAAACAACTGCAGCTTATTTAATTTTTTTTTTCTTTTTCTTTTACTGCATTAAACTCGTCTCAGAAAGCACGTACTACATCGGCTTAAAGTCGAGATCGAATAAAGTTGCGAGTGGCTACGCCTTTGGAGCTCAGCTGCACTTTGCCTCCCTCGTGTTTTACTTTTTTTTTTTCTCCCTTTGCTCGTTTCGTTTGTATCTCGACTCGGTCTGGTTCGTCTCGGCTCGGCAGCGCTCGGACTCGAAACAGTTCCCTCTCTTTCTCCGTCCTCTCTTTTTCTCCTTAGTTGTCCCTTTCGCAGGGTCCCTTGCCTCTTCAGCCTCTCGCCACGATCACGGGGCCCCACAGCTATCAGCCACTCGTGTTTACATCAGGCCAGGATGGTGGGGACTCCGACAAAACGACGAGCAAGTTAAGGTACCCCCGTCTCTTTCTCTCTTTCCATATCCTCTCTCTGTTTAGCCCTCAGACACGTCAGTTCGATAGCCGGGAAGGAAGAGAAGAACGGAGGACTCGGCACGAATACATGAGTGCAAGGGGTCTCACATAGAAAAGCACGATACCCAGAAACGTGGGTCCACCGAGGATAGAGACTCGAACGCGCGAGTACTCGAGGATTTGTCAAAACAAAACCCCAATCTTTCGTCGAGTCACGTTCTAGGGATAGAAAGATAGAAGAACGGACAAAGATAGATCGCAAAGGATAGATGAACTATAATTGGTATCTCGTGTTGTCCATTTTACTAGCCAAAAGTGACCTTAATAAAAAAAAAAAAGAAAAAAAAAGAAAAAAAAATAAAGGTACCTACGGTTTGGTATTTTTATACTCCAAGATGCATCTCGTGATATTCTGCACCGTGTACGAAAATCGAAAAGCCAGTAATTATCTACGTATAGGCCGAAAGGATCGAGATCAGACGAGGAAAAGAAGTGAGCAGAAAGAGAAGAGGAGAGTGGGTTCCCTCAGAGAGATCGGCGGATCCACTATCCAGGATTACTCGTTATCCTTGAGAGAGAAGCCTGCCTGCGACGGCCCCCGATGCGCTCGAGGAATATAAGACAAGGGGAAGTTGGGTGCCAGAGACTTCGCTTTTTCTCCCGCCAATTCTTTTTTTTTTTTTTTTTCCTTTTTTTTCCTTTTACTTCTGCCCTTTCCTCGCCTCGTCCCTTTGGCCTCTTGACACCTGTTTCCTGAGACGGATTCAAATCCTTTTCGAGATTCAGGTAGAAATCTGCCATTATAGACATGAAACAAGATTCGATAGACTTGCCCGATTTATTTCTACTGTACTAAAAATTATATTGTTACTTTTCTGTATTTAATACAGCTTACTGTACAATAAAAGTTACGCGTTAAAATTTATGTATTTAATAAAATATAATTTTATATAAAGAAAAATGTATTTAATTAAATATAATATTATATAAAAAAATATAATTTTAAAACATAATTAAAAAAAATATTAAAAACATATTTTTAAATTACGTACTTGCGATAATTTTACGAAGTAAAGAAAAAAAAAACAGAAAAATAATAATTTCGTTTAAATTACATTAACATTGATAGAGTATAATTATGCAATCGTTGCACGCGTTACGTAAAGATTATCGAAAATGCGCGCGTTATCGATGGCGACGCAGAAATCACGCAAAACGGCTTTCTCTCTCGAGGCGAAATTGCTCGTAAATCAATACTAATCGTTTCGCGATCACTGCGACGAGAAAAAAGGTGGAACATCTGTCGCGACGGTGAACGTGGCCGATGGCGATCGCCAGGAAGAAACAAGAGACCTGCTCATCGCTGGTATATATGTATAATATGTGTGCGAGCCGCCTACCGGCGCGTTAGCGCCGCGACGTGAAGGCGCTACTGACAACTCATTCTCCCGTTCAAGGAAGTGCCGGCGAAGATTGGACGGGCTCGACGTGGATTAAACTGGTCTCGGGATTCACGGAACCGAATTGCACCAGTGGCGGCAACATCCGCGAAGCGGCTACCTATAGCGCGGCGTGGCCGGTTCAAGGAACCCGATCGCCGTGGCGCGCGCTGATTTCAACGCGTCCGTCTTCGGGACGCGTAAGAGCGACTCGGTCGGCGGATACGCGAGAAGATTCGTTCCACCTCAAATCAATATATTTTTATTCCGGCTGAGAGACGAGGGTAGAAGTGAAACAGGATTTTCCGGATTCCCGTTTGTCCGCAAGACGCTCCTTCGGCGCGGACTATCGGACCCTCGCATCTCTCACGCGAGGCTGTTGTCGACGCATAATAATCCGATTTGAAACACGATCCTTGATACACGATTTCACGCATTTCAGAATGCTGGATTAACGCCGCGGCGATGCAAGGCTCGTGGGTTGCGGGGGATTCACCGAGTGTCGATCAGAATTGCTCAATCGTCAAACGCGCCTCGATACCGGCGTGGAAATACGCGGCGCGATTTATTCAAACCGATGCAACGACGGGGTCTCTCGCAAGAGGTAGGGAAAAAAAAACGGCTTAAATTAGTAGTATAATCGCATCCCCGGAGCGGCGGCCGTAACTGCGTCATCGGCAACGGCGGTTGAGGATTCTGGTTGTTGGACAATTTACCGCAGCTCGCCTCTCCGTCCTCCCTTTTTCTGGCTCTTCTTGTCGGCTGCCGTTTCTCGTTTGCTACCGTTCATCCATAACCACCACAGTGGCATCGGCCGGGTGCTATTGTGTGCTTTGTGAGCGCAGTGAGGAAAGGAAGCGGGCGAAGAAAAGAGAAGGAAACGACGATTTCGTACTACGCGACGGCACCAAGACGAACGAGTTCAAGTTCAGGGAAGCGCGGGCGTTTCGCAAAGAGAGGCGCGAGCTCCTCGGCCAAGTCGGGTCTCTGATAGAGACGGAGCCGTCTCTATCTCGTCGGTGTTGGTTTAGACAAGAAACAAGTAGATTGTAGCCGCTCCTGGTAATTTACCGAAGGCCCCGTGAAAGCAGATAATCCCTCGATAAAGTTAGCTTAAGCAGATACGATACACCGGCCGAGCGTACGCGGAAGTGGAGAGGCAGGTATATAAGTAAAGGCAAATAGATAGCGGCGAGGCCTGGCTGCCGCGAGAAACGTGTAATTAATGGCATTTAATTCGTCATCAATATTAATTCATTCTTTTAAAATATCCGCCGGACTTGCGGCGGCAGCGGAGTTTGCGTTCCTGACGGGACGTCGCAGTATCGCGATACCTAAGACAATAATTTCAAGCGGGGTATGGGGCTCACGCACGTCTTACTAACGGCTGTTAACATTATCCGCGGCGTGCGTGCGTGCGTGCATACGTACGCGCGGTGTTATCCACGCACATGCGAGAGCGCACCTCCACCAGCGTGTCGCATGCATCGCGCACACTTAACAGTCGTGACACACGCACGACGTGCGCGGCACTCGATGAACCAAAACAAACCAGTGCCAGCGGGTGCGGGACAAGGAGACGAAGAGGAAGGGACAAGGGAGATGAGCGCGGGGAGGGCAGGCGGTGCCGGAGAGAAGCGGGCCAACAAACCCGCCTCCACACGCATTAACACCTTCAAAAGCAACCACGACATCGGGCTGCACCGAAGCAATGATACTTGCACGCCCGCCATCGTCAAAGCGGGGTTTTCTTCCTCTCTTTTTCTCCTCACCTCGGCCTACCTCGCGTCAAATTGTAAATACGCCGCAGGAACAAAAGCGCGCATTACGAACGGCTCTCGAGAGTCGCTCCGCACGTTGCATCACGGTGTCGATCGTGCGTGAAGCTGTTCTCCAACAACGGCCGCGCAGATAGTGGCTGGGACCCGCGAGGGGGCTTTGCCCGCGCAAAAATACGGAGCCAGGCGATCTGAATTAATTCCGCGGCTAGGAGCGACGCGCGGAAACTCCGGATAACGAGTGTTACGGGTATTAATAAATTATCGGAGGGAGCAGCGGGCTACCGCGTTCGCGTTACACAACCATAAATTGCAGCCTCTGAAAAGATCGCCGGTTTCCTCTCCGCCGCTTATAACAGTACTCGCTCGTTTTATATTTCAATTTTACCCGCGCGCCGGCCGCCGGCCGCAAAGTTCTGCGCACACACCTGTTTTCTCTTTCTTTCTCGGGCGACGCGATCGGGAGAAAGAGCCGATTTTCCGAGAGACTTTCACCCTTTTCCTGCCCCTACCACGAGCGCCGACGGGGCACCGTCGCTATTTAGCACCGCAAACAACGCCACTCACCCCCGTCGCGTCGCGCCGCACCGCTCCGCTCCGCCCGAGCGCATTCGGCCGCGCTCAATCTCCGCGTGCACCATCGCGCCGACCAAGAACAAGTTCAGGCAAGGCGTCGGAAAAGAGACGGAGCGGAGAGAAAGAAAAAGAGAGAAAGTGAATAAGGGGAAAGGGGACAGAGCGGGAGGACGGTGTCGTTGGTCAGAGCGAGAAAATAGGCGAGCCGTCGGTGGAACGAAGACGAAGGAAAACCGAGAGCTCGCTCTCTCTCTCTCTCTCGCCCCCTCAATGCATCGCGCGCGCGAGCTCATGCAGTTTAAAACGCACACGGGAGGGAAGGAGGGGAGGGGACCCGTGTGTTTCCAGCACGCACACACGTGCGTAAACCAGTCTAACCACCTCATCACGAACAATCTCCTCGTGTTACTCTTTTCCTCTCTCGTTTCTATCGCGCTCCTTGTCCGGCGCAGGCCGCGTGGCGAGACCCTCTTTGTTCAAAGGCAATCAGCAGGCCTCGATAACGGGCCTACTCTGTCGTAACCCAAGACACGAATGCACACAGCCGCGTTGACGGGGAGCACCGGAGCACGTAGCGAGGACGCGGGACTCGGAAAGAGGCGACGAGGCGGGCCGCGTACGAATACGCGGCGCATCCCGGCCAAGTGCTCGCGGCAAACAGAGAGATGCGTAAAAGATTCCACCGGTAATAGAAAAACGAATCGGCACGGAGGCGGTTTTTGCCGCGACGCGGATTTCTTAGGATCCTCTCCCGAGGCGGCCTGATCGACGGTTAGTGGCTCGTGGAAAACGGTAGCGCGCGGCCGGGGCGCTTCTTTTTTCGCAACACGCTCGCGAGCCGGCCGGCCGCTGATACGCAAGAGACAATTTGTTGCCGAGCGAAGGCAGCCCCGCGTTCCGCGAAACGAATCCCGCGAACCAGGGATCGCATTAGCCGTCGAATCGATAGCTCGTAATCCAATTAACGCCATACATGCGTGCGCGAGCACGCTGATCAAAGGATTGATCGCACAGAGCGGAGCCGTCCCGTTATAATTGCTACGGCTACCGGTGTTAACGACTTTGCAAATTAAGGAGAAATTCCATTTCCGATTGATGAATTCTACCGTGACTATTGCCCGAGCGTTCATAAACTGTTGCGAGTTGGTAATATGATTTGAAAGACCGCATGTCCGCGGAATTATCCACTCCGTACTTGCCGCGGTCGATCGCCGGCGGATTCTTCCTTTTGCACGATAACTAAAAGGGCACGTCAGATACGTTACGCCTTTTGTAATGAATCCTTAACAAACCGCGCCACGTTCGACGCTTCCTACGGTATCAATGGTCTCGAAATGATCGCGCTCTCGTTGCTCCGATTGCGATGTGTGAGAATTAATGCGATAGCTTAGAAGATCGCTGCTTCCTATCGATAAATATAAAGGTGAGATCGATCCGATTATATATTAAACCGGGTAATTACTTCGGAGCGCATCCTACATATTAAATTGCGCTTAAGTATTTAATAAGTAACCAACGGACGAGTAAAATCTGTTTAAAATTATTCAGAATCGTCTTCTTAATATTGTATATTAAAACCGTAAAAAAAAATGATCCTATTACGCACGACTGCACAATTAATTTTTAATCTAGCAATGCATTAAACATTTTTTTTTCTTTTTATTTTTTTTTTTTTTTAATTTTGATTCATATTTTGACGAAATTATTCAAAAATCTCTGCGAGAGCTTTCGCGAGTCACGGCAGCGGATATATCGAAAGCGAGATCGCGTGTTACAACTCCATGTCAACAAACCCGCCGCCAACGCTATTACTACTCGTACCCCAATTTAACATATTAAGGCGTACGTGATCCGTAGCGAGAACGTCTCTTCCGGGCATCGAGGCGCAGTAGGCGTCTCAGGAGAGCTCGCGGCGGCGAGAATGCTACCGCTCCCGCCTCGCTGGCTAATGTCACGCGTCGAAAATGATTATTCCCGCGGTGGCTCGGCGCAGAAAGGGAGGAAAAGATCCAGGTCGCGACACGCATGAGCGCGCACGCGGCGCGGAATTATTACGAAACGTCTCAGAACTGTCCGCGAGCGTAGGACTGCGGCGTTTAGGACCGGTTGCAATTTGCACAGGTCGTCGTTCGCGCGGCGGCGGCGGCGGCGGCGGCGAGATGCAATCGGATCGACGTTATTAATGGGAAAACCGCGAGCGTGGCCCGATATTGTCGCCGCCGACGGGCGCAAACGGCGTCGCTCGGGTACGGAGACTGACGGCGAAAGAGTTGCACCGGCGTTATCTTTCCACGTCCTTGACAACGTACTCCTTTCTTATCGTCGGCACGCATCCCTTCCGCGACGCGGTGGCGTCTGGCGTTTCCCCGATTGACACGCGATAACCTGTCGCGGGCCCCCGAGAGGACCGTGCGGACGGCTAATCCTACACCCCGGTCTGTAACTCCGCGCGTCCGGTTATTATTATGCCACGAATAAGATAATAATTCAATCGGATCGCGTATCATCTGACGCAGTGTCGTTATTATTAATTGCGGGAGCGGCGAGTGCCCGGCGCGATAATGTATGCACGTATAAAACGCAAAATTAAAATTAATTGAAGCGATACCGCGCGCGTATGCGTATTTTTTTACACCGCCGTAACCATTAGCCAAAGTACCATGTAACGCAACGTAATATTTCCTGACGTGTCGATCCAATTACGCTGCCGATGATAGAATATCGGATAAACGACCGGCACGGGTAAAACAACTTTCAAGACGCATCGCGTGAGCAGCCTGCTCGAAAATACCGCGTACGCGATTTTCTGCTACGGGGAACCTCGGGCACTGCCGCCCTCAGCCGGTTCCACGAACCCTGCGACCTCGAGAAATACCCCCCGAGTGAGGTAACGGGTGGCGGGGACCGGCGGGGGGGAGGGGGGCAGAAGGGAGGTACGAGGAGGGCCCACGGTCCCGTGACGGCGAAGGCAGTGAACGACGGCGAAAGGCGCGACGGTATCGCGTCTCTGCCGTAAGACGTCTTTACGCATTCGTAGTAACCTAGAAACGAGCCGGTGGCGCGTGCTGCGCGTTATATATACGCCAAGAAAGATTAGCGGTGTGCAGCGTGCACCGACCACGACGACGGCCGTGTGCACGTACGGCGCGGCGTACCGCGTGTACGGTGCATTACTTTCGCCGTTCGGTGAACCGCATCAATGCCATCGTGAGCACGGCTGGTTGACTGGCCAGCACTGGCCAAGCGCTCGCTGCCGGCCGGGGCTGCCCGGAGAGAAACTGGTCAACTGGAACCGGAGTTGCGCTACCGCAGAGGTGGACCCGGCCGTAGACACCGGCCGAGTCATGAAAGACGTGGGTTTGGGACAGCTGGGCAGATACATCGGCCCACGCTGCAAGTCGTAACGTATTGCGCTATAAAGTGCAGGACAAGCCGCTCGGTCGGCCGATACCTTCTCCTCTCTTCGTTTCTCGCGCGCGGTCAGCCCACTTTTTCGCCTCTTCTCCCTGTCCCTCGCCTTCCGCGTCCGTGGAGATGCGTAGGAAGCGAAAGGGAAAACGCTCTTGCTAAATGCGCGCAGGTAGAAGATACGGCAAAGTACGTCCGAGCCGGATCGCCGAAGGATCCAACGAAGGACTCTCACTTTTTTAATAGAAAGGACCTCTGGGGATCCTGAAAACGGCTTAGCAACAATCGAGCGCCGATCTTGAATCGATACCTATTCGTAACTTCTCTAGCAAATATTTATTCAAGGACCAGCGGAGACGGCTCGGAAGTACCTGTGCAACTTCTTCGATGCTTGTTCAAATACAAGCACAGAAAATTTCAAACCACCGACTTATATATATATACATATCTTTTTTTTTAATATATATTTTTTAATATTCGAAACATTTTTAGCGCCAAGTGCCGAAATTTCTAATGCAAGGTACATCGATTTATTAAGCACGCGTGCTTTCAGCTATAGCGTGACGTTATTTTCTAATATCCATTTACGGATTTATCGTTCGTTCGGGATCTTCTCGTTATCGATGGCTGGCTTCCGACGCTATTTCAGCTTACCGGGATGAAACTATAAATTGTCTGGTTCGCCGTCGCGCCGGCGTGGCCCTCGATGAGGCGGGAAGGGAGATGAAGAAGGACAAAGTGGCGGTATATTTAATGGTAGTTAACGGAGAGAACTAGTATTGGTACAGTTCTGTGTACGGAGAGTATTCGCGCGGACGTTGGTGTTGGAGTGTCGATGGTGGGGTACGATGCAGGTGTTGGCCTTGGGCTCCCTAACACCAAGCCTACAATCTCTAAGGCTCGCCTATATACGTGTTTCTCTCGTACGCACCACCACCGCGATCCCCGAGCTGTACACTCATAACGCAACACCTTCAATCCGGGTCTTTGTTTATACAGCATTCGGCATATGACGGCGACTTCGTTTCGTAAAACTGCATTTCGCGAAACGCGGCTGCTCACCGCCGGGCCGCGAGAATTTAGAAACGCTCGATTTAACTTCTCGCCGGATAATTCGAAACGGCTATCCTCCCCCCACGCCCACGCGATCAAGGATTTCGATGCGATTAGAACGGCCGGTGCAAGGACAGCTGACTTTCCACCGGAGAGGTCTGTTATTGAATCTATTTGTTTTACAATGAGATAAGGATATAAGGGTACGCAGTCGCCGTCGCGACAGTTGGAGGTTTTCCATCAACGACTTCGCGGCCGTCGGAACGTTTTCATATCGTCTTAAATCGGCCGTGATACTTCGGCGATCGCTCGCTGTTTGTACCTACGCTCGGCGGAAAATTGTTTCATCAATATTCACGAGTTAATTCACGCCAGCAGAAATTAATATTACTTTTAGGCGTACGTCGCTCGTAAGACTAATCTTTTAGTCACCCGGCTGGACGGCTCGCCGGTAAACATCGCGATTGCGGCAACGTCAAGGGACTCGCATGAATATGTACGCGGTATTTCTCGGCTGGCACACGAATCGCATCGAGGCGTCGGAGATGGCGTCAGCTAGACCGCCGCGGATTTATCCCGCCCCCTCCGCCCTCCGCCCGCCGCCGCGACGTGTGCAGCGAGGGGCTGCCATTAACGCGATCGTATATATTGTTATTATTCCGGGCGCGCTTTATGCAAAGCAGACAGGGGACGCGCCTATATGTATCGCGCCCGATCGGCGGAACGAGGCCTTGGAGAAAGTAGATAGACGGCGGACCGCCATCGGCGGCGCATCATCATAGCGAACGGCGTCAGCGGCATCAGCGAGGCGCGTGCATCTCCCGCTCGCGTAGCACGGTGTGGCTTTCCAGCATCGAGCGGGAATAAATTACCGGCGGTACCGTTACTGTCTCGCGCTTACCCGCCACGCCGTGTTTACTCCGCGCCGGCCACGCCGAGAGATGTTCGGGATTTTCAAGATTGATGCCGCCGAGCCGAGCGCGAGCACGAAGCTAAATATTTGCTGTAATAATATCGCTATTATGGCGAAGCCGTATCAGCGTGGTATACACGGGATGTGTGATTAATATGACCAGGGAGAGTTGGGCACAATGAACTGTTAAGTAAGCACATTTGCGTCCGCGAATGTATTAGACGAAGAGATGGGGATTAGACAGAAATAAATAATCGGGCGCTAATACGATTTGACGTAAGCGTATGACGTATCGGGGAAGACAAAATGCGGGCCGATGCGTGGGTACGGGGTGATTTAAATTTATTCCACGTCTATTCAAAATATTGGAAAGACACGTAACGTTTTAAATTGCAAAGTGCACAGGCATATGGAAATTCCAAAATACTTTATCGCGTAAAATTGGACGCTCCGTAATTAATTAGCGCAGCGCGAAAGAATTTTAACGATAATTTATTAGCTGTTGATGCGCGTAACATGAGCGATAAATGAAGATATGTGGAAATAAATTATTGTCAATAAGCACCGGGCGCAATTTACCTCTCCCACGCATGCACCTGGAACGGTTTATGATGACCGAAGGGCGTATTGCATCAAGCTGTTTCATCATTCCTCGCGACTTTTCGCCTTCACGCTCACAACAATGCACCGATTCCGCAGATTCTTCGAACCGCGCGCGCGTAATCTACGCCGAGTATCCTCCGCCTGAGATCTCAAACGATTTTTTTCCCATTTCCGTCAATCTGCTGTCGTCGCACAACACATCTCGCCGCAATTGCGACAGCAGCAGATTGCAAAGGTCGACGTCTGAATTGCAATAATCCCGCGTTATTCTCGCGACGAAAAATAAATTTGACGGAAAAACGAAAATGCACTTTTGCGCTTTATATTAAAAAAAAAAAATAAAACCTTGCTAAATATAAAACAAGCTTTTAATCATACGTTGCGCATGATTTATGAAAGGTCTGTTTGCATTTATCTCCGTCGACAAGAATGAAGACTGCGTCGCCGCAAGAAATAAATCACGCTATTCGAACGAAATATCGCGAGACTTACGATCCCGCACGGCGCGTAATGTCAGGCACAGGCCACGTGTCGAAGACGGAAAGAGAGGTCGCGTTGATTTTCAACGACCGGCCCCAGAAAATGATAACTCCAAGATTCGAGTAACGAGATGCTCGGGAGATAGTTTTATGCAGCCCGAGTTATTCCACGATGTCGACAGGGCGGAATCTTTCTCTGATACGAAAAGTGATCGAACGTCACGAAGCTGTTACATTCGATGCGCCGTTCTCGGGGACGACTGCGTTATGTAACGCGAGGCCAAACGTGTACGTCAAATGTGCGTGTCAAATTTCCAATAAAAGTTATCCCGCAGTTTTCTGTCTCTTGTGGGCAAAAGCGTTGAATAATTCATTCTTTTTGAAGTCGACGCGAGCCAACAGCAAATCGGCTGGATTTTATATTACGTGAAAGAAAAAAAAAATGGGAAAAAAAGAAAAGAATTATTACACGTACTCTCTTCCCGCGTTTTCCAACGCGACGGTGAAAAATCCAATCCGAGTGATTACCGCAACAACTTACTCCGAGAAGTCGCAAATACAAGCGCGCGTCACCGTCGGGAATTATTGCCATTACGCTGTTAGGATAATTATCGGTTGCGCGTGTAACAACACACGAGAGATCGCGTAACGATACGCATCCCGTGACAGATAGTACGCAGCTACGCGTATTTATGCGTTGTGGTTGATGTCCACCTAATGTCCAATCCACAATTTACATCATTGTTCGAGTTTCTCTCATTCTCCTGTTCCAACTTTCGCGCAATATAGTTCCACCTCTCGAACGACATTAATTTTAATTTATCGCGTCTGTCTTTTCTTCTTCTTTATTTTTAATCGGTGTGCTTTTGTTTCGAATTCTTTTAACGCGTTAATTACACCGACTGGCCGGGTTACTAACATCGCAATAAACAGTCCGTCGATTTTCTCGCGAACGAAAACGTTTCGTGATAATCAGACCCGGAGCCGCTGTGGAACCAGCTTGTCGTGACGACGCTGTCGTCAGTGACGTGCGTCAGTGGTGACGTGCTGAAAGGAGTCTGCGTGATCAAGGACGGGCAAGGAGTCCGTGTCCCGCGTCGTGATCTCGGCGGGGAGGGGAGGCAAAGATGCAAGAGGTAGAGAGAGAAGAAGAGAGAGAGAAAGAAAGAGAGAGAGAGAGGTAAAGGGAGAGTAGGCGAGGGCAGCGACGGAGGGAAAGAAAGGCTGTGCAACGCGAAGGAGAGAGGGACGTAGTCCAAGTTATAATGCTCCGCTCGTCCACTGTCCCGAGGAGGTGAGGAAGAGGGCGAAGGGTACTCCGTCCACTTGCTCGCTTCAACATCTCTCTCCTATCTCCCTCCCGCATGGGTCTGCCCCGCAGCGTCCCTCCGATTCCTTCGTCCTCGTTGCACTCTTCGCGGGGAAATAAAGAGAGGGACGGTGAAGGGAAAGGGGCGGCAAAAAGAAGGGGTCAGGCGGGAGGAGAGGGCGGCGGAGGTGGTAGAGGCCACGGAGGAGAACGGGGTGAAGCGGGGTGGTTAGGAAAACGTGTCCCAGCCTGCACGACCCGGTACACTACCTGCCAAGAATTCTGACCATAACAAAACGATACGATCGAAAAGATCGTTCAATGCCGTGAAAAGCAACGGCGGATTTCCAGCCAACGTTGCATAAATAAAAAAAAAAAAAAAAAAAAAGAAAAAAAAAAAAGGAAAAAAAAAGGGGAAAAAGAAAACGAAGACTCTTCAGAAAAATAAATACCACGGTGTCTCTGTTATCTCAGTAAACAATTGCGAATTATTAATGCGGTTGATCAATTCGTTTCGGTTTTCAAACGGTGAGGTAACCTCCTTATTGCGTTTAGGAATTAACGTCTGCATCGCGCAACCTCGTATGAAAACGAACAAATAGACTAAAGGCCTGAAAAATATATATAAAAAAAAAAAAAAAGAGCGAGCTACCGGAAAACCAGCGATCGTCTAATACAACAACACAAAAAGTCGTGTTCTTCTCTCTGCTCCGTTCTTCGCGGTTTATTTCCATTCTGTTTAACGCGGTAACGTTAATTAATTTATGAAAATGTAAAACGATTGCACATTTAAATGAGAACACCCTAGCGCACTCGACGACCAAGGAAAGGGCTCAGGCAGGTCTATAAATATTGCATCCTAGCCCGCTCTCGACCGCTAAGTGGTGCTCGCCGCGCCGCATCTGGATGCGATCGTGGTTATGCAAAAGATTTCCGACAGAAATTATGCAAAAAGTCCCGCTCCGCGGTGCAACGGACTGCGTACGATTCGGCGCCGAATCATGGGGAGTCATGGAACACGCGGGAGAGGACGTATTCTTTTCTTTTCTCTCTCTTTTTTTTTTTTTTTCTTTTTTCGTCGTCGTGAAGAGAGGAGGAGGAGGAGGAGGAGGAGGTGATGGGGAATAAGGGACGCAGAAGGGCCAGGGAGGAAGTTAGGAAAACGTGTCCGAGCTTGCACGACCCTGTACAGTCACGTCAACGAATTTCAGCGACGACACGCCGCAACGCGGAGATCTCGGGCGCGGAGTTCTCGAATTTCGAGAGCACTGAGTAACGAGTCAAATTTATTCTCGGCCGCGGGAAAACCCGAGATTTTTCCCAAAGCGGAGCGCGAACCCGCCGCCTCGCGAACGTCCCGTCGAGCTGACGGGTCGCAGGCCCCCGGGTGCCGCCTCTTGCCGCGACTATACCGGTTTTAAATTATCATAAACCCCTTAACCCCGCGCGAACTAAATTATTTTTGCGCTCTTGTCCGAGAAGCGTACAGCCGCGGCAGCCCCGGGAATACGGTTTCTCGATATCGAAACGTTCCGTTTATCTTCCACGTTTTCGTCGCGGTCGGGTTATTGCGGCGCGAGTTGAGGGACGCGCCTTCGGAAGCGTCGCGGGACCCGGCGCTCGGGGATCGAACCGGTGGCGCCGGGGAAAAAAAGGTGCGTTATCAGCGACGATTACGTTGCTAAATCATTACGTAATAATATAAGCCGCTGAATATATAAACCTGCACGACGCGCTCTCGCTCGTTAACCGGCGATAACGATCGTGACAGATACCGCATTAAACCGAGCGCCGCAGCATCCGCCAGATCGTTATCAGACGAGGAAAATCGAGCCGCGGCCGGATCGCCCTTTTTTTTTTGCGGCCGCTGTATAAATTCACGCATACGCGGAGCTCGCTCGCGAGTCCTTTTCCTCGATATCCCTCCCCCTCCTCCCTTCGATGATGGGTTGCATTCGCGTGTTTCCCATTACGCCACGCGCGAGAAAAATTCGGACCTGCTCTCGCGCGAACGAGGGAGATGATTGCGCTGACCTTGAAGGTACTCCGCGTCAGTGAACAGCCATAACTGAGCCGCGTTATTGCGATACTTTCATAGTGGCAACTGCCGCAACGTGACAATAAACTAACGGCCGAGCTGATGCCGCGCGCTTGTTCATCGCGTTACCTTCCCCGCCTGTTATATCTTTTTGCTACGTTCTTCTCTCTTCCTTGACATTATTCACGATGCGACATAACTCCCGCCGCGGCGTAACGTCGGGCGCAACGGTACTTTCTTATTACCGGGAGATCCTAAACTATCTGTTTATTTTATTACTTACAGCCCTTACATACACCGCCGACAGTTAATTGCGTTATCGCTACTACCTTCGTTAACGTCGTCAGAGGAATTAGAATGAATGTTTATATACGCGAGCTGGACCGTGGAACGGCCTTCGTATATTTTATAATAAAAAATCAATTTTTTTTTTAATACGACTACAAGTAATCACGCTGATTATGAATATTGAAACAAAGTAGGAATAGTCGCGATTAATCTCTTTTTTTTTTTCTTTTTTCTTTTTAATATATTCACGTCAAAATATGTTGAGACACCGCAGGAAGTTTTTCCGTTCCGAAGGTGTGCACCTCGGAGCCAATGAAACGCATCGGCGGGTAAAGTAAAGTTTACTTACTCGCAAGGCCAGTAAAAGTAATAGGAGCTCGTCGGTATATACACGATCTTCTGGACGCGAGTCGAAGACAACGGAGGGACTTTGCGGAATATTTCTTTCTCCTCGCCGCGGAATCTCCATTGTCCTCGAGGCGGCGAGGCTCGTCACACTTCCTCCTTTCGCCGCCGATAAATGTCTCACCGAAAAGCCGCGAGTCACTATCGGCGTCCGTGATTTTACAGCGGTATTAACGCGCAACACCGACGTACATATTTATGATCGGCGCATTCAGCATGGAAGGCACATCGTGTCCGCCGATGCCTCCGATCTGTATTTTTGTAAAACACCGTGCGCATGAATATTCAGGGAAGTTTGTTAGAGTCGAGCACTCTTGTGCAAAGGGTAGTTAGCGCATACCGAATAATCGTATCGCGACGAACAGACTCGATTGCGTTAAAGCCGAAGGCGCGCGCGTTGTCCGGTCGCGACAGCGAAGCGCTCGGAATCAATTCACCGTCGGGGACGGCTCTGACCCGGCGCACATTTGATACGCTATCGCGTAATTATTCGTGCGGACTCTTATCTCAGTATCGCGTTACGACGTGGTGAACTCGAATTCTTCCGTGCTATCGTAGATATTCAATTTCCGGGAGATCCAGAAACGCCGGGGGCTTCCGCTCGTAAAATGTGCGCGTACGACAATCGCGACGATTCGACGGCGAGGATCGCAAGTGTAATGTTCGCATAAAGTCCCGTTCGTAGCGTTTCCTGGCGGCAGATAAGGCCTTGAGGAAGGTCAGTGTACAAACTAAGCGCAGGAATGGGAGCAGTAAGGGAGAAAGAGAAAAAGATAGGAAGACGTCGGCTGAGAGCTCGCGAGTGAAGAGTCGCGATTGCAATTGGGCAATCTGGTACGCTCTCCCGACTGCGGAAGCTCGAATGGAAAACGCGGAATGCGCCATTTCGCGAGGATATCAAAACCGCCGTCGCATCGTTTCGCGCGTCGGTCGCGGCGCCTTCCTCGAGGGCGACGCGCCTTGTCCTAGGACAAAAAAAAAAGAAAGAAAAAAAAAGAGCGACATCAGGACCTGCCGCTACGTTGCTGCTGTCGCGTCGACGCGATGCGAGCGGAAGAAAGAGAATGAGCGAGGGAGAGAGAAAATACGAGTAGCCGTACGAGACCTTTAGCATTACCAAGTCAAATACGGCGAGCGTTGCCCGTCGTCGGAAAAATAGCGAGGATGGAGGAATCAAGGAATCTCGGCAACAACACTATTGTTCGCCCCGCAACCCCTATCGTTGCTTTTACCGGCGGCAGCGAGGCGTCACGGACGTCGCTTCAATTTACAGGAACGACGTGGCGCGTATATTCCCGGCACCTGGTTTAGGCGGACGCTTCCTCAGGGAGACCCACGGATTGAATTCTCCCTGAAGTTCAACTTCGCGTTGGTAATGCCGAACGCTTCTAGATAGAACCTAAATCCCGGTGTCGCCGACCGATTTATGAAAGAGCGTTCGAGCGAAATATCACGAGCATCGAATGTCACGTATTCTTTTTTCTTTTCTTTTTTTTTTTTTTCTTTTCTTTTTAAACCGGAGAAAAGATATCGATGTAATATTGAAGATTTCGTATGAAAGCTACGCTCATTTATCCGAATTGTCGACTGGTACTGCGACGTCGCGCGAGCGCGTGGCGGAAAGCGCGAGCGAGAGCGCGTGCACGCGGCGGGAAAAAGACAGAGGGAGGGAAATATTGCGTCAGAGATCGCCTACGGAGTTGCTGGCATTTTGCACCGCGTCGTGTGTTGCACGCTCGGGAGAGTTTATCGTCCTATACTTGGATCGCCGTTACTCGCGCCGCCGCGGAGCTCCGTGGACGCGGGACTCTCGGGGACGAGGAAGAGAGAGAAAGAGAGAGAGAGAGAGAGAGAAAAAAATCGTCGTTCGATTTTCATGGCTCGGTAAATCCACGGCCGCCGCCAAGTCGGCGAGCGTCGCGGCTCACCGCGAGTTTTGCAAGACGATGAGTCTGGAGACGAAGGCTGACGGCGTCGAGCGACGTCGCCAGCTTGGTAATCGATCGGCAATTACTCGTATCGCTAATTACGATTTCGATCGTTAATAAGTAAGTTGTTTTAATCAGCGCACCGATGTCACGCAAGCATCGCCAAGTGTGCTACAGCTCGACCATTATTGAACCTGCTATCAGCCACGATATCACGATATACTTAAAGCCAAGGCTGCCATGCCGCCAAACGTTAAATCAACACCGCCACGCGACGCTTATAATTATACAATTAGCGATAAATAGTTCGACGAGCGTGCGACAGTTCTTTTTCTATTTTTTTTTTTTTAACGAGGCGTTAAAAGGCGGTATTGTGCGAGCGATATCATTCTCTGTATACAACTTACGTCATTGTAAACCGTTCCCCTCGCAACTTGGCATTGAATTAATTTGCGATTTGGCGTCGGCGCGTTCGGAGATCACGTACAGCGATCAATGTCAGGGCAGCGTTGCGACGTTAAATGGGTTACATGCCCGTGACGCTCCGTAATCATTATCCTCGACGTTACGTCTGCCATTGTGCGGCTGTTTAGCCCAATTCCGTTCGGCTGTCGGGTGAAATAGTGCCGCGCGGCGGAGCATCGATTTTCGTGACGCAATTGCAACCGCGGTGTTCCTGACCTGCCTCCTTGTTTTCTTCCTTTTCATCTCCCACCGCCAGGCCGGCTGGGGCTATCGACGAGTCGGTGGCCGGGAGCCAGCGTAGTGGTAATCGCGATTCAAGCGCAGGCCACCTCATAACGACGGACGGCCGGTAAGTTGGAAAGCCGTCGTAACTCCCGCAGGATAAAAATCCTGGCGCACGCTCTCACCGATATATCCACCGACGCCGATGGTAGTGGTGGCCGATGCAGATAGGCGATGGTGGGGCGGAAAGACCGGCCGTTTCTTGGCTTGCGACACCCTTCGCGGGAGAGACCAGCGTTTTCCGCTCCTTGGCCTTAATTAACATCTGACACGAGTCCACTATGCCGTCCACTGGCCCGTCTCCGCCGCACCGATCTCCCGCCGGACTTCCAATGTACTATCGCCTCTTTTTTTCCTTTTCTCTTTTTTTTTTTTCTCCCCCTCTTCCTTCGCCTTCTAATGCCATTTAATTGCTTCCCCAGCTGTTGAGGAGCGGCTGAAAGAAGTGTTGACCGATGGCTACGCTTGCTTAACCCTGAACGTCGTTTTGCCAGGTGCGAGGGAAAGATAGCATCTCACGGATATTTAACACACCGTGAAAATTCATGGAATTGATATCGCAATACGCGGGCAATTATTCGAACGACGTGTGCCACTCGTCACGTCGTGTACGACGCCTTTTTCAAGGCGGAGCATAAATTTCGCCGAGGAAGTAACGTGCCGAAGTAAGATTTATTTCTGCCGCACGCGGAACCGGTCGTCGCAGCGTCCAGGGGAAACAATTGTTTTATTATGCGTTCGCGCGAATAATATTTTATACGAAACGAGAGGGAGAGAGAGAGAGAGAAAGAAACTGCCGTCAGGTAGCAGTTGAGAGTGTCGAGATGAGAGATCGCGATTACGCGCGGAATCGATAAATCAACGAACCGGGTGATCGATCATAGGAGCGATCACGGGTACAGCCCGGTTCTCAACGCGGGACGGCGATTAGCGGGGACGTCCAGATAATTAGTATATATTCATCGCGCGGCTGAATTACGTAATCCTGGGACGCTGTCCCGGGCGCGATTCGTCATTCGGTCGCGAGCGCGACCAGTCATCGACACCGAAATGAAATTCATCCTTGATGCACTCCAAAATTGATTCCGTTCGTTAACGCGGCCTACGGCTCGCCGCTCGGTTCGATGATTAATCTTGCCACGTCGAGAAATTTTGAACGCGTAATAGGATATTCAAACACGGCTCTACATAACATCGAAATATCATAAGCGAATATTTTATGTACTTTAATATATGTTAAATGTTAAAAAAAAACATTGTTCTTAATTACGTACAATTATATACATAATTATATATGTAATATTTATATGTAATTTATATGTAATAAAGAACAATTGCACTTTATATACATAGCTCCTTCAAATACGCCGTGACTAATAGGCGATGGTGCCGTGGGCTAATTGCGTAGCACTCGATCATGACGAATTAATTACCGGCGGTTCGTCGGATGACGGGTCAAACTTACTTACGCGCCGAGTAAACAGCCGTGGCATGATAAGCGCGCATAAATGCATAATAAAGCTTACAACTTTTGCGTGCAATCCGGACATGGCGCATTACGATGCGATATCGATCAGCGGAGAAGTAGCGAAAATACGCAAAGACGTGTCCGTGAACGTCGCTGGAAACGTCGGAAAAGCCGAGGCCGCGGATGAAATATATGTGCCCCGGCCGAATGCGAAGAACAATGGGTCTTCGTTGAAAATTAACATTTTTACAGACCCCGCCGCCGATTATACGCTACGCCGATGTTCGGCTTGCATGAAGGCTCATTGTTCCGCAACGGCAACGGCGAACGACGCAGCGCGTCCCGTAGTAACCTTGGCCCCGTTATTATTTGCTAATCTTCACACTCCGCGATCTCGCGCGAGCTCGGCGAGCGCACGGTTCCGCGAGCGCGATAGCGCTTTGTTTATGAATAGCTTCATCCTCGCCTCGGAACGAGCCACGGGCGAAACAAAGATATTGCAATCGAGGCAAAACGAAGAAAAAAAAAAAAAGCTTACTCACATGTGATAACGATGCCGCAGCCTATAAATCACGCTTTTTGAAATAACATACAAAGTGCCGTTGTATTTATAATAAAACGTTAAAAATTAAAGAACTAAATTTAAAAAAAAAAAAAAAAAGAAAAAAAAAAGTTTTATATGGTCCGTCTTGCATAAGTGTCTTGCGTTACGATATTGTAATTGATTTATCATGCATATACGTATAATGTTACGTAAATAAATACAGGAAGATAAGACGTTCCAGAACGGCGGAGCGGGCTGCGGAGCAAAATGATTGACCCACTGTCGGCCGCGGCCGTTCGAATTTTCCTTTAACGGAAAAGAGAGCTTTAAACGATACTGCGAATTATTATCTCGGAAGTAGTTCGGCGTGGCGGCGGCTCACGCCTGAACGAGCGCGCGTGTTGCCTCGGACGAGCGTTCCTCTCGCTCGCCGGGGCTCCGATACCGCGACGCAGATCATATAATCACTATTATCAAGGTATATACGGCGGTAGCTAAAATTCAGATAAAATCGCGGTGCCCGACGTTACCGGGAAGAAAATAACGATGGCCGATAGCATTTCCAGCGGCACGTGGTTCCGCGAACTTTATGGTCCTATCGTCCAGTTGCATTTGTTATTCGCTCTTTGACCATACGCGTGCACACAACGGTATATGCACGGGACAGTAATAAGAAGCAGAAGGCGGCGAAGGGGAGGAGGACGGGCTCGGCGAACGAGCGAGGGGGTCGCGGAGACGTAAGAGGGGCCTCCCCTTCGAGCAATTTTCTACCTTTGTTAAGCAAGCTTCGCATGGCGGAGAGAAGGAGACGCGCGGGCACCGGTGATATAAACTGAGGCCTGATGCAATTAGTTTTACGAGAGAGAGAAAGAGAGAGAAAGACGAGACGTATAAGCGTATAGATGGCTACTGTGGCATTAAGGCGCTACTAAGGCAGACACGCTCGCGCTTTAGTACTTCTGCGTACGTTACTGCCAATGAGTCGTAATCGGACGGTCGCGGGGAGATTTAGCTCAGGGCTAGGCGAAAGTATCGGCGCGGATGATCGCACAGATCGCTCAGTACCTGCCGCCGCGCTAAGGGCTGAATTATGTCGCGGTGCCGCTGAACGTTAAGATTGTAATTCAGGTTTCTTTCTTTCTTTTTTTATTTTTTTTTTTTAAATTGTTTTTTTTTTCTTTTTTTTTCAGGTGGCGAACTGGGACGAGGAAGAGCCGTGCAGGAAGCCGCGCTTATCATCGTAAAACGATCGTGCAAGGCGTGGATCCCTTTCTCCCGACTGCGCAGTAAATTTCGTGGCGTATTAATACCGGCAATGCGCACTTTGACGCTAGGCGTCGCGTAGAAAATCACGGTACCTCATTTGCTTGCGCTGTAAAACGCGTCGAAAGAACCGCAGCACTCTTCCCGGTGAGTTAATTGCGAAAATTGAAACGAAACTCGTTGTACGCACCTCGCGACGTTGCGTAAGCTCAATTGTACGCACTTTCAGCGATTGCACACACGCGGTCTAGGCATATATCATACTTCGCGGCGCAGCAAGGGCTCAATTATACGGGCTACTAATGATCGCTGCGAAATCGCAATTTCATTTTCTCTAAGTGAGATATCGCTTGCAAAAGTAGTCTGCGATTAAAATACCACGAAACCGTACGTAATAAAAAAATTGTATTTTATAAACAAAATAAAAAAAAAATATACCATTAAGCGTTAAATTAGCAGTCGAATATTTATTTAACTTTTCTTTCTTTTGTACCGACGAATTTTTCCCACGTAACGACGTCGTCAAACTCTCGCGTTAATACGTAAATGCTGGACGCGAACTTACGTACGTACATGTGCCGCAGTTTCTCGATGAGGAAATCGAAAGGGAGCAGATAATAAACCAATTTTCGTGTAATGTGAAGAAAACTTATTAAAGATCCGTCGTTTCATGCGTGTTATTAGAGACGACTCGTGACTTTCGTAATGCGAATAATAATTTTCTTTAGCTACCTATTTGAAAGCGGATTTAGTAAAGAGCCTTTCCTTGATTAGCGTCTGCGCTGTTAGCCCGTTACTAACGCTACGAAAGTTTTCTTTGATTCATTTGATTGCTAGACTTTAATACTGACGTTTAACTTCGCTCGGTAAAAAAAAAAAAAAAAAAAAAAAGAGAAAAAAAAAAATAAAAACAAATTTTAAACGCAAATAAAAAGAAAAGCATGAAGATCTCCGTATTTGAGAGAAGTAAAAAGATTTAAACTACGGATGAAGAATAATTACAAATAACAACGATAAAATATTATATACATAATAATCCGTGCAAAATTATACTTTGTGAAAAGGTCAAGCGTATCGTCGCTGAAAAAAAAGAAATAAAAAAAAAAAATGCGTATTAGGTATCAGGATTTCCATTACTATCGCCAATATTATGTAAGACGTGCATTTATACAAATTCCCTTTTGTTTAAAGTAAACCTTACATAAGCATATGCGCTCGCGCGGTAATTGATTAATAATCTATCGTACGATCGAATGCCTAGCTGTCGTGTCTAGACGCGCGTGTACAGCTCGAGAAACAATGCGCGTTCACGTAATCAATCGCGCGGATGATGTCGAGTAACAGCAGTTTAACATTATCAAATTGTTCCGAAGCGTGCGCGCAGCACCCGCACGCACGCACGCACGCACGCACACCGGTCACGGCTGGCGAGGAATCGTCAGACGTCACGTTGAGCGACTCGAAAAAGGATCTCGCATGCAAAACGAATCTTCTTCCGATTCCGACAATGGTTTGCCGGGAAGAGAGGAAAGACGGGACGCTCTTGAGGGGCTACTGCCGCCTCCTGCCGCATTGTCTGCCTTGCGGTTTGTAATAATGACGACGCGGCATACAGAGAACTTCATTTCACCGATGCCTCTGACCGATCACTGCCGCGAGGAATCGTTTTAAACGTTCTTATCGTCGAATATCGGCAAACACGACGCGACGCCGGAGTGCGCCTTCGTCAAACAAGCCAAATCGCCGCATTGTGCCGAAGAGAGCACGGGAGAGCCTCATTCCGCGTGCTCGTTCTTATTACGCACTAAATCTCTCGCTCGCGCTCAGCGCGTGTACGCATTACGGGGAATCTTTATTCGCGGAAAGGACTGAAAGCAAGAATGACTATTAGCCGTGCGGCATGGATTTCTGCTTGTTAGAGTAATTGAGGAGCTGTAAAGCAACGGAGCGTGAATAAAGCGTTCTTTTATAGTAATCAAACACTTTCTCTACGAGATACTGCGGAATTCGCTTCAACGAGAAGCCGCGCCAACAAAGAAACGGACGGGTCAAGTCGATCCCGCGAATAATCGCCCCTCGCGTACCGTTTATTGTCTATCTCGGGCATTCGTCGACGGATAAAAAAAAAAATCGCCGCGTCGCGTTTCCCGACGCTGATCCAAATATTTGGCGTGCCGCGGCAAAAGGAACGGCGAAACGCGAAAACGCACGTAGGTATATTACTGCACTTGTTATCGCGCTTGGCGATCGCGACGTGGACGAAAACTTTTCTCACGAGACACGTGGACAGGGCGCGACGGAGCTTTATCAGGCGACCGCGGTGATAACAGGAAACCACCGGATTGACCGCGATGCGTTGCGGTATCAACGCCGGGGTCTCTCCTCGCGCTTACGTGGCACCATTGATAAGCGATCCAGCGTAAACTGATTTATGGTGTTAAGTAGGTCGTAGACGCTAATGCGTTTCTCTCTCTCCCGGGGCGTCCAGCGTGACCATTTGAGCGTGTATACGCGCTTCCGCGCAAATAAATAAGCATCAACTTTACTTTAGATAAGGTCTCCCATGTCGCGCGTGCATATGTACGCATCAAGATAAGTATGTTCTATTTATAGCCCGCGCTTACGACGGCTGGACGAAAGCACGGGGTGTCTCCCCCTTCTCCCCTCCCCCTTCCGTTTCATTAGAACGGGTAAAAAGAAAATCTGACGAAATAGACCAGAGACGAGAAAGGTATAACTTAAACCGATATGTCTGCCGCAACGCCGTAGGGAGCATCGGCGAACTTGCCCGAAATACGAGGTTGTTGCCCGTTCGCTGTTAACAATGATATCTCCGGATCCAGGCAAACACCATTATTTCTGCCTATATCTGCGGCGCAGATAGTGCTTGCGCCCGGAACGTCGCAACCCGGGAATGGTCTCTGTAACGAATTTTTCAGGAATACGCTCGAACACACAGCCGGAGCCGCGCTGATACCGAAAACGAACGAGGTTAGTAACATTATCGTAAATCTCGGGGCGGAGGCAAAGGAGACTCCTTAAAGACAGATTTATCGAGCGCCCGCAAGAAGTTAATTCTCTAACTTAAACGACGCATCAGATAAACGCATTAGATATATGTGACGTGGATTTGTGTCACATTTCGTCCGCGTGTATTAATAAAACGTAAATTATAGATACCGCTTATGCTCGTCCGCGATTAACGTTTTAATAAACGAGATGTGAACATTAATTTTAACATGCTAACAGCTGTCGGTTATCTTATCGTAATTTCGGAGCGATACTGGGATACCGCGGCGTAAGTTATCTCTCCTCGCGCGTAATTAACGTATTCAATTAATGGGCTCGACCGTTAGTCCGGAGACAATCGTGCCGTCACTTTCCGAACTCGGCACCTGGGTCTCGTAGATCCGAATTTAGGAATCTCACGACGACGGCGGTCGCGGGTTAAATAGGTCGTGCGTATGATAATGTCGCCATTATCGCACCGCCGTAAGGTCGGCTGGGGACCGTCAGATTTCGCGGGACACCTGAGTCTTTGTCGAGGACTTAATTAATTAAGGACCCTTCTACCGATTCGTCGCGCAGGGTTCTGAAGGGTTACGGGTTTAACTTCGAACAGCTGATGTCCCCTTGTCAACGGCCGGGCAAAAAAAAAAAAAAGAAAAAAAAAGACTTCGTTCCAAACTTATTATTCGAAATGCAGCTGTGGAAGTGCGGAAGGTTCTTCGTCGTAATTTTTTATAATCGCCGATTCACAGTGATATTTACAATTACATATATTTCTTTGAAAAAAAAAAAAAAAGGGCTACCCAGTTATCTTCGCAAATAGAATCGTTACTTATCGGTATATTAGCCGAGTGCGCGTATCTGCACTCAAAGTATTTCCGTGTACCGTGCATCCTTCCAAGATCCTGTTAAGGAAGATCCAACAGAATTCCCATTCTATGCTTCATCGCACAACAAAAGCGCTTGTTGTCATGAATATATTACTCCGCCTGAGGTGGAAAACTTGGCTGGGAAACGCGAGCGAGGCTGTTGCGCAAAGCTATGTAGAACCTCCCGACGCTTCCAAGTTACCGCGCATCCTTATATATGACTTAATTACTTCGCGTCTATGCATTCCCGCCGTACAGCGGCGGTTATCTTGGCGTATGTTAATCGAAGCACGCAATTCATTCGCGCGTTCGCGATACTACGCTGCAGACGGTTACAAGAGGAAACTGTTATATTCAATTTAAGATCTATTATATAAATTTTGTATAATCATGAAATATTCCGGGGTTTTTTTTTCTTTTTTTTTTTATTTTCCAAAGCAGAGTTCGATTAACTTTTATGCAATTTTATTCCTATCCTTTATTAATTATATACCTTGACTTTAAGCTAGCGAAATAATTAAATCAGATGATCTTGCAAATTGTTCTCTTACGATCAAAAAACGGCGTTTATTAACGCACACCACGGCATATCTTTTCTCAGTCACGCAACTTCGATCCGCGAAGACGCGATTCAATTTCCCTAAGAGGGACGATCATAATCGATCGAGATAGGCCGCGGAGCACCTCTCGAAGCGCATATAAAACGCGCACAAAGCGGCACTGCCGCTTTTATGCCTCGGCGAGGGTTCGTATCTCGCGCGATTCGCCTGGCCTCGATATTTACGGCGCAAGATGACGTACCTCTACGTACATTATAAAGAGTTTGCATCTCGCGCGTCGTTCGTTTCTCGCAGCTGCAGGCGAGAGTGAGCAGATCCTCGTTCGTGACTGGTTCCGATCGGCCTCCAACTGATGCGACGCGAGACGTTTACGATCGCCTTTGTCGCCTGATGTGCACCGACGCGCCGGCGATTGTACAGCAACGTTGTCCCGGGCGGCTTATCACGCGGTGTAAGACACGTAACACGACAAGACAGATAACGCCACCGCCGCCTCTCCCTATTTCAAGTCGCCGTGAACTCGCGTGTACCGAATTACGTGGCGCGATACGTGGCCACGAGAATAGAATGTACCGCTAGTTTTACCACGGCCAAGGACGCTGGCTTAACTTTCGAATTCCGCCCGTACGTGCCGAAAAACGTGCGATTTCCTGAAAACCACGCGACACGCTTAGTGGAGTTTAAGTGACGAAACGTGATTCCGTTTAAACGATAAAAATGTAAGCTTATGAAACCAATACATAAGTACGTCGAATGTACTATTAATTATTATTCTGTTTTTTTCTTTTTTTTTTTTTTCTTTTTTGTTTATGGAAAAAAAATTCTAATTTTCAGATAAAACTACAAAGAAGAAATCATTAGTCTCTCACAATGCAGCATTCAATTATTTGATGGCTTAGGCGGTCTAGGCCTTGTCTATCATCACGTACTGGAACCGATAGAGGGGCCATTTTACGATCGCGTTGCCGAAATCACTGGCGACGTGATAATAAAATAATCTGGGTCTTTCGAGTCATTAGGTCGCTCCTTGTTACTTAGCAAAAGCCCACTTAGCCTCGACCAAGTCCTACGGTTTAACTGCGCACGAGAGTCAGCGATGTGTATAAACGTGAAGTATTCAAACAAAACGCTAAAATAATACCGCTTTACAACGCACTTGTAATTACGTAATTACTTAATCATATTAATAATTTAATTATCTAAAAAAAAAAAAACCGATAATGTCATATATTTAACGCGCGAATATCTCCAATATTTGCATTTAACGTGAAAAAAGTGCTGCGTGGGAAAGCGAATTCTTAATTACAATTTCCTCAATCTCCGATATTTCTGCGTTTCATTACAATATGCCTAATACAATAGCGAGACTTTCACAAATCGTACGGCTTCCGAGTTGCGCAATGCGATTCGTTAAGGGTTAATCATGCGCGCGCGAGCGCGGCGCCGTATTAAATTCCGTCCAACTATTCTCGAGTATACCGCCGCCTCCACGACGCCGACTACCGCGGCGAGATATATCCTTAAACGTTATAGCAAGATGTTACGAAAGTCTCGCCCGAACTATCCCCAATAGTTTCCAGACCTTTAACGAGACCCAGACAACGGCAATCTCGGGAGTCGTTTCAGTCCCTCGCCGGGTTATGGTGGCGCAACGCAACAACATACACTTCGCCATACACCATGGAGCAGTAATGTCGCATGGCGTATACCCCGTTAAGTGGATCCAATCAACTCGGTGGCAGTACGGCCAGACAGACAGACGCGAGCAAGCGAGCGCGGCGACGCGCGGAGGCCGTAAGAGAATCGAGGATCGAGAGAGAATCTCTCATGTCGCTCCGGTTATCGAATGATGGAAGAGCGCGGGCGGGAAGGAGAGAGGCCGGACAGAAATGACACAGTTATGTTACACGCATCTAGAGGAGATAGCGCGCAATGTTAACGCCCAGGGCGATAGAGCCCCGGCTCGCTACGATAAACCCCCTTTTGTGACGCGCCGTTGATTTTCGAATTGCCGTCCGGGACATTGGCATCAATCCCGGAAATGAAGTTGCCAGCCTCGAATCAAAATCGTCGCCCGGCACGAGTGGCACGCTGTCGTTGCCGTCGTTTGGTTTGGCACCCGGTCGACGCGCGCGAGATCGTTTCGTTAATAATCCTGCTCACATACAAAGGATACCTGCTACGCAGATACTGCGAGACAATGACGGAACGCGCCGCGGCGATGAAGATACATTATTCATAAAAGCGTTCTCTCTTTCTCGAATATACGGAGCTTCGTGAAGGATAGTCGCGTGTAAACCCGTGTTAAACGCATCGCATTACGTGAATACTGCAACGACGTACAATGTAAAGAAATCGAGAGAAGAAAGATATCTTAACGGGAGGATCGTTTATCTTTCTGTGCGAGAACGAATAAAGAAGATTATTTAATCTGTGTAATATTTTTCTGATAATTTTTCTCTCTCTTTTTTCTTTTTTTTTCTTCTTTTTTTTTTTAGTGTAAGCGATATGCTTTTAAATACTCTATAAATATTCAAAGTTATCTAAGCACAAACAATGGCCTCGATAAGTAAAATTAATGCGATGACTTTATTTGGTGCAGAGTGATAAATTATAAAGTAATTTTATCCAAATCGTGCGCGCACCGAATTAAAAAGATAACGCGGACGTATCATCGTTATCGGTAACAAATTTTCAATTCGACGAAATTATTTTTATTCGATGTTATTAGAACAATTACGTTATCAGCCGGCCGATTCGTCGGTCGGTGACAACGAGTAAACAATGGACGATATCAAAGTGTTACAAATTATTTCGGTTACGCCGCGTGTCGGTCAAGCCGGGTCGGAACTGCGTCGTTCGCTTGCATGTTATGATGCACGTTATCTGGGAAATAATCCGTCGGTGGTACGATGCCTAATGCTTTTATAATATTATGGGAGATAAGATTGACACTGCGATAAACCCAAATAAGTCGATTAGAACGGACGGGATGAGCGTAGATACTCGAACCCGTCTGAAACGTGCAAAGAGTGACGGCACATAGATAACCCCCTAGAGATATCATATATCTTGCAATTAAATCTGATCCCAGACAGTTGACGTCGAACGGTCTGCGAACAATGAAATCGATCCTCCTCAGATGTCGCGCAATTATGTAATTGGATGTATTTAGCTAACGATTATTACCGATCGTTAATTGTAAAAGAATGATTTAAGAAAAAAAAAAAAACAGTTTATCGGGTTTTTTTATTTCTCTTTTCTTGCATTTACTTATTCCTGTATTTCCTTATCGCAATTTTATTGGAAAATTGCACTCCATTAACCCTAATGGCACTCGTCGTTATTATTTTCACAGATAAAAGTCTAAAAATATTGCCGGCGTAAAAGTTCACGAGTATTAATACGAATGTCTCATTGCGATCCAAATCGCGCTTACCAGGAAATATTACGACCCGTAAAATGTATCTAATAACGTTTTATAAGATTATCACGAAGATCGCGACTCAATTAGTTCATAGACGCCTGGCTAATTACTATATTGTAAAAAAAAAAATTAATAAAAAATAAAAAATAATATTTACAGTTTACTGCAGGTTATCGCGCCTTATAGTTAATCGAGAATCGAGAAAACCGATCGACGGCCGGTTTGCATAATGTGATTTACTGCGTTCGTATCCGTGACATAAATTGTATTTTACACGCCGGTGACGTTGCAGCTTTTACTCACGCGCCATTTTAATTAATGACACGTAATCGTCTACGGCGAGGCTCATTTTTCGCGAAAAGGAAAATTGCACTCGAGAGCGGAGTTTCCTTTCTCGAGTACGGCCAGTAGCCGAACCGAAGCCGTCCACGAAACCTTTTAATCAGGATCGAATCGCCTCGAACTGCCGGCTGCTTTCTCCGGGGGTAATCAGGGTTAGAGTTGGGATTATAGGCTGATTGAATTAACCCCGTGTTGCCTGCCCTCGTAAACTCTTACTAAAGTCAAGCCTCAGCTCCTCCCGTCCCGTGTACTCGCATTACGGCCCGAAAGAGTATATCCGAGTAACGGCTCGTTATGGTCCTTCAGAAGCACGCTGCGGAATTTCCGCTTCCTTCCATTAATACCCGGGATCGATATCGTATCGGCGGTTTTAATTTCTGTCCTCTTGGATGGTTTCAACTTTTCGTTGCGCGGCAATCGACGGCGGCGCGTATACTTATTCTTGTCTAAGATAAATTAATTTTTTCTGTTTTTTTTTTTAGGATAATTGAAAATATAACGGTAACACGCGTTCCGTAATAATATTGATTCTAGATACGATAACAATAACGGCTTGTAAATAATTTATAAGCCAGAAATTGCAGTTCCGCAAGAAAGTCTCGGAGAATTACGTTGACTTCGATGAATCAAATCGTATATATCGAGTTTTATAAATAGCGATTCCTATCGCGGAGACGAGTACACGTAAATATGGAAACCAGGTATGCGTTATATAATTTAATGACGTTACAAGAGAACGTGATTTATACCGCATGCAAATGTTAATGACTCCGGCGGCGACGAAATGATCTTTTTTCTCTTCTTTTTTTTTTCTCTTTCTCTCTCTCTCTCTCTCTCCTTCTAACGCGGGGCTTGTACTCTTGATGATAATTGAAAAATACGCATCTCCCGCTTCGTCTGCGTCAATTAACGAGATACACCGCGGTCGTAATCGACGGAATAAGCGCGTCCGATTGTTTCTCCTCTCGCGGAGAACGCTGATCGGCGTGACGCGGGCGGCGATTAACAATCGAGCGAGCGCAGTATTTCCACAGAAGCGTGGAAGACGGAAAACGAAAGTGTGAATTAACGCGCAACGAGGCCGACTTATTGCACGTAGTAAAACTCGCGAGCGCTACGGTACATTCGCCGCGAATTTTATCCCGCGCAAAACGAATATCTTACACGTCTTTGCGTGCGTGTGCGTGTTTGCGTTTGCGCGAAACGCGCTCCGCGTGCCGCGCGTACTACTACTCCGCGCGTGTTTATCCGCTTAATTCCTACGTGTGCCACCTGAACCCGTCGAGAGAGAAAGCTGTTTTTCCATACCTGACGCCGCTCGTCATACCTACGCCTCGCATTAGTTGCGTTACATACTTCTCGCACTGACCTACGCACACATGCCGCGAGATAAATGCGCCGATCCGATCGGGATTCGTAAGAGAGAGAAATATCCGGCGCGCGACAACGCGATAAAACTGATCTTTTATGTTTCTTTTTTTTTTCCCCTTTTTTTTCCTTCTCGGAGTATTTGCACCGGAGTTCGATTTGCTCGCCGTATATAATCGCTATCTCTGGTACGTTACTCTATTAAATCAATCGATCGATAAGATAAGAATTCGAGCATCCCCCGTTGAGGAAATAACGCAATCGAGTTACCTGATTTGATTTAAGATGCTCCGATTACGATTACCAAGCGAGAGACTATTCCCGGCCCCGTACATTAATTGCGTCATATATTATCCACTGACCTAGGCATAAACTGCATCTCTTTGCTGAATGTTTTAATAATGCGCGGATCTTATCGGCGGCAACATATCCTACGGTTACGATCACTTTTTCTCTGCGTACGTGCAATGAAACGTCGAGTTGTTTCTCTCTCTCTCTCTTTTTTTTTTCCTCTTTTTCTTCTTCAACACGCGAGACAGGTTGATGGGGTATTATTATTAGCTTATACCGATACGCAACACAACGCAACACTTTTCTTTGCCTCGATTTAATGGACGCGGCGATATTAATGAGCGGGATTAATTCCCCGCCGTGCGCTCGCGTATATCTAATTATGCGCTTATCGCGCACTGCTCGCGCCGATAATAACTTCTCTCCTCCGCATTACGCGCCCGTACGTGCGCGCCACGTTTCACGTATCATTACGTATTCCCATGCTTCATTTCTTCCGTTCGATTGAAAAGGAAAAAAAGAAAGAAAAAAAAAAACGCGGGCGCGGTTTCAACGAATTCACGCGTGGGCTAGTTTACGACTTCCCCTGCGCTCGCCGGCTTCTCAATTATCGGAGACAAATTGGAAATTAGAAAAATTATTGACCGCTTTCGTCACACCTTTCCTTTTAATTTCTCAGAGCGCACGTTGCATTCGTCATTTACGCCGCCGTCGGAGAGCCAAGTGCTCCTTTTAATAACGATAAATTATGCACGGGTATAGCCGCCGCGTGTAAAGAAATGCATTTGTTTTCTATTGAATAACGCATTATTTCTAATTTCAATGTCATGTATTAACCATATTTCCTACGAGATATCGCGCGGTGACAGTATCGCTGTCTTCACAACGGCACGCCGAACGGAGCTGTAAAAAATGCCAGGCCGCATTATCTGCCGGCTAGCCTTATTCAAATGACGTCTCCGCCGCGCGGCGCTAAATAAATAGCTAGCATTGAATTTTAACGCGCGCCCCGGCCGCTTATCGCGTCGCGAGATTATTCAAGCGGCATCAAAACCGCGAGTTACATTCGCGCCATTAACTGCCTATCGATGTCGACAATGACTTCAGTCCTACACCTCATTATACGCATCGGTGTTTATATAGATATAAGTCCAAGGTAATCGCGTATGTCACAACGGCACGCGCCCGTATGCGTAAACGTGTACGTACACGAGGCACCCGGTTCCCGGCCAGTGGCTCGCGCACGCTGCGCGCTGGACCCCGGTGCATTCACGACGACGCGGCGAGCGTGGCCGCGAGTCTCGAGCCATTGATCAGCGCGAAAAACGCGGGAAACCTCAGCGCGAGCCGAAAGCGACGGAGCGAAACCACGGGGCCGTCGACGGCGGCTCTGATCGGTCGATCCTATAAGGCGAAATGCTCGCCTATAGAAAAGCACGCGAATCGATGAATGAAAAAGCCTCGTGGCTCTCGCGGCTACCGTGGGACGTCGTCCCACCCGAGATGCGTCATTTGATTTACTCTGCTGATCGCGATTGATCTCGCCGTCTCGCGTTTACTACGTTATTTGTCTGGCAGCGTTACTTCCTCGCGGGGGAGGATCGCGAGGAAGCCGTACGAGACGGTACGTGGGACGATTTTCCGCGACGCGTGGGCTCCGGGTATCGAACGTTCACACCTGACTGCGACCGCGGGGAGCGTTCCACTTCGCGCCGACCTTGTCGCTCTTCCGTGTCGAGGTGCGGCGACGGAAACGTATGGAGATTCCTCTCGCAGATGGTATCAGGCGATTCGAGATCGTACGCGCGATATATCCCGCTCGCTCGCGAGTCCGTGACAAGTTGGATTTTTGAACCTAGATCTACGCTCGAGGATCCTTTGGAAAGCGCGCTGATCTTTTTGAATTTTGCATTAGCCGAGAGCAGGGCAAGGACTCCGGCGCGACGAAGTATCTCGTTATTGTATTCCGATCGAGATAACGCCTGGCGACACGATCGCGTGAATGCGCGTCGTACGTAATGGTTTTTAATTAAATTTATGTGTTTATCGTTGAACTTAATGGCAGAAATAAATATTCTCTAAACGCGTGCTTTACATTCGGTCTATGAGATATATTTTACAGTATACGTTATTATGATAAATAGCATAAATTATGCATCTTAAAAGTGTCACGAAAATGGTTTAATGAGAAATCATGTCACTGACATTAACACGTTTTTGAAAGAGGGATTAGTCGCAGTTCGAAAATCGATGTCATTGAAAAAAAAAAAGGAAAAAAAAAATCACCACCGGTGTGGTCCCCGAGATGCAAACTTTCTCTTTCGGTGGTACTCATGGGGTTCTAAGTATTTTAACGAATAGCCATTGAGCCTGATGACCCACTGTACGGCTGCTTCTCGTAACAGTTAAAGGAATTCGCCGACACCACAGATTTCCACCTTCGCGGCTCCGAGCCTCGGGTTCGTTTCCATTATACGAGACTTAAATAGGCCGTAAAAATGTTAGAAATTGTAACATTAGTATTAGGCTAGATACCCCGCGGGTTATTGGTAAAGTTGACATCTTCTTGAGAGGAGTTCTTCGTATTATAGAACGTAAAAATGACTACCGAAGGCCGGCGAAGCGTCACGGATAATTCTCAAAAAGTCGCCGACGCTCGTTTGAAATTCGTTCTCACCGCCCGGCCGACGCCCCGCTGAAAATTTACGTTAGTAAAAATAATAGAGTGGAAACATGAGCGTTCGGCGAATTCCGGGCCGCTCGAGGAAAAATCTTCCTCCAGCCGCAAACTAGGACACACGCCTGAAGCTTTGAATCTGGCATTTTCTTTTTATGCTGGTTTAAAAAACTCTAACCGCCGTAGTTCGTCCCGCGATACTTTCTCCAAACCTTTCGTTCTATTGACTATTCGTTCCAACGCGTACCTCCGTCGCGTTCCGACATTCAAACGTCGAGATTGATCGAGCGATATAGCGCCTTACTAATCGCAAAGGAGCGCACACTCCGTGTACCCTCGGGGCTGTGTCTCACGGCGATACGCGGTAACGGATACTGCTTGACGAAAGGGACCAGCCACGAAATTTAATTCTGACGGCCGTTTAAAAGAATTACGACATATTAGCGCGCACCTTGACCCTCGCGGAATGCATCCATAAAAAGCGTCACTAAAAAGCATGGCTACGCTCTAAGACCGCCATTGTCATGCATATGCACATGCTGCGTACATGCGTTACCGATACAATGAAACCTAACTAGCTATTATGCGCCGCGACAACGGTTGCACGAATTCTCCGTCGGGAATAGATACAGATTTTTTTCTTTTTTTTTTTTTTCCTCGCCCGCGCGCGCGTTTTCCCCGTCGAGATGTGACTTACATTTTTCGTTTAGCTCGAAAGAGACCGCTTATTATAGCTCTTATATTTCGAAGAATTTCACGTCGCGCTCTAACGTCTCGAGGACGAGCTATCGTACTTGAGGAACGAACCGTCGCAAGCTACACGTACGCCGCCGGAGCCTATTTCGATTTCTGGCTCCGAAGCGAACAATGCGCGGTAATGACAGGAGGTATTATCTATCACTTCCGAAGAAATCGCATATGGCTGGCACCTTCGCGGCACATCCGAGATACGTGAAATAAAAATGTAACAGCGGTTTCTTTTCCCATTGATGCTGATCAGCGTTTTCGTAAACACTCGGATGCTCGTTCATTGTATATACGTTGTAACGAGTAATTACTCTCAGGCTGCAATTTGCGCGGCGATGCCCTCGCATGCATTCATCGATACCTTGAACTGTCAAGGAGTCTCCGGGCGCTCTTCGGAATTCGTGCTCTCCGATGCTTGACGCGAGAAGGAGAACAGGTGTCAATATATTCGTCATTCGCACCGCTCATCGTTTCCTGCGCGAAGACGCGTGGGAAAGGAAAAGCGCTTGCACGCGACAATGTGTATCGGGTCGGCCGTTTAATCGCGAAATTCCGCTGTTTTCTCACGCTGCACGGCGCGCGGGCTTTCCGGCGTTTTCCACGCCGGCGGAACGGACGGGCGGAAATCGAGATCCTGTTAAGGAAACCGCGAAAAAGTCGCTTAATGACAGGCCGAGAATCTTAAACCACCGTCCGACTCCCCCTCGCGCCGATAATGACGGAAAACAATGGCGGGCGCACGTACCTGTACGCGTCTTAGACTTACAATAGCATCGCCGGCACACATGACGCGCTCCTACCTTCCACCGGCCTGTCTTCGTCCGACGGAAAGAAGAAGACGAAGGGAGGCGCCGTAGGAAGAAGGAGCCGCGCGGCACTATGCCGCCTACAATTATTACAATTACCGACGACCGCCTGCCATTTGTTCGTTAATCACCACGCTACACTCCGCCGGTTCTAACACGCATCTCTCGGTACGTCGTGCGACTATCGTCCGAATATTTGCGGTTGCCGAGAGCCATGAAGAAGAAGGGAAACACGAGAAGCACGTTGCCGGTAATTGCCGAGATGCGAGGCGGTCATTCGGCGCGGAGGGGGAAGATAGATTTTCTGCGGTACGGAATGAAAAACTTGCATCGGCGAAAGAGGGAGACGCGAAGGAAATCACGGAAAAACATAAAGCGATACCTGCGAACGTTTCGCCGTACCTATTGTTGCCGAAAGGGCCTGGCGTATAGAAATAGAGACATTGCCGATATTTTTATTTTTTGTGCCGGCATGCAGATAATCGCAATCTCATAATGTCAGACTCGTAAAACGCTCGGGGAAGAAAAAAAAAAAAAATTAGAAATAAAATGGGTAATAATTTTCCAAAATCGTCGTTGCCTTTCTACGGGGATAAAACAGTCAACAGGTAAGCTTTTAAACTGCAGACCGAATGGCTTACGAAAAAAAAAAAGATAAATGCATCAATAGAGTCGGTCTCGTTTGATCTGCAAGAGTAGATTAAGCATGGTGCACATTTTCACAGCTTGAAATAAAACGAAAGCTTTATTGTCGGAGAAATTTTGCGAGTGAGGAGTATCAATAATAGAGTCGCCAGCCGAGATAAACAGGCGTGAAAGTTCAACGATCTGGCCAGCAAAACATAAACGCGACGAGGAAGAACGAACGACTGCACGTCACGTTTCGGAACTATGAAAAGCGTCCCGGTTAAGACGAAATATTGAGACACGCGATCTGACCTCCGATGTCAAGGCAAAATATTTCCAAAACTTCGCCCCGTAACGAATCCCCCCGGGATCGCTGTGTAGATCGGTCACGGAATTTCGACTCTGCTTCACCCCGACACGCTCTCTATTCTCTTTCGTTCGTAGATACATAATTTCGGGCGGTCTTTGTCGACTGACTTATGTTGGCAATACGTCAGCTCACGTTGTAACAATTGACTCCGAGCCTCCTTACGTGCCTCCCAGATCGCGAGACGACCCATTGAAAACGTACGCGAGCGACCGAGAGCGCGCGTTCCCGTCGAGAGAAAAC
Source organism: Cardiocondyla obscurior (assembly GCF_019399895.1). Lineage (NCBI taxonomy): Eukaryota > Metazoa > Arthropoda > Insecta > Hymenoptera > Formicidae > Cardiocondyla > Cardiocondyla obscurior. The sequence continues at coordinate 6,334,571 of NC_091870.1, read as the reverse complement.
TGACGGAGCCGCTTTATCAAAAAAAAAAAAAAAAAAAAAAAAAAGCAACGTACTTACGGTCAACTGAGGAACGTCGTATGGTTGCGCGGAGATTTATGATACGGACGAATAGTCGCGGCGATGAAGAAGGACACCGGGAAAGATGGAAGCGTAAACCTCGTTTTTCATTTTATTCACCGGCGAAGACGATTCGTCCGGTCGACGACTTTCCTCCTCGAATAAAATTTAAGTTGCGCGGACAGCGAGAACCGAATCCGGAGAATAATTTAATTTATACGCTTAAGAAGAAGACGGCACTTCTAATGAGGCCATGAAGTCGAATTGACTTACACAGTTATCGCCGCGTAAAGGAAAAATGCTAACTTTGGATTTTTATCTCCTTCGAGATGAAGTAATTCGGCCGCGTGGAAGCGAAAACGCTCGATTTCCATCGCTCAACTTCATTGAGTATACGGCAGTGTCGGCGATATCTCGTAGAAAAAGGTCATCAAGGCGACCCCGCGTATCACCGAGACGAGAGTCGAAGATCCAAACGTCGGGACTTCCACCTTTATTGTTACAAATGACACGGCAGTCAATTCGCCTCTGACCCCATCGCGGGTGGGATCGAGGAAACAAGAAAGGACTTGTTCTTTCTCCTTTCCGCTTCCTCGATCCTACCTCACTGTTCTCTCTTTCTTTTTTTTTATCTTTTTTTTTTCTTTTTTTTTTTTTATCCTACTGTCGTTTCCACCGCTTCAGGCTGTTCGGCATCGCGGCTGAAATTTGGTGAGAACGTCGGAAGCGAGCAAAGCACAGCTACGAGAAACGAAAGCGTCCGCGTCAGCGAAATTTCGGTGGATTAACCGACTCGTTTTGTACGGCTCGCGCGCCTGAAAAATTGGATGAGACTCCGCCATCGACATTGTTGTCGTCGCCGGCTATTCCCGACGAAGACGAATTCCGTTACAACGTAAGCAGGACGACGGATGAATGAAAGCAAGGAAGAGACAGATGCGGATCGAGCTGGTTTATTATGCCCCGGCTGTGGACCAGCGGCCAATGGTGAATAACAATGCGTCGTGAAACGCCGGTTCGCTTGTCAATTGAATAATCGATACAAACGTCTGTGTTAACACCAGGCGAACTGACTGCGCGACGAATTCTTTCTTTCATGCGATTCTAAATTACGTAGTAAAAACAGAGTCCGAATATTTTTTTTTTAACAGAACGGAGTAGTTGCTTCATCTCCCTATTTTTTCTTTTCTCGTTTTCAAAAATGCGCACGTCCGTGAAAATTGAAATTTACCGCCAACCAAAGATTGAAAAGTATAAATAAGTTCCGCGTGAACCGTCGAAGATACGCGCGGAAAATTAGCCGTTTGTATTAGAAAGAGTGCTTATGTAACATAGATTCTTGTTTTATTCATCCCCGGCGTGTGCCGTCTACTTCCTTGTTCTCACTCGGATCTTTTTACGCAAGATACCGCCAAGATCGCTGGAAAATCTGTTATTACGTAACGGTCTGGCGGGAAAACCGCGGAGGCCCGTCTCTGCGGGAGCGCCCTTTTGCATGCGATCTGGACGCCTTTATCTCCGTCTACCTCGCGAGGCGCCACGCGTGTCGAGACGCGTTTCATTGGATTTTCTGCCCGAAGACGTTCAGACAGGTCCCTATTGATTCGATGGTTCGATATATCGTCTTTCCCGGAGTGCGCATGAATTAGCACTTGAAACTTCGTTGGCGACGCATCGGATTACTCACGGGCTGCAGCTGCAACAGACGCGTCAATCGCGCCTGTTGTATTACGAGGGTGCCGACGAGAGAGCGTTGCACCGAGCGAATTTGCAAACCGATGGTCTGGCAGCAAGACTTGCCGCGCTTCGAGAACACGAGCGGAAGAGGGGACCTCTTCGTCTTGCATTAATCTCGCGGAAGTCGCGCTAGCGGCTACTCATTGCATTGATGCGGAGACCTTATCGCCGAGGTTGCATTTTATTTCGGATATTTGCGGAAGATATAACAGGCGCACATTCGGACGGGGCCGACCCGCGCGACTCGCACGTCGTAAATATTCGTGAGAACGATCCGATATAATAATTTCCCCGAGATACTATACGCCCCATTAATGCGCAGATCGATACTTATTTCACACGTTCAATCTCGCGGGAGATCTTGGCGTCAATCGTCGCTGAGTCACGGTGGATGGAGGGAAAAGATAAACGCGTCTAGCGGCGGAGCGAGGATCTCCGCTTTTTCTAACTCCGGCCTTCGAGTGATCTAAACGACGAACTTTAACGCGCCCGACGCGAAATCGCACTTTCGAATCGCCTGCCATCGAGAGCCGAAAGATCCGAGGAAAAGGAGCGCGTGGCGGGTGAAAAGAAAGGCACCCCCCCCCTCCCCTCCCTTTCTTGTTTCTCTCCCTCGCGCTATCTCTTGCTCGCTCCGTCCGCGTATTCATTTTTATTAACCGACATTTCTCCTGTAATAAAATCCCGGGCAATCTTCATAGAATCTTTGTGAAACACACGGTATCCCGGTATCGTTTGACCGTCCCCTCGCCTCTATCTTTCTCTTTTTCTCTTTGTATGTATGCTGTGTGCATGCGCGTGTCTTCCCGTCGCCCCTCCGGCACGGGATATAAAACCTGATGGCCGATAACAACCACTAGCACCCCTTCCTCCGCCCGTCTCCATCGCCTCAGCAGGCACCGCCACTGTATCCGACACAAAAGCTGTGAGTGGTTCCCGTTTTATTGGAACCATACACGGATACAGATAGGGGCGATATACCTCTTGCCCACCCCATCGTGTTTCGAGATCGAGAGAGAGAGAGCGCGCCGCGGCTGGACGAGCCGCGCGAGGGAAAGAACCGGGAACTCCGGCAGCGACAGAGCGAGGGATGTTGATGGCCTGACAATATGCGATCTCCCTCTCGACTCAGTGAATTTCTTATACCCGATGTATACGCGATGGGAATCGCGGATTACCGATTGTAGGGCTGAGCCGGGAAGGTTAAAGAAATTACCAGCCTCGTTTGCGCCGCGCATTGAAAGCCTTTCGACGGATTCTTCGATGCCGGGGGCTATTCTATTGCCGACGTCTTGACGGATAGGATTTAAGAAGCGTCTACTTCGGAAGTTAAGAAGATTACGGCTGAGAGTGAGAATTCAGTTAGAAGTGCTCTGATACGAATTTCGCGAGTTATCGGGAGGGTAACGTTTTCAATTTTCACACTATCGTAATTATCCGTATTTAAAAAGGAGATATCATTATATTTCCGATTATCGCCGCGAGAGTAAATCAGAGATTAAAATCAGCCTAACTTTTATTATTTTTGTGTCATTTTTATTATTCTTATTATTTCGTACGTATTAATTACTTTTTTTTTTTTCGTAATATGCTTTCCCCCCACATTTTAAACAAAACATATTGTAAAAAGTAAAGATGGTACTCACTCATTGATGCGCAGCAGTGGAGTTAATCAGCTCCGATATTTCTGTAACAAACAAAAATATAATTTAAATTGTAGAGAGAACAAAATGTCTACAGTATAAAAAAAAAAAATATATTTTTTTACTTATTCATAAAACTGATTTCGTTATCTAAAGTTTCTTCGCCGAAAGCGCGGACGATTGCGAAAACTTTTGCGATCGTTGTTTCACCGTTGCCCGACAATTTCGATCTCGCAGTATGCCGCTTCATCGAGCGCCTCGCGTACGGGTTGATTCGCTCCGAGAAAATCAGAGGAATATCTACGACTCTCGCAATCCTTGTCTACGAACTTCGAGAGGATAGACTCCGTAAATGCAATTCCGTCTGAAGAAATTACAGCTCCATCTCGCCGGCTACCGTAACGACGGAAGCGAGCACTCCGAAATGCTGGCTCTCGTGATAGCCTTTCGTTTACCCAGCAAAGGATGAATCGGACGCTAGATTGAATTTGGGTGCGAGTGGTGTACTTGGTACAAAGCGCGAGCAGGAATGCTGTTTTCTCTTCGATGGACCGAATTGGCGGAAGTCCAGCATCACGGGGCTGTTCCGGGTTTTCGGCGAGCCCCCTCGGCGCGCTCATAGGTGTGGGACAGAAGATACAGAATTGCGCCAAATAACAGTTCTGGCCGCCGCGATCGCGTCCCCCCTCGGCCGTAAGTGTCTTCTGATAATACAGTAGGGATATCATGGAGAGCTCTTGATATTTATGCGCCATAAAAGTCCTGTACACGGGGAGGGCAACGTTCGAGTCAAGGGTGCTGACCGGACATCGGTTTCGGGGGAGGCCAAAACGGTCAGCCCTTCGTGACGCTTGGGACTGTCCATCTTTCTCTCTCCTTCTCCCTTTATCGCTCACCAGCCTACGTCGCCGTTCGCGCGCACCTCGTCCCGCTCCTCTTCGTCATTTATGAGCGGTGAAGTGACCGATTTACTTACAATGGCCGTCGACAAGGCGGCCGTCGCGAAGCCCGTTTGATCGGTGAACGCGTCGAGAAAAGGGAGATTAAAGAAGAGATTTTGTCGCGACGATGGATCCTTCAGTCCTCTCACCGAAGCAACAAATCACATTGAATAACGTTTACTACGGATTTGCTTTTAAATATTCCACGAGCTTTTTGTGCCGCTTATTCGATTTAAATCCGTTCTTGACCGAGTTGTAGAATCTGATCGATAAAATGTAAACTTTACAAAGTGACAACTTTTTTTTTATAAAAACTGCATTAAACGTGATCGTTTTTATTTATAGAAATAATATACCCGAGCGATAAAATAAATTATAAAATGTCCGAGTGAAATGTTTCAGATAAAAATTCACTGAACGTAATTCAATTTAATTCGCTTAACTGCAATAAAAACAGAAACAGACCTAAATGTAAAAGATTTATTCTTAAAAGTTACGTGTACGCCGCGTATCTATAAATATTACTAAGATAGAAACGTCAGTAAAAACATAGGGAATGTCTCGGTTGATTTCGTCAGACAAATCGCAACAGATAAAATGTGATCGGTATTAAGGTCGCATCATTACGACAGCCTTCGTAAAGCGCTGCAGCAACTTCTTTTTTCTTTCATTAAACGTAAAACGAATTCACGGACGGTGGCGCTTAGCCTCCTTTCAAACGGCGAGATTCTACTCGACGATCTCGATTGAGGGGATCTCAACGCAAGTGTAAATGTAATCACTTCTGCCTTCGAGTTATAATAAGAAGACTGTTGTTTTACGAAGGACACGAATCAATTAATATGCAATAAATTTTTCATGACGCGCTCACAAGTGCATACGAAATTAATTGAAAATAATTACATACATTAGATTTTTTTTTTTTAATTTTTACTCCCGCAGTCGCAAGCATACGATCGAATTACGAAGTTTATACAGGTATTTATATTTAAATTGAAAGAATATTAACTATTACTCGAAGTAATCAATTAAAGTTTCTAGCTTTAATATTGTTTCTCATAAGAATGAAATTGCGTTTCGTTCGTACCGAAGTTTATCGCGCGGCGTACTGTCGAAGATTGAAAACAGGGAGAGCTGCACACGCGAGAAGCAACTGCTCGGATTTCCATTGAAATAAGAACGCGCCGTGGATCGAAATCCATTTAGCTCGTTTGTATTATTGCGCGGAAACAAGGGGGCACCAGGCAGCGGATGAGCCCTGTTTCCCGGAGGTCCTGTCATCTCGAATTCGTGACGCGAACGGCCCAGTCGCTATTTCTCAACACGTAGAGGGAGATTTCGCGCGTCTCGCATGCATACGCAAGCAGGCGAGGACTTTCGGGCGACGACCGGAAACGAGACGAAAGAGCGCGGGAGCATCGACGTTGCGTGTTTTGCGAGGATGTCTTAGTTTCACCGTACCCCGGGTCATGGCGAATATCTCTTGTCGTGGATCCGCCGTCTAGCTGCATTCGCGGAGCCCCCATTTCCTGCGGGACTTCACCGACGGCAGCCAGCCGCCGCGGCCAATCTCGATAAAACGCAAGAGCAAAGAGTTAGAGAAGACTCGTCGAGCGTAAGAGAGAGAAGCGGAGGACGAGGGGAAGAGCTCCGGCATCGTTTTAAAATACGTTTGCTTTTTCCTCGTATGCGCGGATATTTACAAATACTTCAAAGATACCGTATGTACGCGCCGCCGAATGTTCCGCCCAGGATTGGATAAGGAGAATTGATAACAAACAGAGTCGGACGCGCGGAGGAGCGATCTCCTATCTCCCCGTGCAGAACTTTTTTTTTTCGTATTACTTCGTTTCGTTCCTTCGAGTGCACGGAGCCGCGATGTCATGCGGGGCGAGGAAAAAGAAGAGAGGAAAAAAAAAGAAAAAGAAAAAAAAAAAAAATGAACGATCGAGGATCACAACGGACGACGGGGCGACGAGGGTGGGCGAAAGGTAAAGATTTAAATGGCCTCTCGCAAAAAGCATTTAGCTATTCGCCGTGGCAAACGACCATGGCGAAATGGCGAGCGAGAGAACATATTTTAAACAGATTTCCCTCTTCCGTGCGCGATGTATTTATGTGGCGCACAAAACCAGCGCGCGGCTCAGCCCGGCTGCTGCACGTATATACCCGCTCCGATGCTCTTGGAGAGGACTCGCCTCTTCTTTCTGGGGGAGAGTTTCGAATTTAAAAGGTTTAAAGCGATTTCCCAGGAGGGTGGCGCGTCGGATTGTCGGCCCTCGAACACCGATCGACCGACGACTCTTTCGTTCCTTCTTGCACCCTGCATCCTTACCGTCGCGCTTGATTCCCTTTCGTCTCTCGCCCCGCTCTTTTTTTTTTTCCCCCCCTGTCTCCCGCTCCGTGACTTATTGCGAACTTTTAAGAGAACTATGCCGCCTCGGCCGAGAAAAGGTCCTTCCGAAAACTCTCGGGCTACATGAAAAATGATGCGGACGACCAGCGGACTCGCAATACATACGTCTCGTCTCGTTTTCCTTGTGACACGTGCTACCGGAATCGCGTCGTTTGTCGCGCGTGATAATAACTTTTACGATGCGCACTGGTTGTCGGCAGACCGGTGGCGATATTGCGAACCCGCGGGGAAACCCCCGCCGTGACGAGCGAGGATTAGGGAGGACCTTTCATAAAATCCTTCGCGTGATCTGCTTCAAGAGAGGAAGGTACGTAGCCGGCATTCAATGCCTCAAGACATTTCGCGGTCTTTACGAGTGTCGTGCCGTTGTCCTTTTGCCGTGTTTACACGTCAGATAATCCGCTGCAATTTTATTGCGTGTACAGGAAACCGCGATGTTGTATATATTGCAAAAGATATACGAGCATTTACTCGAAAAGACGTGTCACGTAATATTAATAAATAGAAAAGTAATATTAATAAGTAGGAAAATAATTTAAGAAGGGGACCGGGAGGAATCCGCGGGACCTGTGTCTACAAAATCAAAAGGGAAAGGGACGCACGCTCTTTTTAATGGAATTAATATGCTCCTTATAACCCGCCGGGAGCGTAAGATTTATCTTTTATCCCCGAGAATATGTGATCAGGGTATTAGTACCTCTGTATTATTAAGAGATGAAAACTGAAAGTGGGATGGCACGACGGGGGCGGCGACGGATGACACGGGGGGGCTTGAAAGTCCTCCTGGCAATGGAGACGGTTTTCCGATTTCAATGCGCGGCTGATTTAAAATTCATCAGCCTCTTTAAGGGCTTATTTTTCTGCTCCCGCTCGAGGGTATTTATTTTTTTTTTTTTTCTCTCTTTTTCTTCTTACAAGACGAAGATGAGAAGCGAAGGATGTAATCCTGTATTCCCGATGCCTAACCGTCGCGGAGCTTTCTTCTCGTAGGTACTTAGGCGGATACCCAGCTTTATTAATTTCACGTGGATGCGTCGAGCTTTCCTTTCGCACAAGAACAAGATTCTCAGATGTTTCGGTTTCCGCGGCGTGTATAGTAAAACTTCCTCCCGTACATCGGATCTTATGGGTTTCTCGCATAAATCAAACCGCAATTCTCTTATCGATAAATTTATCTTAATTCGGCGGCAACGATTCCTGAGAGCCCGAATTCACGGGGACGTTTGAAATTCGTCCTGGTAAAGTGCGACGGTAATTTTTCCAAGACTTCACAGATTGCATTAAGTGATATCCGAGCGAAATTAGAATACGCTACATTTGACTTTAAATTTATAATATCCGCGTGCTGGCTGGCTGACGCTACCGGCACCCTGGGACCTATATCGTACGAAGATCGTCCTGCTAATGCGCACCCTCACCCTAGTCTGGACTCAAACCAATAACACGGACGCAAAGAGATTAGGGACGGCATTTTTAAAGCACTCCCTTGTCTCGTGCCTCGCTGTTATTCTAAATCATCCAATTTTCAATTACATAAATTATCATAAATGTTTTTTCCCCGCATGTAAAAATTTTCACCGTTGCAATTGGTGCTCTGATTAGATAATATTTCTCATGCAAAACGATCTATTGAAAAAATCACGCATTCGAGTTACAGATGAAAAATTTCAAATACCTTAATATATATATATATATATATATATATATATATATATTTTTTTTTTTTTTAATATTCCTATTCACGAGCGAACGTAATAGAATTTGAAAATTACGCAATTTTATCAATCGCCAGAACTCGATCAATATTTTATTATGTCCCGAATTATTCTGTGCGACCGGCTCGTTCACATAATCATGAGGCTAGTCAATGGGAATTGACGAGTTCGTCCGAATTGCATGCCCGAGCTCGAAACATTCGGTCGTCCCTCCACGAAAACGGCGCGCAGTCGATGTTATTTCAAAATATTAGCGCGGTTCGGCAAAGCTTCGGTAGTGCAGCGTTCGCTCTATTACCGTGATTAGCATACGCTGACAGGCGGCTATCACCCCCCTTAAAACTAGGGGGAAGAGAAGGAGGGTGGCGGAGGGCGGAAGGTGAAATCAGTCGCCCATCCCATCGTGCAAACAGCCTATGGAGGTGCGGGACGGGCCCGTCGAAACACCAACACTAACCCGATTCGATGGTGAGACGGGACGCCGTTGGATGGTATGTAACATATTGCAACAAGCTATGCTAAACATTATGCCGGTGACGGCGACTGATGCTGGCTAACCAGCCAGCATGGTGATATACGAGAGCGTATTCGTGTACGCTATTCGCGCAACGACGTTCTCTCGTCACATTGAGGATGGCAATTTCGCACTTGCATTTCGTACCTCGTAACTTGGCGCTGTCCCCGCGATAATGAAATCTTTTGACGCGTAATAGACAAATAAATGCATACCACTTTTTTTTTCTTTTATTTAAAGCTCATAAAGGATTCTGTGACTAATAATTTTTTCTTTTAAATGTAGAGAATAAATTTTTCAAAATTACGAAAAGCTAGTAATATATATTTTTATTACTTTACTATTTCTTTTTTCTTCTTTTCTATTTAAATCTGCAAAATCCGTAAAATATCAGATAAACTTTCGAAGCGATATTAATTAGTCGAAAATTATTGTATTCATTAATCAGCGTAACGTCATAATGTTCCACCGGTAAAGAGCGTGACGCGAGTTTTTTAATCCCAATATATCAGAACGGGGCGTGCTATCGGCGCTGCGATAAAGCGCACCCGTTTAATCAGCTGGCCGATGCCGGTGCGTTATTTAGCGCGGCGTGATTACGAACTTGGCAGTTAGGGGCGGCGGGGTGTGGGGCGCGAGATTTCGCTGGTTACAGCGATTGTGCGTAGCCTGTACGAGGGACACGGTTCAGGGAGATACTTGTAGCATAACCCGATTGGATGCGGGAAGGGACGGACGGATGCGCTGTGCTCGCTGGATAGTGCGTAACATATTGCGACAAGCTATGCCAAACATTATGCCGGCGACGTCGACTGATGCCGGCAGACCTGTTCTCGCGACTCTGTAATATTCACCGTCGCGTCTCGCGCGTCTCTATATGCGTTGCATGGCTCGTTTATGAGAGCACTCTCCCGTTCCCTCCGTCTCTCTCTCTTTCTCTTGCACGCGCGCGAGAATAATTATCACACGCGCCCGTCCGTGTCATCTCGTTTCGCACGTTGACGAGCCATTGTTAGAGAAGGCCGCGACACGCGATCCTTACGACGACCGGATGACAGCCGGCTAATAACCGACATTAATCGAGACGCCTAGAATGCGCTGACGAAGGTGCTTACAAAGGACCACCACAGTCGACGGTCTTGGGCGTAGGTCGAGACGTGAGAAAACGGGTTCACAGTAATGCAATCGCGAACTGTATTAAAATTTAATTTACTCGCGGTGACTTTAAATATTAAAAAAAATAAAAAATAAAAGTTTTATATTATTAAAGACGTATCACTATTATTTAAATTCATAAAATAAATTAAAAATAAATTTATTTTTAAATATCTCGATTTAAAATATATAAAGTTATGTAAAATATATAAAAATATATATCTAAATAAATCAAAATAGGTCTAAAATATATTTAAAAAAAATAAAAAATAATAACTCGACAAGCGCACAGATCCAATAACTCAAATAGAATATTCGCAAATAGCGAACGGTATTCGTATCGCTATTCAGCTCCGTATTAGGCAAATGTTGATCAAAGTAACTGTACAAGATGGAACCATTATCAATTTGCACTGCAAACGCAGTGAATAACATATTTAAAAATATAGAACAATTGTCTACTCGCATTGGCCTGTATACCCTTACCCAAAAAAATATTTCATTATTCGCGAGAGCGGCTAGATAAATCGCTCGCGGCGCTTCGTGTCGGTGCACACCCGCGGTAACGCAAGGCGGTAGAATCCGGAGTTCTCGGAGATCACCGTTACCGCCGCTATTTTTTTATCTCGCGAAATGGGCCGGCCGCGCGGACGTCTTCGTTCGAACACAACGGAGCTATTGCGCGGATAATCGCGACGATGCCCGCGTTGTCGCGCTGCGAATTTGCATTCGCGGGATCGCCCGGCAGCGCGCGACTACGCAGATTTGCATTCGAGACGAGGGCCGGCACGGAGGATCTGTCGGAAAATGGCCCGTGCATCGAGTCGTCTAAGTACAAGGATGGCGGCAAACGACGTTACGGGGTTGACGGACTCATTACGCGGTGGTTTGCATATAGAGCGCGTCGGGGAGGGGGAGGGGTGGCCGAGCTCTCTCGCAATCTCTCTATGCGCAGTCAAATACTCTCGCGTTCGAACGGATGTGCGGGAGGAGTAAGCGAGTGCAAGAGAGGAAAGGTGAGGGGGCGAGAAGGGGAGAACATGAGAGAGTGGACGAACGGACACTGACTGACTACTACATGAGTAATATGGATTTGAAGGGCGGCTGGCACAATGGTGCCACTAATGCACAACCACCCCCGTATACCGCCGCGCTGCGAGCCCCTCCAGGCAAACTGCATACACGGACCATTCAATATTGGCCGTGGCTCTAGCCACTGGCTTATCTACGCTTAATGGCACGACATTGGAGCGTGCCGAAGAACTATGTCGAATCATGGTCTCGTCGTGTCATCAAGGATGATGAGGTTTCCATCGTGTCACAACACACCTGATTGATAGTGAGATCAATAGACAATACAAATATACTACTCTTGCGTGATGGGCAATTTAAATATATTACTTTAACGTAAACTTCAATATATAAGAGCGAGATTTACGGTGTCTTACGATAGAATTTATAACGGTTATATAAATTATTAATATTTTTAATAATGCTACGTTTCGTAATATTTTATAATAATACAAAATAAAATACTAGTGGCATTTTATCGCGATAAAGTCGTGGATGTAATCGGAAAATCTTAATCTCGTCTTGTAATCGGTAATGAACGACGACGTCTATTAAAGCGATGCGTTGAATCCTCGACGGGCTATCTTTATTAAAATCAAACTACCATCTGCATGATAACGTCTGCACGATACTATCTGCATGATAGCGTCAAAATTTGTCCGTGCACTCCGACACGTACAGCGGACTAACACGGCGCCGGATGTGCGTACGTACGTGTCGATCACTCCGTACATACCGCAACACTTCGAGCCTGATATCTGCGGCAAACATGGACCGGCCCCGGTATCAGCATGGCCCATTGCTCGCGAATCCGGCCAATTTCCTGCATCCTGATCTGATTGTCACTTTACGACGCGTGTACCAGTGATCGTCCAAAGCCCGGCATTCCGACCGGGGCGCGTCTATCCACCGAAACCCGACGTGGTCGCGCACCCAACCGCCGCCGCGTACGGTCCATATCCATCGACCGAGCCCTATGTACCAGTTGATAACATACGATATCGCGTTCTCTGGATTCAGCATAATCTGACTGATTGGCGAGGTAACCTACTGGAAGGATCCTGCTGGTTATTGTCCGGCGGGTTAGGTTTATGCGACCGTCATTTCAAACCCTCTTTCCCGCCCCCCCCTCCCCTCTTCTCCCTCCCACATACGTGTATTTCAAAAAGTTCAACGCAATGTATTCTGCGAATGCACGAACGAAACGACTTATCTCGTGATATTCCCGTAAAATTGTTAATTATATAAATTTGACAGACGTCGGTGAATGTAAAAAAAAAAAAAAAAAAGAATAAAGCACGATGTGAGAGATGTAATGCCGAGTTTCGTAAGAAAATAATAAAAATATATATGTATACTTCTCCCGCGTGGTTTCGAAATCGAATAATACGATGTGAAATCTAGCCGCACGTTTAAGAATAAACTGCTGGTTATACGAGTGTTTGATGTAATATCGCTGACGGCGATGCCTGCTCGCGCGAACAGAAGCGAGTGGCTTTGGAGTCGAGTCACGAACCCGTCGATACAATCGGTCATACACGCGAGAACACGTACGGAGTCATTAAATTTTAAATGCAGAGAATCTCCTTCGTTCGCATTAAAAGGCTAAATCTCTTTAAACAGAGCAGGTGATACATACTGAATTTTTCTCTTCGACACAATGCATCGGTCGTAAAAAAAGAACCAACTATAAAAATTTTATAGCTGCATCGGAGGGAGAATCAAATATGTTAACTAAATCTAAAATTAAATTGTCGTAAAATTAATAAAATTTTATAATTCGTTACATGTATTTTACTGATACTCCTTACAAAAAAAAAACAGAAAAAAAAAAAATCTCGAAATCTTATCGCGCTTGCTCGATACTTTGTCACGTAGGGGCGGTCGTGAGACTTTTTTTAAAATCTCGAAGACAGAAATCCTGACCGTACATATACAGATATACTTCCGGCCTTCTCGGGAAACAGAGGCACGAAGACGAGAGAGGTTTGGCGTGCAGCGACGATGTTACGGGGCGTTTATGAAATACGTGTTTCGCCTGGCTATTTGCAGTTTGCACCAGGCGTGACAGCAGGACGGGGTGGCCATTGTATGGGAAACGGATAGAGTGGCGGCATTTGCTATTCCCGTAGCGCACAGACTGCGTTCCATTGTCACATTGTGCCTGCTAATACGCTAAAAGCCTATCTGTGTTGAGATCTGCGCGCGGAATATTGCCGCGCCCGGGATCCAAGTCGGCGTAACGAGGTTACGCCGAAAGAGACAATCGCGAGTTAATGACTGCGTAATTGAACGGTCGTCGATGGGTAGATCGGGGAGGGAACGCCGTGCTCGAGATAGGCGAAGGAGATTGGTCTTGGCCGAGGACCTCTATTGAACAGGAAGTTGGCTCGCAGCAACCGGTTCGGCGGCACCGCCAGAATAAATAGATTTCGCGAACACCGCTTATAACTTTAATCGAGACACGCTCTCGTAAAGCGAGTTTTGAAATCGACGAAATATTTTATGAGATAAGGCATTTCAGTGATTTCAATAATAATAATACGCGATTTAGCAGACTGTTTCTATTTTTACGCGATTAGATACAAAAAAAAATATTTAATTCCGCAAATATTAGGCGCCGCAATTCTGAATAAATCGCTTTTAAAAGTCTGATCCGGTTTCTCTTTGTGAGCATTTGCAACGATAGGTATTTCATGTGATATGGCGCTGCTTTTACGCAGATTACAAATTTAAAATCCGTATGTGAGATGAAAAGTTGAATTTGCTGATCGAAACCCATCAGTTACGAGTCCGCCATTCTCGCACGAAGCAACATAGCAGCCTCGACATTCTCGTTATTCTCAGTGATTCGATATTTAGCCGCCCTTAATGTCAGCGGTCTGTAGAAAGAGCGAGCGCGAACGCCGCGAGATTTTACGTTGCGTCTACGGCGACAATTAATCGCGTGTCGTGCGCGTTTACAATCAGTGCGAAATTAAATCGAACGTAAAAAAAAAAAAAATATCGCTTGCTATAACTTCCTTTTCCCCGAATCCGCATGTCGCCGATACCTCGAATGATGCCGCGGTCAATTTCCTCTGATAAGACGTCGCTGTGATAACGGGGGCAAACGTTCAATAGCGTCGAGCGAAATTTATTATTACTATTGACTTGCGGTTAAAAGAACGGTGTATAATAGCTGTTCTTTCTCGCGGTAGTGAGAAACGATTTCTCGGGTTCGCTTACATTTTTGCTCGTATTGATATTTTACTCTCACCGACGAGGGGGAAACGTCGCGCGGCTGAAAGACGGGCGTGCAACCCTCGATTTCACAGAATCGCGTGCACTGTCGGAACCGCAACCTGCCCCAAATTCCTCCCTTCCGTAAGAAACGACGGCGATCGACGCGATCAGCATCTATAATCATGAAAGAATTCGACACGTACAGATACACACGACATGCAGTCACGGAAGGATATTTTTCTGCGGCGGTTGAAAGAAACGGCGAGGCGAAAGGGAGACGGAGCGAGTCATTCGCGTTGTCTCTTCACGGACGGACAAGCGGCTGACAAGTGCGTGCAAATTCTTTTAACGACACCCAGAGTCTCGGAAAAGCAACGCGGTCGGTGGCGGGTGCAATTATAAAAGTTTTCTTTAACAAATATCCCGTGTGCATCCGTGTTTATTCAGTCTCGTTGCGCGCGCTTCTCGTTGGAGGGAAAAAAAAAAATAAAAAAAAATAAAAAATAATTATATCGTCGCTCGTTTGAGATGAAGAGAATTTCTCGAGTTACTTCCGCATCGAGCAAAATTATCCCGGGAAAAGTTTTCATGGCTCTTAATTGCGAACGATCACGTTGTCGCTGGAAAGATAACAAGATCCGTTTTCATTAATATTTTATAAATTACGTCAATTGTATTAAATTATATTTGGCATTAGATAAAAATGACACTTTTTTTTTTTTTTTTCTTTGACTAGACGTTACCGAGCTCGCGCTTCGCGCGCGTTATTTAGATTTCTTTTTACATTAAAGAAAACTATATTTTATAATTTTCGGTATCGAGCTACGGATGTATTATCCGTGTAATAAGGCTGTATATCAAGCAGAGTCTCCTAATAGTCGACGTGAGAGGTACTCAAACTTACGAGAAGTAACATTTTTCTCAGTTCTTCTTTTTTTGCGCGATCTATCATTCTTTCGCGAATTAATGCCCGGCGTTGAACGTACGTTGCACGAGCGCGTGCGTATTTATACACGTCGACGAGAACGGAGACGCGAAGAAAAAAAGGAGTCATATAACCGCTCATCGGGGGCTTTTTAGGAGTCTCCGGAATATCTCGTGGAATATCACTGCGGGTTTATCATGAACAATACGAGATAAAGCCCGTCGAACTGCTCGCAATAAATTCGTACCGAGCTTCCAGATATTTCATAAGGGTGGAATCCATCAATAACGGCCGCTCAGACGAGTGTACGTGTGCACGCGTGTGCGACTGTCGACGGCCCAAGGAACCATCGGGGGTGTGCACGCCGGTGGGGTGGTCGCTATATCACGAACGAGAACGCTTGTGTGTCTCGCGGCAATAAATAATGCGATAAAACACGAGTTTGTCAGGCTATCACGAGCAACGAAGGGCGGTAGAATTTCGCCGGGGAAATATTCGCTCAGCCCCGACATCGACTTTCGTCTTTGAAGTTGTGCTTTGCGCGGGTAGGAGAGGGGGAGGACAGGGGATAATTTCACGGTTCCTCGTCAATCAACCGAGATCGCTTCGTCCCGGACCGCGGAAACTCTATTATACACGCGAGAACGCCGTAAATTATTTCCTCGAGGTAAACAATGCACTCCTGAAAATCAGATTAAGCCAACGATAAGCTTGTCAGGCGCGCACCGAAAAGAGCTTTCGCTTCCTTACCTTTCGCCTGTCGGCAAATTTAGTTTTTCACCAGAAACTCGCCACTCACCGCGAGCGACTCTCCCGGCCGAAACTAAATTTCGATCGTAAACGAATTTTCTTAGCTCTTGCCTATCTCGAATCCACGTCGAAGAGGTCACTCTCGACGTAACTAAATTAAATTAAATGCTGCCCAGACATTTTCTTCTGCGATATATAAGTTATGAATATTCGAAGAATATTTGCTACTGCGAATGTTCTATCCTGAAAAGATTTTCCGCTCATATTCGGTTCTCGAAATTACATTTAAGTGTTGAGACATGCTAGAACTTTTGGAAATACATTCGAAACGACGGAGAGGTTTCCCTTGTTTCACGAGGGTGATCGATAAATTATCGTTCACCTATAACACTCGCCCAGCTTTCATTCCCCTTTTCGTAGACGAGCCTCGCGACTTCTGTTCCGGCAAGGGGTGCCCCCGCACGTCGAGAAAGCATATTCATAAAACTGCTAGAGCAAAACCGCTTTATATCTCGAGGCTCTCTTCGATCCCCCGTCCCCTTGGGTCGAGGGGTGGCCTCCTTCGCTCTCCGTTTGCGGGGCGGCAGGTCGAATTTATTAGCACTAAGCTGGAAGAGATGGCTGGTGCCAATCACGAATTACGTCCAATAACCGGAATTGTAACCCCCGACGGTTTTGCCTAAACCGAGCGATTCCGCGGAATAGCGATCGTTACTCTCGCGATAGCGAGAGAGCGCGTTATCTTACTCGATATAAACGTTAATAACGGGCGAGCGGGCGCATTCGGCTTTGACAATACCGAGAATTATTATGCGGACCGATGACGACCGGCGAAGGGTATAGCGGTGGGTTCACTTGGGTATGCAATGTCATTTGCTCGTGGCATGCGTTACGACTTGCCGTTACGTTTATGTTGGGACATAAAAATGCGTGTCCGGATGCCCGATCGACTGACGTATGTTTCGACGATCGACTCGAGCCTTTTTCCGAGTCGACGACGGCTTCCGTTCCTTATATCTCTCCGCAAGAAGGACATTTTAATGGTATTTGAACGAAATACGTCTACGTCGCCTACGAAACGAAGTAGAGCTCTCGCAGGGAAAAAAAAAATTCTGCGGCGCAAAGAAATGTAATTCGTTAATTTACGCGAGCTTCAATTACGCTATTTCTTTTTTTTCTTTTTTTTTTTTTTTTTAATTTATACAATCTCAAACTTATGGCTTGGTATAACAGTGTAATTATAATTTTGACATTCAGCTTTATAAATTTTATTGGGGCAACTGTGCGAAATCGAAGGCACGCGATGTGCAATCGGGAAACCAGTTTCACACGCGATCGTTATTATTGGCATGCATCATCGAGCAAGTTCAGTACAAAAAAAATATATATATATATATTTTTTTTTAAGTAATCGCTTTGCAATCGTATCTCTGAGTTCTTTGCACGTCAAACGCATTTGTTATTGCCATTTTCAGTTACACGTAAAACGACGATAAGCTGAAATAGAGGCAATATTCTCTTATAAACACAACCGTATCGCGTACACGAGTAACCGATATTAATTAAAGCGCCGAAGATAAATGCACTTCCCGATTCGATACGCGACTCAATTTTCCTCGAGGGGGAAGAAGGGAGCTTTTACGATTTTTAGCTTTTGCCGATTTAACGGCACCTTTAACGACCGTGGCTTTTGCCAACATACTGGAAGCCCACCGGGGGCTGGCTGCTACGTCGCGATGGTGGACCCCCGCGTATTATCGAGTTACATCTAATCATCATAACCTCTTGTCCGACCAGCCAGCCAACGAGCTGGGATTGTAAAAGTTTAATATCCACCGGTTTACGATTCCATGACACACACGACCGCGTGCGCGCGCTACGCACGAGCAGATCGTACATACATTCTACACGCGTAACGCAAATTCACCGCGATGAACGATATTCTGCCGTCTTAAAACTTCATGCCGGCTCCAATTATTTTTATTGTTACACAGCATCATTATCATTCTACCTAGCACTACGCCGCAAATGTTACGACGTTGAAATAAAAAGAAATAAAAAAAAAAAAAAATCTGTCTCGTCAATTAAGCGTCTGGTCATAAAATTAAATAATTCTAAGAATAAAGTGTTACGTTTAGAGCTTTCCGGGAAGGGATCGTACGTTTGAGTTATCAGTGTCTAGAATTGTGGATTCTGCGGCATGTATCCCGAGCGGAGTGCGCACAGGGCGTTGCACGCGTACACATTGTCGGCGGACGCAATGCCCCAGCGTGATACCCACAGATGAAACACCGCGAAATCACGGAGCATGGAACATAACCGGTCGCGAGAGCGAGGGCGAGCGGGGGGAGGAAGTGAGGGTACGACGACGCGGAGTGAGATGGAACGCGAGGGATAAACATGGAGAGTTCGGTTAGTTTGGATTTAGTTTCGAGTTTACGTTCCCCGGGCTTCCTGAGTTAACCAACCACGTAAACGCGGCCGTTCCGGCCACCGACGGGTTATATTCTATTACGCGATAAATATTAAACCGAGGTATATGCGCGCGTACGATTCGCGAGGGTGAATAGCGCCGGCGTATCGTTCTCTGCATTACGGCGAATTTAATTACGGTACATTGCGCCGGAACGCGGCCGCGAAATCGCCCCGTGGGTGAGACGTCATCTGCTCGATGTCGGATTAATTTTTTCTGTTTCCCCCTCCTCCCCTCCTCTCATTTATCTGAAACTCCGGCGACGAGCTAATCAAAAAATTGCGCGACAACCGTCGGGATCCGACTTGGAAATCGCGCTCATTAAAATTTAGCGCACTACACGCGAGCGTTTTTAAATTTTCGCTTACGACGGTTTTCTCTGCAAAATAAACAGAAGATGGCACATAATTGCACCGTTGCCGCGACTCGTTTTCGCTGATGCGACATTATTTGAAAGGTTCTCCAGTCCCCGAGAACACTTCATCCCCGACCAGGTTGGAAGGAGGAGAAAGACGAAGGGCGAAGGGCCCCACAAGGACTCCCGCGCTTGTATCTACTCTCATCAAAGAAGATCCATTTCTTTCTTCTTCCTTTCCTTTCTTTTTTTTTTTTTTTTCCTTTTTTTTCTCTTTTACCGAGCGGCTTGTCGCGCTTGTATCGGATGTGTCGGGTTTCCAGGCAACTGGGCGTCTCTCTTCTACACGTAATAAAGAGGGCAAACAAGATGGAACGTGACCTCGTATGGGCAAAGCTCGAAAGGGAAAGGTGTAAGATTACGCCCTTATCGGCAGTTCCTACGCTCCCTGCTCTGGCGACTTCGGGTTATTTGTCGTGTGTCGTGTCTTCGATTGCTCGACGGTACCGCCCCCCATTTGACCTAATTTCCCCTCAATTTGGCCCTAAATAAATGAGCAGGCAAACGTTAAATGAATCAAGACATTTATTTGGTCACGAAAAAGAATTTCGTGTCATTAGTTCGCTAGTTTGACATGTATACGCCGGGCCCCCTTGCCCTTTATCCCTTTCTATTCGTCACGATATGCTCGAAATAGAAACGCTATTCCGCGTCACGTGTCCTTTATCTAAACCGTACATATATGTAGTTTATGCGACCTTTGATATTTGTAGCAGCTATTTGTTGCCACGACACATTAATTTTTACGACGCGCGACTATTTTAATATCAATGCGAATGTGCTTTCGCACTTTAAGGCACGGTCGACAGCTACTCTTATTTTACATCTCGCTTTCCCATTCTTTTCGAATTCACGATAAAAGTGCGCTCTTTGCCGATGAAGAGCCGTAGGAGGAGATTCTTTCAGTAAAGTGATACGACTCGCTTTGCATCCGAATGCTCGCGCCAACTCATACCTCGAAAGAATAGCCGGAACACTAAAGGGAGAAGAGGCGTACGAAAGAATCGAGGGTGAGGTGGGACGCGACGGAGAGACGGAACGGGAAAGGAGGAAAGGAAAATCGGCGCTCCGTCGATTTGCGCCCATGGCATAGGATCGTCATTAGACGCTCTAGCTATTTGCATGGGGAGGAAACGTAGTTTGAGTTTCCGCGGACTCTGTTTAGCATATTCCGCGCGTAAAGTCGCGTTTCCCGGTGCATTGAAAGAAAATGACGGTGTCGTAAAACTATGGCTCTCCGTCGATCGCGGGAGATCATCGTCGTGCGCGAACGAACGACTTCTCACGCGTCGTCGCGTCTTAATTGACACAATCGTGAATGCGACACGCGAAGATATATGCGAAAAATTAATTTTTAGATGCAATAGCTGACGCGAGTTCAAAGACGATCTCCCCCTCCCTTCCCCCCACGACTTTGTAGAACGCGTCTTTTGATACGGTTAGAAGCTGGAGGATCGTCAATCCCCGGGGAACTTCACTCGAGACTATTTGCGAACAAAAATACGTCTGGAAGTCGACAAATATCGCGTTACCAATTCTACGACGCTTTTTCCATCTCCTTAACTCCGTCGCTCCGTCGGAAGAAACACGCACGTTTTAGGTCGCGAGGTATTGACCTACTGAAGCGACAACCCTCCTTGCATCATCCCTTCGTTCATTATTTACACCCTCGTAGTGAGACGGGCCGAGTATGTGAAGCGGCGCGACCCTTGGAAGGAAAGGGAAACGCACGTTACACTTAATTCTTCTTGTCTTTTCAACCCCTTTTCAACCCCGAACAAGTGGGCCACTAGGCTTCTGAAGACACTAAGAAGCATGATCGAACACGTCAAGTAGTGGCTTAATAATTAAAAAAAAAAAAAATTTTTTATAAAAAAAAAATACGCGGATCTATGAAAGTATGTGATACAAAAACTCAATTACAAAATTGAAAATTACATGTACACAAGATATTATTTTTAATATTTAATTAAAAAAAACTTTCTAAATTTTTAATTGCTTTTAATTTAAAAGCGATTATTAGTATTGACCTACTCGTCAAAAAAAAAAAGAAAAAAAAATGAAACATCGGCAGTAGATTTGTCAACGGCTTTATGGCACGAAAGAAATATAGGAGCGGTAAAATCTGTGTACACATTTCTACCGCCGTTGCGGCTTAATAGGGAAAGCAGCCGAGGAAAAAGAGAAATCCACTCCAATATGTAGCCAGATACGTACTCCATGGAGAATTCGATTTATCGCGTATCGACCTTTCGCTTCCAACGAGGTACCTGCGGGTGATATACGCCGCGGCGAAGTGGATTTCCCGCAAAAACGCGAGGCAAAGCGTCGTCGTAGTCGCGCGCGCCGCCCACCGCGGAATTTGCGCGTGCATGTTTTTCCCTCTTCCCTTCTATATGTTTTTCTTTTTTTTTTTTGCTTTTTGGGAGGGCCAGAAAAAGGGGGTGGCGAAGAAGTACCCGCCACCCGCGGCGAAGTGACTTCGCGATGTGCTCCGTAGTTGGACTAATTTAAATATCAGTTCGGCAAGGGCGGCTTGTAAATCTATCAGCCGTGTACAAATTTATGGGTGAGGCGCGTATGGATGTTTTATTTAGTAGCTCTCGCATCGCGCACTCGGTTTGGGTTAGGCACCCGTGTATATAAGGTGCTTCATGAATAAAATATCACTGCTAATGCCCGGAGGCCGGGCGACGCGTTTTTCTCCCCGAAGATGCGTCGCGGGCGCGCCGGCACAAATAAAAAAATGAACGATCGCGCCCGCCGCTGCGTTAGCCGGCGTATTGCATTTGGGAAAACGCTCGTAAATAATCGGGCGAGAAAATATTCGATCTCTCTCACGCGCACGCCACCCCTCTTCGCTATCGATGTCCGCATTTCCATTCGCCGCGCGGCTCAATCTGATCTCGTTTGTATCGCGTTTTTAAAAAATCCGAATGTAATCTCCTGGTAAAATCTCTCGTTTACTTTATATACGCCTCTGTACAAACAACGACTTGAATTATAGATACGGGTTTAGAAATAAAATTTTTTTGTTTCTTTTTTATATAAATTATTTCGCGCAGAAACAATTTTTCCTTAATTTTCAATTAAAATACTGCAGACAGAGTTGTTCGGTGTATTGCAAAAATAAATGTTAAATATTTCTCCGACTTGATCTCGAAGGTAACAAAATTCGCATGAGAAGCGGCGCGTACGCTCTTAATTAATGCAGCGCCATAAAATTACTTCGAAACTCTCTGGGAACGCATTGGATTGCTTTTAACGAGTTTTCCAACGTTTCCGCCAGGGATCTGCATTTTATTATTTCGGCCGTGGCAGTTAAGTAATGGTGGTCCTTTGCGATTTTGGAGGCATCCTTCGACAGGAAGTCGTGCGAACGGCGAACGGATACGGGCGCTATTTGCATTCGCGGTTATAAAGAAGGCGAAAGGCGATCAGTCTTCTCTTTCTATCCCCGCTGTCTCGATAATAAAGACAGCCCGCAGGATAAACCGACCCTACTGCGCCTGTCTCCCCTAAGAAACCGACTGAGGCAACGAGGGCTCGCGAGCTTATGCTGCAAATAAAGCCCGAGAAAAGGTACGATCGGGCGAGAAAGGGCCGGCGTATGCGAACTTTTATTTTCGCGGCTTCGGAAATTTTCCGCCGTTTCCCGAGGCGGCTTTATCTTTACAGTCGGCCATCCGGTGCGGCGTGTGGCACTCTTAGCAAGAAGCTAATTTCCTCTTCACATTCGATTTTCACGGGCGGCACTTAACGCCCTACAACTCGGCGGCCGCAATAAGTTTGTTGCGGCTACGTTTACTGCCGCGTTCTCTCCACCGGTCCGCACTTTTTCTTTTACAATCGCGCCCATATAATATTTATCTTGCGTTATCACTCACCACCGGCTTTAACGCGAGGGATACATAAAGCATAAAGAAGGGCGACGAAGAGCCGAAAAGACCGTCGAATACGAGGAGCCTTTATTTCAAACGCATCATTATTTTTTCACTCGATACTAAACGTTATAACGCGCCTTGCTTTTTGGATGTCAAATAGAACTGTTTTATATTTAATATCTTTTGGCAATTAATTATAAATAAATGTACGTATACATTCCTTACGCGGTATTTTAATATTTGGCTTATCAATTCCTTTATCACGCGCGTTGAATTTTGCGCGGGGGAGGACGTAGGGGTTGACGGGGAAAGCGGGTGGAGGAGCGCGAGCTACGTTCTCTCACTGTCTTATTTTTTTTGCCGGGCGCCGACCACGGAGCACGTGGAGAGGAGACGTTCCGTGCGTACCGGACGTGCTACGAATATTCGACAAACGGAGACATATCCCGACACGAATAACTTCTCTTCTTATCAATGCTCCATACGCGGAGAGCACTCGTGATTAATTTTTTCTTTTTTAAAGTAAATTATACCCCTAATTACGTATTAATTTTGATATTTACCCGAGTGGAAATTGAGCTTAACTGTTATCTAATAACGAGCTAGTCGACCCGTGGTTTATCTCGTGGCTGCCTAGTAAAACTGTTCAGCACTGACCAGAAGTGTAACGCTCAAAACATTTACGTCCTAGACTAGAGCTAAGTATCTAAACGTTTTTCGCTGCGTACTAACCTACTGCGCGTACTGACCTATCCCTCCACGCGGTCGATTGCCCTCGACGTTCGCAAACTTTGTCGTTTAATTAGTTAAACGAAGTTAATGCGAAAGATACAAAATTCATATCCCTCAGTTTTATTTATTCACCGCTTTAAGTTTTCGTACGCCGTACGCACGAACTTTTCCTACTCCGTTTGGAAAGTTTAATAACGACAGATCAAAAGACAGCGATGCATGGCAGATTTACGGCGATTACGCAATTTATATCGTCGACACGCGAAGGAAAACGCCGCGCATAACCGAACGCGCCCGTTAAATGTTGGAAAGTGCACGCGTGCACCTATTGTAAGCGCACACTTTACATAACAGTAAAGTAACTTTGTATGCTAACCGAGATGCATACGAGACTAGTTACCACGCCTAAGTTTGTGCAATGTCAGAAGCGTATCGAGGCGCGGCTAATGATTCTGGAAGCAGGGAAGTCGCCGGGGAGATAAAATTACAAAATAGAGCATAAAAATTGAAAAAGAGAAGGGGGGGAAAAAGAAAACAGACGTCAAAGCGCGCGCGATATTAAACAAATCTTCTCGACCTGTCGTAAAATCTCGAGAGATGAATTTAAGAAGCCTCAACACGCATCTGGCCCGCAGAAAAAAAAAAAAAAGAAGCTCAAAGACACCGACTTCTATTTCATCACGCTTCTGCGTTTTATATCGCTTACTCTTTTCTGGTTCTCGCGTATCCCCCCCTTTACGATTCGTTTTTCTTTCTCGCTCGAGAAATGACGAGAGAACAGCTGGCTGTGACTGACAGGGGCGTCGTATCGTCGCGACTGGAAATAAATATCGTAAAAATATGCCGAATAAATGCAAACAATTCGGACCAGACTTTCCTTCGGAAGGGCTTAGATCTCTCTTGCTCTCGTAAGAACACGAGGCGTCGCCTTACCCCACGGTTATTATTTTCCGTTTTATTGGTTTTCTGCGTGCGCCACGCATCCATGTATTTTCACCCACCCTCCTACACAGACGTGCAACGAAACCCCGCGCTCCTCAGCACGTGCAGACGTGCATAACGTCATCGTAAAAGCTTTTCATATTTCTATGCCTGACAAAAAAAAAAAAACTCGGCCGTTATTTGCAAATTCAGGGAGAACGCCGCTGAAGAACTACTGCAAAAATTATCTCGCGCTCGATCGCTCTCCGCTCGTTGCTCTCGTGCGCAATTAGGTCAGTCCGGTCGTTAAAACGCGCCCGCGTATGACGGCGACTGTAAATTTGGCTCCCGATAGTGTCCCGACGATCGCTATAATTACTCGTTTCCGGTCCCGATGGCTACTAAATGTTTTTCGTGGCGTTTCAATGGAAAAAGTTCGAAAATGGATTGAAGCAGCGCGATCGTATACGCGCGCGAGACCGACTATCCAATTCCCGTGAGTACTTTATAGCGCGCAGACGGAGTTTTGAAGGTAATTCCGACCGGCTAAGTCCCATCCCGTAGAATGCACGAACCGTGTATCTAACAAAATGCGTCCTATCTGTCTCATTCGACAACCTTGTTCCATCGATGAACGGATCCTCTTAACAGAAATACTTTTAAAAGCTGTTCGTACAAGCGTCGCGATTACTTGACGCAAATCACCATTGTTTTAGTAGAGTAATTATTCAGATTAAAATGCTTGAGAAAGAAAAAGAACAAAAAAAAAAAAAACAAAATTAGCACGACACTGAGAAATGATCGTCATCGTGGTAACGGCGACTCGGTTGCGTTTTTACTTACCGAGAATAACGCGGAAACCAATTGAAACTTGCGTGAACAACGGACGCGAGAATGGTGTGCAGAAAGGCGAGAAGAGACGAATAATGCACGGGTGCCGTATATGAGATCGACAGCGAGAGAGCTCGCTTTGCCGTACCTTTTGTGGGCTGAGTCAGCGTAAGAATAAAACGGATTTGCCATCAAGGCGTTACTACCAGCATTAAATAAAGAAATATAGCCTCACTTGGCTTTCGTCCACCATGGCACATCGCGCGGGCGAAGCGTAGAGAAAGAAAGAAAGAGAGAGAGAGAGAGCCAACCGCTCTCTAAGCATTCGTGCGTTAGCACTAAACTATATTACAACCGCAACGCCGAACGGCGAGCATCGGCACCGCCAGACCGCGTCGTTTTCGCGTACACAGACATCGCTATGCCGTGGCATGACGGATGCCTTTACGAGGCCGTGATTTATTTTATTATTGGCGGTCGAGGGCGTTATAATCCTCGACCGGGAAATGAAGCGATTCACGAAGAGTGCGCCGGGTGCGCTCCTCTCGATCTCTTCTCGATCTCCTCGTGACGCTCGCGAAATTCGATCGAACCGTGAACACCCCCGTTTTATGGATCGCGCCGTCTCGCTCGAACGTTTATGGTCGCGAATCGAAATTACTCTTCTCGTAAAAACGCCCGTATTTGCGGCACGAGACTTTGGATCCCGCTTCTCTTTCCCGAAAGGGCTCTTTCAGGTATCGCAGCCTCTTTTTTTTTTTTTTTATTTTTTGTCGCTCGCTCTAAAACGTAGTGACTGTTTCATGCGGCCGAAAGCGCGACGCTTATCCCTCGCTCCTCCACATTTCACGAGGTCGTTGCGCACGTCTGCTTGTTTATAAAACATCCCCTCGTTCTCTATAGTATCCATTTGTGAAGATTCGATTGACGTTTTACCGTTTACTACAACTTTAAACTCCCTCGTTTCACGATGAGAGAAGAAACGAGTCGCGCCGTCGAGATAAATTAAAAACTCCTCGCGTAACCTCCGAACGATCGATGTCACCGAAGCACGCGAGGAAGGAAGTATAAAAAAGCCATATAGATTTTGAATTAGATAGCTCTCCAGACTAAGGTAAAAAAACGATCGCGTCATTTTCGCACGGCGAGGATTCGAGAGAAAGTCGGAAGGCTAAGAGCCGGGTACTGAGGGATGGCGAAATTGGTGAAAAAAAAAAAAAAAAAAAAAAAGTGAAACGCGGGGCGATGAAGATGCGCGCGAGCATCGTGGCCGCGATCCTTTCAAGATTCTTCGGTTCCTCGTTTTAATTTTCTTCGCGGCTTGATTTCACCCTCATTCCGATCTCGACACCATTCCATTCTCGACGAGCCGAAGAGTGCCGCTAACCCCCGTGAGCAGCCCGCGTAGGTTTCTGACTGCGACGACGGGACCCACCCCAACGTCGTCTCTCAAGAAGTGTAAAGTCTCGGCACCCTCGGCTTAAAAAATTGATCCGATATCCCGCCGTGTTGGCCCCGCAATCCCATGGGGACTGAAAGGGACAATGCCGCGAGACGAAATACGAAGGAGGGAGGAGGCTCGATGAGAAAAAGAGAAGGCGTAGAAAAGAAAGGGACAGGAGTCGCAGAGTAAAAAGTGGGATGGGAAGGGTACTAGCGAGAAGACTAGGAGGGACGGGCCCGCAGTGATTATATCCGACAACCACCCCGAAAAACTTGGAGGCACCTCGTTTTTTTCCCCTCCCCCTCCCCCTCATTCTCATCGTGTCGTTGGTCTTCCATCAGGATACGAATAAAAATGCTTTAAGCAATCCCTCTTCTTTGGCTGCGACACTTATATTTAGCAGGAGATAATATTCCTTATGCCGTCTTTCGGGCAGAAGGTATCATTGTGGAACATCCAAATTTCTGTAACGCGGATATAATTCTTCAAGAAATAATTTCTCAGACAAAGAACAGGGAAAAGCTTCGAATGTACAGAGCACAGAGATAAAAAATATATATATATATATATATATATAAACGTTACTTTTCTTAGTTAAAAAACGTAATTAATAAAAAAGCAATTTCTGTTATAAAATAATAATAATTGTATAACGCTGTATTGGTCGGCAAAGAAACATTTAGCGAATTTAATATGTCGATTGAGAAACCACGAAGATCGGGCGGGCTATTAAAATCACTGCAGGATTACTGCAATCTACGGCTCAAAGGAGCGAGAAGGGTTAAACGACGGCGATATCCGGGCGATATTATGGATAGTAACGTTAATATCGGTAGTATTCAGTAGAGTTACGATCGTGCCGTCCTCGAAGTCGCACGAGAAGAGCTGTTCCTCGAACTTAGCCTCGGGGACATTATGCAATAACCTACCTACTCCAAAATTCTCTCCCGACTATCGACAACGACGTCCACCGCCGCCGGTACGTCGGTGACATCGTCTTATCCGGCTCGGATCCACGTTAAGTGCTCTCGAACAGGCGCTGAAATCCGAAGTCGAGTCCTTGCAACGCGAGCCAGCTCGATATCATCCGAATTTCCGTTGAGCATGACGACGGGGCATACTCCCGGTCATACTACGCGACGGTTCAACATTGTACAAGACAAGGGAGGGACGTAGTTTTCGTCTCCCTCTCGTTTCGCGGTCGCGCTTTAATGCCGGTCGAAGTGAGAAGCTGACTAGACGGACAAGGAGGATTTTCGCGAAGGGTCGAAAGGGAGGCGCATTAAAGGAACTCGATACGCCGAGCGTCGTGCTCGAGGCACTTGGGTTGTAACCCTGGTCTCCTCCGAATGATACTAACCTAACCCAAGGAAGTAATATCGCCGTCCTGGCCGCTCATCTAGATTGCCGTCGTCGACTCGTAAGTTACGTCGCGTAAAAGCATCGCTCGCGAAGAACGGAGTAACGAAACTTGGATGTCTTTCGAGAACGGGAGTTCGCGAATCGCGTTACGGATATGCACACCCACACACGCGAGCGCGCGGACAGGAGAAAAAGAATGAGAAAAAAAGTACGAGAGAAAGAGGGCCATTTCTTTTTCTCTCTATGCTTCTTTGGTGGGTGGTCGTTCCCCGGATGGTCGGCAATATTCGGGAGACCGGGAAATTAAAATAGAGCCCGCCGAAAGTTGCGAGAAAAAGAAAGAGACCGGTCGCCGCTTGCATGCTCTAAATTTTATTGTGTCGCGAAAGAGAGAGAGAGGCGACGACGCCGAACGACGCGGGAGAGATTTTTTGACCTAAATATTAAAAGTGACCTGACCGCGTTGGCAAGATCAAATTTCTTTTACATCAAAGAATAGCTCGTGAAACATCCACTCCGAAATACAAAATAGAAAAAAAAATGAATCAATTTTATATCTCGGTAAAAATAAATAAAATAAAATAATTGAATAAAATTTTTAGGACTTGAAGAAAATTAAGATGTAATTATTTAAAAAGCAACGGGATCTTAGAATGTATGCTAGATAAACTATGTTTACGCTGCTCCGTTACGTGCAGCGCGCAATTCATTTGTCGCAACTTACAATTTAACACAAAGGATGCATACATCACGGCGACTCGCGCTATACAAATCAAGAGAATGTAGTATGAAATTTATTATCTCCTTCCAAGTATTCACGGGAGAGTTTTCAAAGGCGAGTCGCGCGTGACACAACAAATTTTATCATTTAGCATCATTGTAAGATTTTAATTCGTCAGGGCGAAACTAATCTCCCAATGTCTAGCCCCGTGCGAGCTAATTACCACTAACGAGACATGAATGCCGCGGACAATAAAGTACTCGGGTTAATTACCGGCGAAAGGTTCACGAGTGAAACGCGAGTCGAGTGGCACGCGAATAAGATCGAAACGAATGTCGTCGAGCGCGAAATTATTAATATTTTCCATAAAAATTTATTAGCTTATCTCCTCTAGAGAAAGCTCGTCGAAGACCGTAAAAGTTCTCGTTTTTATCATATTCTTTTTACGATGGTCGCAATGCGCTTTAAGATCCTTTGCGAATCGCGCGATTTCACGTGCGCGAGAACGCGGAGTTGAAACGAATCAAGGGAAAGAGACGCGACGAACAGAGGAAAGACCAACTGGCGCCACTTGGTCAAACACACTCGCCTTAACTCTTACTTAGCACCTTATTTCCATACGATTGCAAAACCTGACGAACGCGCGCTTTTATCCTGATAGGTGGGCGTGTGTGCATGCACGTGTTGCGCGTCGCGCCGCGAGTCGTAGGCATAAACGTCAAGGGATTTGCTCGGAGATTTCGTTTCCAAACGCCTTTACCTCCTCCGCCCCGTCGCGACTCTCTTCCCGGTCTTTTCCCGCGCGGCGACGTATTCCACGTTTCGCTCGACCCGCACAACGGCACGTAATAAATCACAGTGACGGCCTAGCAGTGTAATTATACAAACATTTTTATTTAATCGTAATTATGCGCGTCCGCCTACTCGTCGGCGTGTTGCAACAAACGCGTCTAAAGCAATTGCGCCTCCCGGTCCTACGTTGATCCTGGCTTGATCTATCGATCGTGCCCCCCGAGGTCATCGCCGTCATCGGCTGCTTTACAAGCGCAACAAATTGTATCTCTCGCTCACGCGATATCCGCTCGCCGCGGAAAGCGGGCACTTCTTGCGTTAGGCAAACAAAAATAAAATCGATGTCGTTACGTTAGTAATAGCGTAGTAAGTGGGTTAATTGACTCGAGAAGGCGCGAACTAATACTATGACGATTGCTTTAATACATGTGCACGTGCAACCGATAACTCGTGCTCGCGAGTAACCCATTCAGGCGCCGGCATATTGACGCTAATATTGTTATCCCGAGCCTGCAGCTTAGGACGATACTGTAAAATACGATCGGCGCAGACAGGCAAGGAGATCTAATTAAGCAAGTATCCTAAAAACGCTATCCCGCCCTCGTACCCTCCTCGGCAACAATGCCTTATTATATCAACCGAAATGAAATGGCGCGGACATAAAAAGAAAAGCATAATTACTGTATAGGGGTTGCTATGGAACGACCCCTGCGTTACAGTATACCAGAAGTGCCCCACGGGACACCGGCGGGATTACGGAGGGGTACGATGCAGGCGGGGCTACCAATAAGAAAAATCGTTTAATTTAATAACCCATCAAAAATATTTTCATCGCTCGCTGGCGGGAGAATGTGGACGATCGTGGAAAACCGGGCGACCCATCGCGAGAGAAAGAGAGAGAGAGAAAGTAAAGAAAGGGGAGGAGCAGGGAATCCGGACGGTTAATGCAAGCTGCCTTAAGCTCTTAACGACGGCCAATTATTTCCGTTAAGACGACCACTCGACGAGTAGCTGCTAACGAGACGTACCTACCTTCGAGACATTATTCCTTCGTTTTCGTGCCTTAACGATGAATTCTACGCTTTCGCGGGCGAAACGGTGCGGGCAGGAGAAAAAGTCGAGATAGTATTTACATAGTCCCGGAATAAGAACGCGCGAATTATACGTGACAAACTGAGAAGTACGTCTCGGAGCGTGGCGTGTCTATTGGTCGGTAGAATGGCGTGCGATAACGACGCAGACAATTCGAGTGACGTTTCCACGGGAAGGGGGAGGAGGGCGGGAGAGAGCCGAGTCTCGAGAGCGGCGAGAGTCGCGCGTTATCGTTTGAATCACGCGAGCCTCGATGAGGAAGCGGATATTCCCTTTCTAGTACCAATTAATTTGAAAATTAATTACCATTTCGCGAGTAGCCCAATTAAAATGGGACAATGAGGCGCCCGAAGCTGAGACGCGTCGAAGTCCCGTGATCGCGGGCAGGTACGGGCGGTGTCGGGAAAATCCGAGAATAAAGACGAAGGAACGTGAAAAATCCTAGGGCACAATTAATGAACTGATTTAGAATTTCTTCGCGGTCTGGCGATAAGAGGTCGCGTCGACGCTTTTAAAATCCGAAATAATCCTTATAATTATCAAATCCCGGCACTCTATAGAGTATCCTCGAAACGATCCTGACTCCTCATTACCAGCACCGTCGCGGCATCAAAAGGAGTTCTTTCTTACCCCGCTTCGTGTCCCCGCCGCACGGTCGTCGAAAAGAAAGTCGTAAAAGGGCCGCGTCGGAGATAAAACGCGAGCGACAAATTGCGACAAGTCCGCGGAAACGGGCGTCGCGACGATTACGATGACGAGGACGCAAAAGCGACCGCTAACCGCTCAGTTAAGATGGATTCGCGAAAAATACGCGAGAGAAAGAGAGAGAAGTTAATAGCAACGAGCGCTATCAAGACAAACGGCCAGACTTTCGGTTGAGTTTTCGACGAAAGTGCGGCGGGAGAATAGAGCGGATGGAAACGTTAATTACTAAGGTTTATGAGCGGAGGAGAGGGTAAATTAATATGCTAATTTTTTCCCGCCGTGTACGCCTCCTCGAATATATTTCAGCGTACTTGCACGAAATTTCACGCAGCGTCGTTTTGCGCTCCGGATTTGGCGACTTGGCTGAATTAACGTAACGTCGAGTAAATACCAAGGAATTGTACGTAAACGTAATATATAAACGACTGACATGCAGCTTCATCCAGTTTCGCTTTTTAGCCCGTTCCGCCCTCCTCCTCTCCCCCCTTTCGCGAGCGGCCAACGCTATCTATTGTTTCTGCCGTACACCCGCATATCCAGCGCGATATATCTTTTCGACCCTCTTATTGCTGGGGGTAGTTTGTCATGTTAATTTCGCGAGAGTCGCGCGAGGGTGGCCTAGCCTGGGCTTTTAACGCGCTGCCACCGTCCCAGCGGCAGGCGGCCGTCGCTTCTTCCGCCGTCCGTTTCTATTCGTGCTAGCCGTTGCCGCCGCGGCGAGATGCAAATCTGCCCGACGCCGATGAAAGGGTTAACTGAACTGCCGGCCATTAATATGCTAATAGTTTTCGAGTCTCGCGATTCCGGCTTATGAGAGTGATTATCACCGCGTAATGACCCAGAAAGGCTTTTTCCGGGAGGGGTACTCTCCACCCCTCTCCCCCGCGCGCGCTTACATCTACACCTATATCTTACGCGGACCGTGTCGTCGTTACGCGGTTTTCCAATACGATGGTTTACGGCCTGGCACGGACCGCACGACGCGGCGAATTATTATTCGAGACACTCCCTGGGAAGATAATCGTTTATAGACGGGTTTTCGTGAAAAGATCAATTAAAATTAATCTCTCGTATCCGTCACGTTTTGTTAGCGAATCAAATATTTTCATATTATTTACGAACTAAAGCACGCCGTCAACTGACCACCATCATGTCGTAGGCAGATGCGGGTAGCGATAAAGATCCATTGAGCGACAGACACGTGACCGTCGCACACGCGTGACGCCGCTATGCATCACAACGGTGCATTCTAAACGTTACAAAATAACATTTGAAGAGGCGATTTCCTATGAGCACCCATATTGCACTCGGCTGACCTCGTTATCGCGCCTATAAAATTTCACGATCGATTAAAAAGATACGGCTCTTTGAGCGTTCCAAGTCGTTCTTTACGTTTATATATACATATATACCTACATATATCTCTGGTCTTTATCACGAGAAAACGCAGAAGCTTTAAAGGCCGGCCGTAAAAAAAAAAAAAAAAAAAAAAAAGGCGACGCGGACGATCGAGCGTGTCGAGGTGCGCCGTAATGCACGGACAGTTTGTCCGCAAAATATCCACATCGGCTCGCGACCGATACGTGATCTCGTTACAGAGGCGGCTTAAAACTCCGCCATCGACACCGCAATTCCGTCAGCGTGGCGCCCGGGATCGACGGTGGGCAACGAGCGATGAAAAAAGATCCTTCTTCCCCCGAGTTTAAGCCCTTTCCTCCCTCTCTTACTCT
This sequence comes from Cardiocondyla obscurior, assembly GCF_019399895.1. Lineage (NCBI taxonomy): Eukaryota > Metazoa > Arthropoda > Insecta > Hymenoptera > Formicidae > Cardiocondyla > Cardiocondyla obscurior. The sequence continues at coordinate 6,301,320 of NC_091870.1, read as the reverse complement.
GGGTTTTTTTTTTTATGCACGCAAGCGGCGTGAAAGCGATTTACACTCGACCGTCACCGGTGCCGATCTTCGCGGATGTCGATCTTAAAAACTCGTAAAGCCGAATGAGATTCACGCACTAATCCAACAGATGATTAAACCTTGGTTTACTGCCGCGTCGGCGTTACGATGTTGCGGGAAGGGGGTTGCAGCGAGGGGGTGCAATCGGAATTTCTCGGCGTGCGTGCTCCTCCATCAGTCGCGTTACCGGCGATAGCTTGTGCGCTCCATCGATCGCCCATCGTGCACGAGAGATTAGGCACGTACTGCAATTGGTTAACCAATTGTTGTAAATTATAGCCGCCAGCGTTGCTGGAATATTGGATTCCTGAACGATCGAAAAAGCATTCTTTATGACGATAGAGAAATTGCGGAAACCGTCCACTCAGTTTTATCCCCCACGTAAGTGGCATTGGAAAAAAATATTCTTTCGCGCGTAATGATAACGTTATCACAAATCTGACGAGTATTTATGCAAATATGCAATTTTCACTACGACTAGACGTCTCTGAATTTAACTACAAACGATTCGCTCGTGAAGCGCGATTTTTTTTCGCCGTAATTTCGCGGGGCGCAATAACCGTCCTCGGAGGACAAAGCGTCGTGCGATCATCGCGATTTCCCAAGGTATGAATACTGAAATAGACTCTGTGAATGCGATGATGGAGCGTAAAGCACGGTACGGCACATAAGTTGCCTATCTTCTCTCGACACTCGGTGTACCAGCTTTATGCGTTGGTCATAAACACGAATTAATTTCAATCGTTCTACGCGCACACCTACGTGAGGACGTGTGCGGCCGCGAACGCGTGCACGTATTACCGGCGTGGGCACGGTGTAGGTGCGCGACGAGGGGAGGCCAAACATAAAACAATAATGGCGAAACATAAACGACAGAGCACTTAACACTTGGCACTTAAACAACTGGCAAATTGCTCCCTTGTCAGTCCGGCCTCAACCGGGAATTTAGGTGCCGGAACTTGACGAACGACTACGTCCTAAATCGAAATAATCGTCTGACGAATCGTCCATTGTCTTTGTCTGTTCGATGTGGTCAGTACTCGGGGCAAATATCTTAGAACCGACTAACTACAGAGTAATAAGTTGACAAGACTCTAACGCGCGTCCCCAATACACTTGCGCGATTAATAAAAAAAAAAAAAAAAAAAAAAAATCTGCTCGATAAATTTATCTTCTTTTGTAAGACGTAATGAAAGTCAAATAGCGGTCTAGGCACCCCGCGCAGTTTAAAACATTTTCCGGGATAGCAAGGGGCGCGGGCGACGAAGGGAGAAAAATAGGAGCGCAGGGGGCAGGCATATGGTGTGTCGCCGCTTTTGCGCGATGGTCCCCACAAAAAACTAGCACCCTTATTATCACCGGAGAAGCCGAATTGTCGGTGGGGTGTGAAAAGCCGCCTTTTAATTTTACAGTATCCCCATAAAATATTCGCTATAACAGTAAAAGTAGACGAAGGCTAAGCTGTGATTTGCGAGCGAGCGATATTGCGGTGCCTTTTTTATTTTTTTTTTCCCCTCCCCTTTTTTATCGTTACGTACGTTTCGTCTCTTTGCGCCGACGAGATTTCGCGACGAGGAAGGACCTAACTAACGGATTTCGCTCTTCGACGAGGGGACACGCCGTGGCCGTTCTATGGGATTTAAGTGCACATCGCTGCGAAGTCTGAAATCCAGACTCTAGGCTCGAGGACAAACGGCAGAAATCTTTCCGTCGGATTACGGGAAAGTGCGAAATGGCCCAGGCCAACTGATCAAACAGACTCGGGGCTGTCGATTAAGATGTTTGCGCAGCCACGCCTTCGCAGATTTCTGTCTCGCGATAAAGTACATAACTTCGGAGCGGCGTGCAAACTGTATTGCTATCTCTGTCCGTACGAGGAGTACACCACCCGTATCTCTTTAAACTACGTTTGCCGATCGGTATTTAGGCTCGCACTTGCAACGAAACGTATCGAGATTTCGTAATATCTTTCTCACGCGCGGGATAACCGTCGGGCCCTATTTCGGTAAAACAGGCGGCAGCTCGTTAGAAACGGGACAACGAAGCAATCTCCATAATTCCGCGGGTAGAGGCATAAAGATATGGCGATAACGAAAAATCTATAGGAAGGCATAAACGGGAGGGCTCGTAAAATCTAAGCTCCCGCGTTCGCGCGCGCGCGCGCGCGAGAGAGTAAACTCCGAATCTTCCGGTATTATCGTCAATGGACTGGTCGCGCCCGTCGATACCGTATCGGTGTCGGGGCGAGACTCTACGTAATGTCCGTACGAACTGGTCATTACGCGATGGACGCGCAACGGCAAAACCGTTTGGCGAGAGCGAGCGGGCGAGCGACGAGTAAACCGTTTTCCAGACGCGCATTACGCGGACGGCTCCGCCGCGCTCGAACGAGGAAATAAAACAAACCGGGGTTTTGTGGCATACGATAGCGCTACGCCACTACGCGGCCGTGCCCCGCACACGTACGCGCACCGCACGCGTATGCGCGCGGCTAGGTACCGCTCCGATAAATGCACGAGATAACGGTACGAAGGTATATCATTATCTTGTACGGCGGTAAAACTTTCCGCCTCGGGCGCACCATTTGGACGTCGGGCAGAAAAAGGGGAGGACTGGCCGTGAATTTTTAATTTTTATTGTCCCGGGAACGACAAATCCATTCCGGATCCGAGATTCGAAAGATCGATAAAAGAAAAGTCCACCGTGAAACGCGTACGCGGTTTTATTGCCGGATCGGCTCGCGCGATTCCGATGCGAGGATGCGTTTTCGAAAGGTTATAACCCGGCGGAAAGGGCGGAAAACGATCGTTAATTTTTCATCCTTATCTTTGCGCGGGTGCCGCAGAACGCGAGGCGGAAGATGTGTCTTCAGATATGAGATAACTGCTTCATCGCTGTAACCGGTCTATTTTTTTATTTTTTTTTTTTTTTATTTATTCGATAAATCAAATTAGATCAAAAAGCATTAATTAAAAAAATAATTATTCAAAACCCAATGATAACATATTTACACGTATTAAGACCATTAAAATCTATAAAGTTTCCCATACGTAATTATTAATTGTTTTCCTTTCTTAAAGAAAAAAAAAAAACTTTTTTCTCTTTTTATTCTTCGACTGCAATATGCTGTGTCACAAAGCGTAGCATTTACGAGACGCGTCGGCTGCGCGGCAACTCCTGAACGATCGGGAGGACGATTGATGATCCCGGATGAGTGACGAGAGACGGATCGCCTCGTCGAGATACCACGGGGGAGGCTTAAACGAGTATTTATGTCCGTAAACGAAGGGAAGAGTTAGCGCCGCGTACCGCTGGAAAATAAATAACGTCGCGGGCACGCGGGGACGGGAAAATCCTGCAGCGCTTGCGTGTCCCCTTCCCCCCTCCTCTCACGGATGGTAGGCAGTGTGTAAAATCTTTCTGCGTCATGTCAGAGATTAGAGGTAGGACATACGAAGTGGAGATGCACGAGCCGAGAATATACGCGGGTACGCGGTGGCTAAAAATAATTACTTGCAATTTCGTGTGCGATGTCACGCTGAAAAATCCTCGTTTTATTAATATTTTAAAATGAAAGATCCGATAAATATCGGTACCCGCGACTGCGAGATCGAGCGAGCATATTTGTTACACCGCGATTATTCGCGAGATGAATCTAGCCCCTTCGACAAGCCAATGGCTCTTTCGTAACAATACGATAAAATTTCTGACGGACATGGAACTTTGTGCGCGGTGCGATATTTTCGTCGCGATCGTCGGCGCGCATTAGCCCTCCCCAATAATCACGAGGGACTTTCGTTTCCGCGTAAGCATTATGCACGTGGACGTCATTAAGAGCCGGGCTTTAAAACAACCTCTTACGGTTTACGACTTTCTGCGAGCGGTGTGTTTCTCCTCGCGTAATGGTTCCTCGTGAAAGCGTAAGCGCTTAGAAGCCGAACAGAAATCAACCGCCCCGTTAGAAATATCGCTCCGCCGATTTGTCTGGATCGACGCAGATCGCTAATCTTCACGTACAAATTGGCGAAAATTATCGGACACGTTTACCAGACGCTGGACGTGCGTGTCGTTATCGGCGGTGAAATCGCGCCAGTTGTCTGTTTTACGAAACAAGATTGCACGCGACAGTTCGCGATAAGTACAGACACGGTCGTATTCATCGCCCTTCTCGAGCGAACAATTTTTTTTTTTTTCAGTACTTAACTTTATTTTACTCCGCGCCTTGGATTTTGCGAGTGGAATCCCTGAAAGAAAGAAAAAAAAAAAAAAAAAAAAAAAGAAACGTCTCCAGAGTCAGCAATTAGCTTCGCGTTCGCGTCACATAACCCGATTAGCCGCATTAAATCGTCAGCAAAATTTTTCGCGACAGTTTAAGACGGGATTCCTCCACCGCGAGAGAGCAACGAGAAGGTTAATCATAATTCCCCGGCCGGGCGCCAGGCAAAGAGACAATATTAATTACACTCCTGTAATAACCAGATGCACTTTGTATAAAGTTTCCGTCTCTGCCCTCCCTCTCGCGACGCCAATATAAATGGTATTCATCAGCGGCGCGCGGGCGCATTATAAACCATATATAAGATTCCATCAGCATATATCTCCCGAAGTATAATCCGCGGCGCGGGGACCTCCGGGGGATTAAAAGGCGGGGCGGTGAGGGGGACCGGCGAAAGGGGGAAGGCCTATTAACGAGTACATTAAAACGTATAAACCTCGCGATGTTCCCCGAAACGAGTCAGTCGCCGCAGTGTATTCTCCCGCCAGTAATTTACGAGGTACCGGAGACCTCTCTCTTTCGCTTTCCTCCTACCGCCCCCGCCTCCTTCGCCATCTTCTATAGCCGCCGGTTCCTTTCGTTCTGTCCATTTTTTATTGTTCTCCCGGTTGCCCCCGGCTTCCGACTCCTGGTTAGGCGCTCGTTGAATGCCCTCCACCCTCTCTTCTTGCGAATCTCTTCAGTAAGTCGGACGGTCGCTCGTTCTCTTTATTCCGTCGCTCATTCGACCTCCTCGGCGCGCACCGGCGAAAGAATTTCGGGAGCTTTAACGATTCCCCGACCGGCAAACGAGGTCGGGCTTACTGAGCGGGCTTAAAGGATGATTTCCTGCGCGTGATTTTCGGTAGCAAAAGGATCAGGCGACGTCTTTCCGCCCTCCCGCACTCTCGGGCGGTGTTTATTTCATTTCGTCGAATCGCCGGTACGCGTCGAGTCGCCTCTCTTTTGACTCGCCGTTATTTATTACGCTATTAGCACGTGCGACGACGTTTAATAATAATTATATACGCAAATCCCCGGCGTGTTTTAAAAATAATAATTTCGCGAGCGAGTTCTAGCCTTGTGTCGCGTATCTTTCTGTATTTCGGCGCGAATTTTTTTTCCGAGCAACCGAGCCGCGCTTTACACGGGCGGTCCGATCGTAATCGACGGGTTGATTGACGGAATTCGATTGCAGTTCATTTTTTGACCGACCGATCGGGCCACGGGGCGCGCGATAATCTAACTTAATTAATCGATAAGCGGACGCTGGACGCGGGGGTATCGCGCCGGCGGTGGCGATGGCGGCGACCGCGAAAGGCACCTCGACAAATCGCTGATCAGATAGAGAGAGGCGGCTACAGCGGGCTTGCAATTTTATACGCGGTGGCGTAACCGCGGCGAAACACCTGCGCGGTCCCACACCGATGCGGATCTGCCGTGAGCGCAACCGGTCGTAATGGTGATTTAATTCCTAGCATGTGAGATTGTCGTCGTAGATGCCGTGCTTTTTAGGCGGCCTAATGGCCACTTGACACACACGCGCCCGGGGGGCGAGGGTGTCAAACCGTGCAGGTGCTCGCCGGGATACGTGCAACAGCACGCTCGCCCGTCGTTTTGTCAAATGAAATTAGCGTAGCGATGACTTTTCCCGGCCACATGCGCGAAGATAGATATCTGAGAAAAAAAAACGTGTACGAGCTCTTGCGGCGGGGACTTTGGGGTGCCCGAAAGGTGACCGTATGCACCGAATTAATCTCGCGGAGTTTATTCGCCGGTTCATTCCTCCCGTATAATTGAGTTGCAACGAAGCGTGAATCAGAGGAGCATGAATCGGTAAATATCTCGGCCTATATTTCGTCGGATATGCATTCCCGCTTAGGTGGAATTAAACTCAATACCGATTCGATTCCGTAAGATTAGATAAGGTTAACAAAGTTGCTATTTCTCGATATGTAAATTCGACGAGGTTAAATAACGAATAAAATTCTCTTTTTCGCCGTTCAATTTGAAAATCACTTTCGGATTATTTTAAGTGACATATTATTGCTACTCGGTAAGTTTTTAACTTTTTCAACTTTTTCTTTTTTCAAATGTATTTATTCCACTTAAATTTGTTTCATCATTACGATCACCCGGGTTCCTAATTGTGCCCTTCGAGCGGAATTCAATTACATCTCGTCCCTCCGTCGCTCGCCCGTCATATTTCACGCTCCAAACGGCCGCCGGATACGAGGAGCCGGGGAAAAAAAAAAAAGAAAAAGAAAAATTCAACGAGAGACGAAAAAAAAGGAAAAAAAAAAAAACAGTAGGCACCGGACGATTTCGCGGAGAAAAGTGATTATGACTGATACGCGGCAATATCCACCCTTACCCATCGGGCAGAAATTCACTTGCCGAGGAAATTAAAAACAGTCATCCAGCGCCGGGCCTACTAATGGTGGGCATCGTTCATGTCAATATGGACCATTGCCCGTATTACCATACCGCGCTCAGAAAAGCACCGGCGACGCGCGTATTCTCCTCGGCGGGTATTGCTTATAAATACCAGCAATTACAAAATAGGGTGGGCTCCTCTTTCTCCCGATGCAGAATGAAAACTCGATTATATATAGCACGCACTCGACGTTCCCTCTCGCAATCTCGTTAACGCGCGTGCGAGCTTATCTGCCCGCTTTTATTTTGCTCTTCGCAATACGCGTCCTCGCGTTCATCGGCAATCTCCATCGTTCGGAGGCCTTAAACCGCCGTGCGCGCGATTAAACTCCACGAGCCGGCATTAAAAAAATAACGCATAACGCTATTTACGGAAATCAAACGGTAATTGCGAAAAACGCCGGACAAAAAAGTCGAACGTTAACTCTAATGAGGTTTCCGTTTTATCATCGGAATCTAATTAATATTGCGTTTGATATTTTTCGACGACGCTTCCACGGGTTAATGAAGCGGAAAATTTAAATTACATGTTCTTTTGATGCGATTTGCCATTCGATATCGCCATTCCGTTAAATGATATGTACAGAAACAGAGAGAAATCGCGACGCGATTAATTGTATTAGCGTCGACGCATTATTGTGCGAGCAAACAGGCGCACGTTCGACGGGCAAAATCGAAAACGGTCGCATCCGGACAAATAAAATATCGTTCTGTGCGCGCGAAGCGGGGTGTTTCGCCGCCGACCTGACATCACCTCGATTTTCTACGGATCGCTGCGGAGCGTGCACAATGGCAAAAACGGCACGTGCGGCCTCAAGACTTCCGATCAATTAACTCCACTTTCAATTCGTGGCACGGTTAGGGACTGCGCCGTGCCCTTACAGTTGTTAGTCGTGTAACCATCTCGCTATTTTTCCCTCCCTCTTTCCGCGCCGCCACGCGGGTACACCCTCTTAGCGCCCCTGTCGAAAAGAGAGGATCGAAGCATATTGACGCCCGATGGCGTTCGACCGTGGCACGATACATGGCTACAAGGGTGCTCGAAGGATGCGAGAGCAAATATTAAAGCGCGTCGCGCGAAGTCATCGGCACGATAATGATTGTCGCCCCGAGTAAGCACACACAAGCCGTGCGCGCTTTATATCTGAAGAGACGAGGATTCGACAGTCATGGGAAACGTTCTTAAAACGCGCCTCGATCATTCGAAAGATGAGGACCAGTCTCGTCCGTACACAAGGAAGAAAAAAAAAAAGAAAAAAAAAAGAAAATACTCCCTCCGAGTTATGTCAAGATTAGGAGCGATAAAAGGATATATCGTATATTTACTTATTCGATATCAAATAACGCGGGTATTTGCCGCACGATTCTTAAATTCCATTCCGGAATTCCGAATAATTTTTGAAATGTAAAAAAAAAAAAAAAAAAATATTAATTCGAGTCAAACATTTAAGAAAGTACAGGGAGAGGTCGACTATAAAAATTATAATCCGAGATTCTAGACGATAGAGGTTAATCATTACGGTTTGTAAGTGGCACTGTGGCGAAGTCAATTAACGTAACTATCGTAAATTATAGAACGATGTAAGTACGACGGGATAATGGACCGACTCTGCTGCGCGTATGCATTTACATGATTGAATATTCATGGAAAATGCACAGGAACGACTGGCCGAGTCGTCCTTGCCTGTGTTTGTACAGAGACGATCCTAACTCTGTCGAAGCATAATATCAGGTGCGGTGCAAGAAACCCGTTCAAGTATCATTCTTTGCCATACATTCGCGACAGGTAGCAATTTCATTTTCCTAGCTCTGTATGCGCAACCTGCAGCGTTCATTCGCGACTATCGAAGAAATGACAATCGAGACGTTACGTTCTCCTCCGACGTACTCTGTCGCGACGAAGTTGATCGAAGAGCAAGATAAGTAACTTTCAAACAGGCATAAAAATAAAAGCGTGCCAAGAGCCATTTCCACCGATGCAGATTAACTTAAATTTCGGTCCAGCTTGCTTTTATCTGCGTCTAATTCTGAGAATTGGAACAAGATAAAGGGCCAGACCGAGATTGTGGTTAATCCGCGCTGGAAATGGCCCTAAATAATCAAATGTCTGCAAACAAGGCGGTCCACGGTATTTAAAGCTAAATATCAGATATTGTCACGCACGGAAAGTTTTAATATTTTTCCCGGAAAAAGATCGAAATCACGTCCTATCGTTTCTCGAGTTATTTCTTTCATTTTTTTTTTTCCCCATGTTATAACCTTCCGTTTCGCTGTTATCAAAGAATGACTAACTGCCGTTTATAATGCGAACGTATGATGCGTGCGGAGATACGCAGGTAGACGCGTGCGGGTGGCTGCGTATACGCGTTCCGAGAACGGCGGCGGCCTTAATAACAGCATGCGTTTCACACTGTGCCGCCCGAGTAAACTTTACAAAATATCACACCGAGGGGGCCATTCTCTCCGCGAGACGCGGCCGGCAAATGAATCAGAAAATAGCGGCGGGAGCTTCCCACACGTGTCAGGCCACGTGTTGGATAATTAGATATTCTTTAGACCGTGCGTTAGGTCGCGCATAGTGTTCCATTAGATCAGAGTTCGACTCCTCGGTCTTTCATCCCCCCGCGGGTTTTCTCAAAAGCATCGTTTCCTTATGCCGATAAAAATAATGGTCGAATAGCGTGCCGGGCAGAATATCGTTTGACTCATCAACCCTCAAACGGAAGTCGTATCACACGCCACAAAACCTCTCTCGCGACGAAAATAGTATTAGGAAGTTAATTTATTAATTTCGACGAATGTACGATACGATTTATTTATGCATTTATATAATAATTAGAAGCAGCCGAGAGTGCGCTACGCGCGCACAGTTTGTCGAAAGGTTTGTGCGCGTGTTTAAAATAATTTTTTTTTATAATTACAATTGAGAGATATACGTCGTATTGTCGGTTTACTTACATTTGTTGCCGGTTAGGTTAGAGTAGGTTTCTTTTCGTCCGTCCGTCCTTCCTGTCCTTCCTGTCCGTCCTTCCTTCCTTCCTTCCTTCCTTCCTGTCCTTCGTGGCAGTATTCCGGATTAACCTGACGTTCGTAACACTCAAATTCACTAACACTTTTACTCAAAAGACGAACGCCCGAAACAATAAGGTTAGATTGTCGCGGCGATTTATTTGAGATTAAAATTAAAAAACCGCGACGGAAGATCACTTTGTTCTATAAATTTACTCTCTCAATGTTCGTGGCGTTGCTTACTTTCAGGCTTACTTTCGGCTCTTGATCACGACACAATAACCTGGCAACGACGTAAAGGTCCAAGAGTCACTTTTAGATTGTAATGTCAATTCGTCGACAGAATGAACGTCCAGAATTCACACCAAGCGACAAACGAGACGGGCCGCGATACGAAATGTTCCCCGTGCACTTTGTCTTTCTCGAGCTTGTCAAGAATCACTTGCTCGAAACGGAACGAGAATCCCGGCCGCGACGAAGAAGATGGACGAGGTGCGGATCTCTTCCCGCGTACGACAGCGGTTGTCGGAACCTGCCGAAGAAAATTGTAATGGGAGCCGGTCGTCGAAGATGCCCGACGCGAGTAATACACGGCGGACCCGTCGGACGCTCCGTGCGCTGCGTTCGTTGCATCCGCTGCGTCCGCTCCGTTCGTTCTATAACCTTGTCGTCCCGAAGCACTATTTCGAGGCACGAAACGAAGCCGAACGACAAGTAGAGTAACACTGGAGTACAGATAATGATTGTCCGTCCTCGAGTTGACGACGTCGACACATGTTTGTACGCGAGACTGTCCTTATTGCGATCAAAAATACGCGAAATAGCGGAGCGATTACGGACACGTCCTCGCGCCCGTGTGTCCGCAACTAGACTAAGCGTTGGCGACTTCGGTTCTTAGATAGAACGAGACGACCGCGTAAAAGAGTGAGACGGCAATAGGTCCGATCGTCAACTGAACGCTGCTCTTCTCGCGCGGAGTTCTCGGAAGCGCCGAGCTCGACGCCGAGTAATCTGTTTATGTTTTGCTCTTCGATTCTCGTCGGCGGAATAAACGGCGTCGACAATATGCGACTAAGCGTTGGCGACTTCGGTTCTTAGATAGAACGAGACGACTGCGTAAAAGAGTGAGACGGCAATAGGTCCGATCGTCAACTGAACGCTGCTCTTCTCGCGCGGAGTTCTCGGAAGCGCCGAGCTCGACGCCGAGTAATCTGTTTATGTTTTGCTCTTCGATTCTCGTCGGCGGAATAAACGGCGTCGACAATATGCGTCTAAGCGGCGAACGAGACGAGCCGCGATACTAAATGTTCTCTGTGCACTTTGTCTTTCTCGAGCTTGTCGAAAATCACCTGCTCGAAACGGAACGAGAATCCTCGGCCGCGACGAAGAAGACGGGCGAGGTGCAGATCTCATGCTCACAAACATGATCTGAAATTTAAGTTGCTACGAGATTTCGATCGCGTATCGTCGCCCGACTAAAAGCACGCGAAACTACCACGGCGGAATAAACAACGAGACTGACTCACCTTGATTAACTCGCGAGCAGGCGATCTACGGAGCGCTGTGATTGGTCCGCGCGCTAAGGTGATCGAAGACGCCGACCAATCACAGCGCTTCATAAGTCGCCTGATCGCGAGCTCGCAACGCGTCTACGTACCTCACATCACCACAGTCAAGAAGACACGCTAGCCACACGAAGAGCATCGGATTCGAGAATATGCATCGAGCCTTCAACGTTCGCGATTAAAATCTCGTAGCAGTTTAAATTCCAGATCGAACTTGAGAGCATGAGATCCGCACGTCGCCCGTCTTCTTCGTCGCGGCCGGGATTTTCATTCCGCTTCGAGCAGGTGATTTTTGACAATCTCGACAAAGATAAAGTGCACGGGGAACATTTCGTATCGCGGCCCGTCTCGTTCGCCGCGTGACGCGTATTCTCGACGTCGTTCATTCCGCGAGAATTGACGGAACAATCGAAACGTGACTCTTGACTTTCGCTTTATATCGTGGTTAAGTTTCTTGCGTCGAGACCGAGGATTTTATCCCGCGAGTGTCCAGTGCGCGGAAGGATGACTCGACACGTCCCATCTGAGAGGAGGAGCAGGCTCGGGACGGGCATCCTGCGTCAGCGGAGCAACTTTTAAGTGAGCATAAATTTTCTTTATAAAATCTTTATAAAAAAAACTTTTACCTCTACTGTTTATTAATTTTATTCACTATACACGCATTTCTACATTAATATTTTCCATTTTTTGTTACAGTCACCGGCAGAATTCTTCAACTCCGCTGAGGCTCATGCAGATTGGTAAGTAGCACAAATTTTTTTCATTGAAATTTATAATTGGAATCTCTTAAACCGATAACACGTCGTCGACCATAAATTATTTAATTAAAAGACGCGCACGAATTGAAACCATCCGAAAAATAGCGCTCGCAAAGCGTGCACATGACTTGTTCTAATATTGTAATAAAATACAATACAATATAATAAAATGCAATAAGAAATAAATACATCGAGAAGAATTAAAATAATAACAGAAATAATATCATGTTGAACGAGAAAGGTAATCTGGTTACGCGGAATTATATTTGTCACATTATCGCAACTCAAAATGACGAAATCGCATATTTGCGTTACATAAAATCATCCTCTGTAATATCGTGATTATTCGGGATATTTGGGAAAGTCACCTCGGCTAATGAAAACTTGACAGGCGTCATTGGCGATTAACACTTGGAGCGTTGATTACAAAATGTGGAATGCAGCGAGAGGGAAAATTATGATGTAACCTGATTTAGCTTGAAATAACGGTTTACATGAACCGGACGGAGATATAGTATATACATATATATATATTATCGTGAGTACTTCGTTCGCCAGAAATTCATATTTGCCGGTGGAAGTACAACAGACCGCGAAATAGACGAGACACGTGTACGTGCGTGAACGTGCATATACGTCATCGTGTAAATCGGCGACCGGCGATGGATACGTTTGACACTAGCGCGGATCGCACCGTTAAACGGTATGATTCGGATTAAACAAGCCCGATGGGTGGAGTAAATTTCGGCCGAGCGGTGTAAAATGGCATTTTGTAACGGCGCGAGCGTTGTGGTTCGGCCACGACTTGGGGATTAATGCATCCTGGGCTTTACATTTCATTGGGCTGCTCGCGGGTTCGACTCCCGTTCGCGTTTATACGCACATAAATGGAGGCGTTAAACCGACTGCCTGACAACTCTGATAATTGCCTCGCGCGTAAAACCCGTTACGAGCCTTGTTTGTCAGTTTCGCTAACGTATATTACCACGCTGCTATACGCCCTGGCCACCCTCTCCCCCCTCTCCACCCCTCTCCCCCTTGCCCTTCCTATCCGCTCTTGTCGTACCTCTCGCGTTACAACACGCTCTGCTCAACTTTATTGACTCTGGAGATGAGATCGAGGTTTCTTGCGCCGATTTCCGTCCCGTCGATTCTCTCGGCTAACGGCTAACGAGACGTGCACGAAATAGCGGCAATTACGGCCACCCCGCTCGCATTCACCGAGCTCACATGATACGAATAAATTAAAATAAAAAATTAATATTAACGCGGGAAATTATTTTGCTTCTAAAAATGTGTCATCAGCGATATCCTTCTACTTAAATGCGGCGCGGCAGTAATTAAAATCATTACAATCGTTTTCGACACGCGGTCAGATTATATTTTATAAAACATTGCTGTGTAATTACCCGAGTGTAAATTTATTCAGCTAATTTGATTTCGCAGCCGGTGGTTAGATCGCGCAGATTAAATATATGACTGTCTTGAAAAAAATTAAGTTGCTATTTAAAAGAAGAAAAACCAAATCTGTGTAGCGTCGGTCGTTTGGTCATTGTCCAGCGAGAACCATGTTTGCAAATAGATATCTAAATGTTTTTCGCCAAGCACTAGTCTACCGTTGTGTTATGTTCTGACCTTACGCAAAGCTCGACTGCCAAATTCGCCGGGCAAACCAGTTCTCGCCGCCTGCTGCCCGCGCGTCCTCCACCTAGCGAACTTGGAATGCGAGGATCTGCCGGCCAGATGTAAACACACGCACGTACTCACACTACCACGGCGGTCGGCGGATTCGGCAACCGAGCGTTGCATAAGATTAGCACACAACAGTAAACAAGCACGCGGCGAAAAGCGTTTAGATATCCGGCTTTTTTGGCTCGTTATTAAAGAATAATAATTGTTTAGTATCTGGACGCTTTAAACTTTATGTTTCTGGCTCAGTGCTGAACAGTTTTGCTAAACAGCCACGAGATAAACCACAAATTGGCTAGCTAATTATTAGGTAACGATGAGAATTAATTTCCACTCGGATACAAGTAAAAAAAAAAACAATAATAATAAATGTTAATTCAATAAATTTCAATTTCAAGAGTAATCAGGTACCGCGATTTAATCGCCGACGAACGCGTCTCGCGGCGGTCATCGGGCATTGTGCTGTAGGAATCCATTTTCCGCCGCGCGATTTCATTGAATAAAGACGGCGGCATTAATTTATCGGTGCGACATTTGCGCACAGTTCGATTATTCCGCGCGTTGTAAAGGGCAATTACACCGTAATCTCTCTGTCCGTTGTACCGGCGGTGTATATGTGCGCGGTGTAAACCGGCAGTAGTCAGCGCCGGTCAAACGCAACCGGCGCGTAATACAGAGAATAAATACAATAATTACTGATGTATTGCAGCGCCGTGACGCAATGCAAATTACGCGCTTTCGTGTCGCATTAGACGAGCGCGGCCGCTGCCGCGCGCTTGTCCCACACTTACGAGAAATTAATGTAAACACGCGCCCCGCGCAGTTGCGTGCGTGCACGCATCCGTCTATTACCGCTGTCGGATGCACGCGGCGCTCGTCCACTCCTACGTAAACAGCATTGTTTGGACACGATTGCCAGAAGAAATCGAGACCGTACCGTGGAATAACAAACGTACCGCAAGGATTACGCGCCCGCAATTACGATTACGCATTATTCCCGCGCGCTGTATTACGTCGGCACGTGTCGTAATCCTTCCAGATGATTGACTGTAGAAATAAGCTGAGACGTGTGTTGTTTTACGAATGGACTTCCGATGAAACAGCGCGTATTATGATTTCGTCAGAGACAACCGATGAAAGGACAGCCGGGGGGGGGACACATTAGTTGAGCGGGGTGTTAATTAATTTATAATGCATTTATTTATTTCACTCGTGTATCTTTACCGTTATAATCCCAAGAAGGGGTGGCGGAGCGTCGCGACGTTAAATGAAAGTGTGCACGAAGGGTGGTACGCGCCCGTGGCTCCTCACCCCTTTCGCTTCCGCCCGTCGAGTGATTAAAAACAATTACCGTTCGGACCCTTTTAACCTGCGTAATGAACGTCCCGTTGCTAAGACGAGGGAAAAAAAAAAAATTTTCGACAACTTTTCGCGAGTCGATTCATCGTGCGTTCAATCTCTCGCGCTCTGAGATGCGGGATTACCTCTGATATCGAGATAAATAAAATATATGCATATAAAAAAAAAATGTAGATCTAGTGGCCAGTTTCACAATCAACGATCTCGTGTTCGCATTTCCACGAAAACATTTCCTCGTAGATACAATATTCTATCACGCGAAGGGTAATCCAACTTCTGTAGCGAGAGAGACTGAATACTTGCACAAACAAGGGGTGGCCCTCGTGTTAAATCACGAGGTAACTTTGAGAGCCAGCCAGCTAGCTCTCGCTCGTACATCGTCGAATCAGAAACTACCGCGTACCCTCCCTCCGCGCGAGAACATTGAACTGAATGGATTCCCGTGGAGTTTGGAAATGCCGGGGCTAATTAACAATTACGACGGGGGAGGCCACGGCGGCTATTCATAATCATAATCGACGGGCCATGGAGACTCTATGGAGTCTATTGTTGGTGGCTTCCGCGGCGTCGCTTCCGACAAAAGACTACGTGTCTACGCTGCGTCTGTGGTTATCCACAGAGTGATGCGCCTTGTCCCAGTCTTTGCTGATATTGCCTTCTGTCTGGGATATCTCGATGGGTTATATTCACATAATTTAATACACAAATATATGTACGTCTACGTCTGGAGCCTCCGCACAAAGGAATTTAATACTTCGGTATTTTAGATATTTCTAGGGACGTAATGAAATAATAAATCGGTGCCTTCAAAGTTTTTTTTTTTTTTTTTTTTTTTTTTATTTTAGCGAAAGCCGCGTGTCTCGAAAAAAAAATATAGAATTTGTTAATATTGTTTTAGAGAACGTTATCGTTATTACGTCAAAATAATTTCGGGCGAATGTCGTTTACTACCGCTGGAAAATATCCTCGCGAGGGACTTTAATGGATTTTATTCAATTTTGAGAGAGCGGTTGCGCATGCAAAATATGACGCGGCGCGTTTATACAGAATCGACTGGCGAGTGATACGCGAATAGAGAGCAATCACCCTGGCATATTGATAGTCTCTCAGGGATGCATGGAGTTTCGCGATGGATGCTCAGTGTTTACAGGGAAAAATTCGATGTTTTCCATTAAAGAAGGGTGCACGCAAAATGCGGTCCATTCGCGTTTCACGCTACAGTTTCCTCTTTTCACGTTAAACGCATCAGAGCATTTCACGTGTAACGTAAGAGCCGCTCGTTAAACATAATGAAAAAAAAAAAAAAAAAGGAAAGAAAATAGGAAAATTGATGAAGTGGCCACTTTTTCGTTAACGCAGCGTATATCAATTTTACATTACGAAAATCAATGTGTATATGCGCGGTGAATTAAAGTGCCCTGTAAAACATTTCGGAAAACTTTGCACTCTCTCTCTTTCTTTCTTTCTTTCTCTCTCCCCCTCTCTCTCTTTCTCTCTCTCTCTCTCGCTCGTTCGCTTCGCAAACATTGGAGTTTAATCCATTTCCCCGGGTTCAACGCAACTCGTTTCTCCGTCTAACGAGAAAACGACGCAATATTCGGAAAGGAAACCGAGCAGCGGCTGCCGCGCTACGGCCAGTTTCTTTTCAATCTCCACCGAAGCGATTTCACGGTTTAATCAATCGCACTTGGCGCAATTAAATTTCTTTAACGAGGCCGAGCCGGTCGCATAAATTAAAGTCTACTTGTCCCGTACGAACGGAACTCCGTGCATTCTCTCTCGTACCGCAATCATTCTGTCGTTCGCTTTCTCATCGTTCTCCGTGTTTCTCGCTTCTTCTTCGTTAAAACCACCCCTTTATCCCGCTGCTTCATCGGTCCGCACCGAATTTCCGTACCGCCACCGCAACCCCTAGTAATATCGTAAGTAATTAAACAATTTGCCTACAGATGGAGTTTTTAGCCCAAGCATTTCACGCTTACTGTCACTCGCCCGACTCGCCCTGTACTACACTCTCATCACTATGCATAACCGCATTGCTCCTATATTAGAGCGTCCGGGCATCGCGCCGCTAAAATGCTCGCGTGATTAAAAATGCTGTCGCGGAAATTCCGACATCAGCAGAATGTCAGACACGACTGCCCCCTCGGGGGTGGAGCTGCCGAGGCCCTTTACAACGTTCTCGCACGTCGACAACCTGTCGCGCGCGCGCGCTCGCACGCATCCAGAAAGCTTCGGTAATTAATCGCGGAAAGCGAAAAGCGAGTACAAGAGAAGAGAGCAAGAAAGAAAGAAAGAAAAAAGGAATTTAAAAAAATAAAAAGGGAGAACGAAACGGCAAAAAACTTGATTAGTAGATACACCTTTAAATTTGATAATCTTGTCCTTTTATTGCACAAACAAGAACTGGTAGCAAAAAACCGCTTTCAATGATTAACACGGTCACGTGAGTTCGTTGGAACAGGGCGAGTTCTTTGAAATAAAAGTCGAAAGCACTCAATGTCTCTTCTCTTATTTTAGGACGATAATAAGTACCTACGTACTCGCGACGAATATATGATGCACTGCACCCTATGTTTTGTCGTACTTGTCCCGAAATGACAGTCTACAAGATCGCAGACGAATTACTTTCCCCTGTTATTAATTTTATTACTCCGTGTTTACACCCTATTTCCGCAAAAGTTGATGCCTATCTGTATTCGGCGGTACAAGGTGCGAAAATGCACATACGACGAAGTCCATTATCCACCTGGCAGCCTTCCACTAAAACTCTTCGCGGTGTCACTCCGCGTGACGGAGAGAGACAACCGGTAGATTAGGCAGAAGGGAATCTTGCGACAAAATGTCACCCTCGTCGTCGGAAACGTTAAAACGGGAGAGGCGGAGAGGTAAGGGGGCGAGGAAACTTTTTTTTCTTTTTTTTTTTCTTTCGTCTAACCTGTCATACGGCAGTTAGCATTCAACCACGGGTGCTAAGCCTCGTTGCAAAATACCACGTTATATAGGGTGCGCCTTTTCCAGCACTATCTGAATCTTTATGGGGTAGCTTAAACTACGGGGGTAAATAGCGAAGGGCGGCTTGGCTAGTCGTAATGGCGATGTCCGGACCGTCGTGTCACTTACCACCCCTTTCCGTTACCTACCAGCGTCCGGAAAGGGTGGCGCAATTCGCATGTAAATCGCGAGTACATTCTTGTCGACGTCGTGCGAGCTGAAAGAAGATAAGGGACAACGATCGTGTAAGGGACGCTCTCTAAATGCCGGCCGTCTTTGTTTCGCGAAATTTATGTTAAATTCAGAGAGTCGCGATTTCTATTAATTTTTCTACATTAGTAGCACACGCGAGCGATATTGTTAACCAAATGTAACAACGGAATAATTAGGGAGCGTATGAATATGTAAAACGGCATGACAAATTAATAACAGACGCGAGAATGCAAATATCGTTTTTTGCCGACTTGATTAACTCTGGTTCGCGACGTGGGATTTATTCATGTCGTGTTATCAACGCATTAGTATAATCGTGTCTCGACGGCACACTCTATCACTAAAACTAGCGGCACCGTCGTGCGTTATGCGTGCTCGGCGTCACTCCGTCAAACGCGTCGCGGCGTCGCTGAAGGCGTAAAAAAGGAAAAAAGAAAAAAAAAAAAAAGGAAGAAGAAAAAAAAATTACAACCCCAGAGCGATATGAAACTTCGCGCTATCGCGTATCAGTTACACGGGAAAAAGCGCACACCTGACATGACAAAGAATTGAAGGAAATGTGTCTGCCGTCGGTTAAGATAAAAAGGGAGACAAGAGAATGCTAACTGTAGGTTTCTTATAACCCCTTGGCACGAAACTATTGCTGGTAACTATCGGACGATCGCTGCATGCGCTTTTCCCCGGTCTTAATTTATTGAAGAGAAAAAGAAAATATCTCTCGCACACAGAGATAGTTGATAAATTTAATAATTCCATTTCACTCGGCGTATTAAATTCTGCACACGTGGGAGACGTCACCCTAATCCAATGTAATTGCGAATTTTCCTTAATATTGACAAAATAAGATATGATAGAAATTTACCAATCGCACTCCGCCATTCAATAAAATCTACCTCGCTGAGATCAAAGGAGAGCCGTTTTCAATGGAACGTCACGAACGGCCTTAGAAACATTATATACCTATCTCTAAAAATCTCAGACGACATAAAGATGAAGAATCCCAAGGGGATCTCGTTCTTTTAGAGAAACATCCCGTTCCCGATGAGGATCCGCTTTTGATGACTCGCCGTACTTAACGTCGCGTGATTTATACGTCGCGATTCTAAAAAGTTCCGTTTCACGACTGATTAATCTTAGATCGGATGTAAAAGCGCGCGATTGTTTCGCGAAAATGTATGCGCGGAGAACGATGCAAAAGAGAAAAGAAAAGAGAGAGAGAGAGAGAAAAAAAAAAAAAAGAAAAATAGTAATGAGATACTATATGCGCTCGTTAATTATTCAACGGACGTTGAGTCACGAGGAATATGTGAAGTGAGCGGAGGGAAAATGACAAACTAAAACTCGACGACTGATGCGCGTTTTAGAGCAATTACTGACCGGTGACCGAAGGCAGATCAAAAAGGGGGCTGATCACACGGAATATGTTATAGACGTTTGCGGACCGTACAACTCCGCGTGCGCGCGATATTCTCTATGAATATCGCAGCGTGGTAACGCAACCATGCCCACGGCTACGTGCTCGTCCGATCTTTTCAACAACCGAGGACATACATCGTCCGTAAACAGAGCTTTAATTTTCCTGTGCAAATACGAGCTGCAGCTCGGCGCGTTCCTGACTTTGTCCACCAGCGTGTATCTTTGATATCTCCTTCCTGTATTAATATCTCGGTAAAAGGTAAATAAACCCGCGTCGCGCGATTCTTTTTTTTTTTGTTTTTCTTTTTTCTTTTCGCACATGATAACGATCGCGTCTCCTGGTCATCTTGGATACTGAAACAAACCGTTTGGCCAATGGAAAATATTTGAACTTAATTACTCGGTTTGATATTAAACGCGAGAAAAACAGGCAAGAATAATTTCTTTTTGTTTAACATGTAACAATTATAAGCCCGTTTGATATAGAAAAATATTTTTAAAAAATGTTAATATAAATCAGAATTATTACAACGTAAGTTGCGAGCATTCGTCTAACGACAGCGAGCGTATCGGGTAAACGTTACATTCATCCCTGAAGGTATCAATTTCAAAATCATTATTCGTTCGTGACATGCGAATGATTGAAAGGACGAAGAAGGAACGATTTATCACGACACCGTACGCGTGATATCGACCATCTGACTTGCAAAAGCGTGCGCGGTTCTTTCTTCCGCAAAAAAAAAAAATAAAAAAAATAAAATAAAATAAATAAAATGCAAATCATCCCGCGACTACGCAGGATGCTTTACGATGTCGCGCCGGAGTAAATTGAGAAGAATGAACGGGAGACGGGAGATGACATTCAAATTCGTGCGCGGAGAAAATGACGAAAATATACATACGACACGCACCCTTCATACATCACGCGTAATTGGCTAGTATTCAGATATCGGGGAATTGAGTTTCGCCTTCATCCTGCGGGCCGACGGGGGCATTCGTCTGCGCGAGTCAAAAGACCCTGGCCTCTATTATCCAGATATTCGTTATTATGTCGCGGGTCCCCGGGATGGCTAGCTCGCTAGCCTGACAGACAATCGGCTGGCTCGCCGCCTCCGACCGGGAATTTTGCAAATGGAATTCGCGCGAAATGAACGTTGACAAAAATCGTAATCGCCCGCCGGACTGTCGCCTTTCACGAATATTCGTCGCTGTTTGCCGGGCACACCCGAATCTACTGTAAATAGAGCCGTACTAAAAGTGCACGCTATCGCGCAAACAGCTTGTGTACCGTCCGGTATTCTCGTTAACGCCTAACCGTGCTTGACAAGCGTAAAAACCGAAATTCTTTGACCACGGACTTTCGTGCCCGACGTACATCACCCGCCTAGGAAGCAAAGAGATTACCGCGGACAAAAGTAAGCGATGACGAAGGTGGCGAAGATGACTGACATCCGTATTTAATACGGCCGTTACTAATAGATCACGCTTAACGCCGAACTGACCACTGGTCAGTTCCCATAGAGCGGGAAGAGCTAATGCTCTCTGCGGCCGACAATACACGACCAGCCGAGCCGTTGTTTGGCAATCACGAGAGACTGCCCGACAACAATCGGCCTGCGATAAGCCACTCCTGGAACAATCCTAAGTACCGTGAGACGAGTCCTACGGACGTGTCTTAGCGGCACCACGAGACCGGTCACGACTAATTGACGCTCGTCAATTTGCGGAGCCGGCTGTCAATGCTTTTCGACACGAATATACATAGAGCACGCACGAAAGTCGTCGCGAGACGAATGAAATGAATGGAACAGACGTCCGACACGTGGACGCTGTCCATCTTCATTTTCTGGAGACGGAGAATCCAGCTGTTGAGAGAGAGGAAAAAAAAAGGGGGAGATCGAAAGGGAGGTAGATTCGTTCCCAGGTGAAACTCGAAACCGGAACGTAGCGAAAATAGCGAATCATTAGAAGCTAATAGGACTGGATATTTTAAAAAGGGGTGTAAACCATTGCTCGTTTATTATATCATCGCTAACGCGTTATATTATTATTATGTATGCGAACGTAAAAAAAAATTTTATAAAGCGTCGCGAGGAGATTTAGATGCGTCAAGTTACATCGGCAATAAATAAAGCTCTATTTGAAAGGAAGACACACGGACTCCTCGCCCGGAGTCATTATAAATATACGGGGGATCCCGGGCACGATTTTCCAGATTCCTTTCTTCTAAGTGACATGTGGGGCTTAAATTGACCAGCGTATACCGGCGCGTATCACCCTTGAGATGAGGCCGCCGCGCGGGGTGGCCAAGCGGTATCGGCTTACCCCAATTTCACCCCAATGATTTTGAAACCCAAAACCCCGGCGTATAACCGTTCCTTTTCTCTCCGTCCGCGTATCCGTTATGCGAAATGTTGATGATATTGATATCGGGAGGAAAAAAAAAAAAAAAGGAAAAGATGAAGGGAAAAGAATCGGGAGAGAAAACCTCCGTCCACCGGTTCCCGGGGAAAAACGGGGAATTTGACAAATCGCGGTGCGTCAGAATTTTCGTGCGTCAATTTTTCACGTCGGCAGAAAGGCCAAGAACAAGAGGGACTCGCCTCGAGCATTTTTCAAGCAGTCGCACGGAACGAAATCGACCCCGCGAGTATCCGCTCGCACGTGCTGCGCTGTATCTGTCGCGGCATCGAGAGTTAGAGAAATCGTTGGCGATTTCCTTAAACTGGCGCACTTCGATAATGCGATTGGTCGTGTTTCGTCGCGCGAAGGACCGGCGACCCGCCGCGTATCTGACTCACGGTATTTTAAGCTCGTGTATTCACGGTATAAATCGTTCCGAAATGTCCTCGACGTCGTGGCCGAGATAAACGAGATTTTACGGCTGAAATTAATCTAATATGAGCACAGTAGAAATCACAATTTAAATACACGGAGACGAAAAAGCGCGGTGAAAATAATCCATTATTATAAATTTCGAGTAGAAAAATTCGTCGAGATATACTTTTCGTAGCTTATAGCTATAGTTGAACTGCGATTAAACACGCAGCGACGAGGGAGAGGCAGCTTTTTTTTTTTGTTATAATTCCATGCCGTGGCTTTTACGCGCTAATCTCTATGTTGGTACGTTTATGAAGACGAAGTCATATCGCGCTAATAGGGAAATGCCCCGAAAGAAGTAATGGAGCGATAAATTAATTTGCGCCCGCAGTAAAATCTGTCCGCGGAGAATCTAAATCTGAAATCGTACCCGCTCGTGAGATACGACGTTCGTTAAGATACGTACGGTAGCCGTGTTCGCGATACGGCACGACAGATAAAAATAACGGCCGGTCTTAAAATTTTAATTACTGATATTGGCCGGGGATATTAATAATAATATTGGAGACAAGCGGAACGCGTAAAAGCACCGGCGCGGGACGCCGCGATACGTCGCGCGTTCGTCCTTTACTCCGATAATCGTAAAACAAAGTAGACGCGCGAAGACCGGTCTTAGGTTCCTTCGATCCTGTTTATCGCGCCGAGTACTCGCCGGCGCGTCCGGTGCCGCGGCGATCGCGACTTTGCGCGGTGTATGAAGCCAGGAAATGCAAATTAACGTTTCTAGTGCGCCCAGGTAATCACGCCTCGGCGATAAAAACGTGATAAACGAGCGGGGCAGCCCCGGGAGCCGCGATGCTTATCGGATATAACTCCCTTTTTCGTGCCACCGAACCAGCCATAGAAAAAAAAAAATCCCGCTCGTGTTTATATCACTGCGCTCACCCTACCGACGTTTGCACAGACGCATGCCCATTTGCGCGTTACTCACACGCGAACGCGCCGCGTACGTGTGTTGGCTGAGTGCAACCAAGTGCATCCCGTGGAGCGCATTAAACAAGCGTCATTTTCGACCTACTCCGACGGAAAGGCTTTCCGTGTCCCTTCTCGCCGATAGTATCTGCCTTGAAGGTACGAAACGGCGGCCCCGCTCGACCGTTTACCTGGCTGCATTATAGCGCCGCGATCCTGAATAGAGGCCGCTTGTTCTCCTCTCATTAACGCCGAGATGGATCCATTCATCGGCGATACCCTCTCTGGCACAAACGCCGCGCGACCCGCAGGAAAATGAAAAATGAACAGGGATTAACGCGTGGTCGACTATCGTCGCCCGTTGTACCGGAGTTAAGCGCTGTACAAACATTTCCTGCGGTCGTTTATTCGCTCACCGTGCAGGTATAATTTTTTTTTTTTTTTTTTTTTTTTTTCCTCTCGGTATTAATGTCAAAAGGCATGATAAATTTCAAGGATTCATCGAATGCTAAATGATGATTGAAACGGAGATATAATGAAGCGTCAATGTATTTAGCTGGATAATAAATGGGGGGAAAATTATTAATTCCACGGGAAACAAAACCGTCGGGTTATATCAGAAATAGCGTCGGTTTAATCTCGAAATAAAAGATATCGGGGAATCCGACGTGAAATTTAATCGAAATTTAAAGCGTTTTTGTTAATAAAATATGATAACAGCCCTGCGAGACCCAGTAGAATTGTCACGAATATAATTTAGGCTCGACATGTGAACGCGGACGGTCGTAGAAACGCGGCACGAACCGGAGGGGTTTAACGAGATGCAATCTCCGGAAATAGCTCGATGATGATAAGGGAGCTGACTCTCCTGTCGGAAGGAGACGTTTCTCCCACGCGTGATTTTAATAAATTAAGGGAAGGTATGACGCACGGCTCGCAGGTAGGCGTGCTGCGGAATCGGCATTACTCGTTAATGAGTGAGTGGTGGTTACCGGTCACACCGCCGCGCGTCACGCCATCGGGGCAGTCAACAGGACCCCATCGTGAGAGCATCTCTGTTCCGAAACACCATAGAGCCTATTCACGACGTGGCGAATAGGGGGATACCCTCATGTGTAGACGCGAGGGGGGTCGACGGACACGTGACTGCTTTATAGCGAAGCGACGAGGGGCGCCGACGGAACGGACGATCGAAAGAACGGTCATCTTTTGACCTGGCGCGCGTTCCTGGCTGCCTATGCCACCCAGCACGGGTCCGCGGACGAAAGTTACCCGGCCGGCGAATGCGGCGGTTATTGTGATGCGCGGAACATATTTATACCGAAAGCGCGTATTGTTTCACTGCTCGCGACACAACGTGTACAAAGGACTGACCGGCCGATGTCGTGCTCTCCGCACACTCCGCTCTTTTTATATTTTTCACTCTCGAGATCGGCGCCCGAAACAGGGGTGCAGGGAACGCCAGAAGCATTACAAAACGCAATTTCCGGACTCGGCTGCTGGAGCGATTTTTCGTGCGAGCGAGAAGCGAGGGTGGCCGAGCGCGACCGTTCAATGCGTTTTCAGGTCGACATCAATCGGCGCGGGCACAAAAGGAAAGAGCCGTTAGTATCAGTGACGCAAAACGGCTTCCGAGTAATTAATACAACGAAACGCGGGAAAAGGAGTCGTGAAAAGATACGCGAGCGGCAGTCGGTTAATGTACGCCGAGCTATTCGTGATTCATGAAAGAGCTCGAATATTTTTCGAATCAATAAAAGAAAAAAAATTTTTAATATTATGAAATCATATCGCGATAATTAGTCTTTTAAATATTAAATTAATATTAACGCGATATTTATATTTCTAAGATCTTTTGCGAAAATATTAACACTTTACTCGACACGGTTAAATCGTTTCAAACGGAATACCGTTAGATTAATGCTGTACCCTGTACTCGTTTATACCATGCTGTTGTGAGATTTCATAATGGTAAGCTGTCACGTCGCATTTTCAGACGCACGTCCTTATGAAATATAAGTATACGAGTAATAGCGCAATCAAAACATCTAGCGCACAATTATCATGTGCATCGCGGACTACCTTCTCTTCCGCGCTTTCGCGTAACATCCTTTCTGCGTAAAAGCGCAATTATATACTGCTTTGCTCGCACCTAATTTCCCCCGCGCAATAACGACGGTGGATCAGGTACGCAAGATGTATTTCGCAAATTTCCCATCCGACAGAAAGGTATCCTTTTGAGTAATTTGAATCCGCCTCTCGAAAAATATAAAACAGATTACCGCCTCGATTCATCGCGGCCTCGCCGTCGAGTTTTGCCGTCAGGTTACGAGATACTTGGCGCATTCGTATATAGATAAATCAGGTGTTTGCCGAGCGCATTATAAAAGTCACGGGGGAAACAATAAGTCGCACGTGTGCGCGAATGCCACAAGATTTCGCGCGAAGTCACTCGGCGGAATTATATCGTATCACGGTCGCGATCGGCGATAAGTATACGGTAGTGACGGACAGCGGCGGAAAACGGGGCTCGCGCGTTGCGAAACTGCGCCGTGACGAGCGAGAGAACGGGTTTCCGTGGGTGAATTATGGGCTTCGTGGATGTGTGGGTGCCACCGCCGCGATACGTCCGCGCGACGGGGCAGGAATAATAAAATAAAAGCACCCTGGAAGCGGGGGGTAGGGGGAGGGGGGTAGGAAGGGAAGTGATGGAGAAGCCCGCGTATATTTGGCCGCGGTAATAATGGCCCCGTCGCGAGCGCATCGATCCTCTGGCGGATCGATCGCCGGCGCCATTCGTCGATTGCCCGTAAATCTCTGTCCCCGCGTGTCATTTGAGGCCCCCGTTAAATTTGCCCCTTTTGCTCCGCCGTTCGACCGGACGGCGGCGAACAAAGCCGATTATTAGGCCGTTAAATATAAATTAATCGAATATAATTAACTGTCTAATCACGCGGGGATTTCGCGGATGTAAAAATCATTTTCGACAATTAAGATTCGATTTACCAGGCGCGTCGGGACGATCAATCAAACGTGAAGAGCCGCGGCACCGCCGGCGGAATTTTATTTAAACAATAGAATCGAAAATATCGTTGCTAATTTTCGCGAGTGTCCCGTGCACGAAATAAAACTTAACGTCTCGGACAATCTGAGAAAAAGAGGAGATCTCGAAGAGGTATCCTGCCTCGGCGGAGCAATCACAGTGTAAAAATCATTTTTTAGTTAATATTCAGCATATAACATTTTTTATAACGCGTTGAATCGTATAGAGGTGAGAGAAAGAGAGAGAGAGTGATAGTAAGGTAGCTGGGGGGAAGGAGGGCAAGTGAGTACTGGCATACGTGCCGTGCGCTAGGTATATTCCCCCACTACTCCCACTCTCGCTTTGTCCTTCTCTAGCGGTCGAGCGAGACGTACGTACGCAGCACGTGCTCCGTACGTATTAAAGATCTACGCGTAATCGGCGGGTCAGGGCACATAATTTGGCGTGATTCACCTTCCCCGATTAATTCTGCGTACGCGGAGAACACCGGTGACCACATCTTTTCGCTACAAAGTAAGTTATAACCTCGCCTATGCGTACATCAAGTTCGCGTCTCTCGGCCGGAAACGAAGCGTCGATAAGTAACATTCGGGCTCGGAGGGAAGAGGGTCTCGATCGACAAATCCGCGATATATTCGGGAGACATTCGTTCGTGAAGTATAATTACTTGTAACTTGATATTTTGAGACTGCTAACCGAGTGACGTTTTTTCTGTGTTAGGTGGAAGTCCGGAAGACGGCTAACGAACTCTCGTTGAAGGAACACCACCTGACATCCCTCGTTAAGAGTTCCCAGTGCTGAGAGGAGGAAGAGACCTAGGAGAGGAATCATGTACCGTCGGAACAACCCAACTAGTAAGGATCTATCTTTCTTTTTCTTAGGCATTTTTATAACTTAATTTTGTAATATTTAATTAAAAAATCAGAGGCGCTCTACAATTAAATTTTTTTACTTATTTGTTACAGGTCGTCTTATCAACAACTCCGCCGCAGCATATCAGTGAAAAAGAAAGGACAAAAGTGCCGAACGCCGAAACTGTAAAAAATTACGAATCGCAGTCGGTTCGTCGGTCGCTTCGGGAGTTTCGCAAAGTAATCGGTCGTTTTATATTAAATGTTTTTTTAACGGGAGTGTCGTGGACTATCGGGCGGAAATGTTCAATAAAAAATTAATTTCTGTGATAGTAACTTATCGGGCGCGTTCGCGAGTGACCAGTGCGCGGAAGGATGACTCGACACGTCCCATCTGAGAGGAGGAGCAGGCTCGGGACGAGCATCCTGCGTCAGCGGAGCAACTCTTAGGTAAGAATAAATTTTTTTTATAAAATCTTTGTTAAATCTTTGTTAAATAAAAACTTGTACTTTTTTTTTATTAATTTAATTAACTAAAAAATATATTAGCATATCTACAATAATATTTTCTTTTTTATGTTACAGTCACCGGCAGAATTTTACAACTCCGCTGACTGCAGATTGGTAAGTCACATCATTTTTTTTTTATAGATTGTAATTGGGGTTTCTTGAAAAACAGCGCGCACGTAACGCGCGTATAAGATTTTTCTAATATGGATTAAAAATTTTGTAGTTTATCTATATAATTAAATTTATTTCTAAATGTATTTCCCCCTAATACTTCGCGTGCAAAGCGCGCCGCAATCTAATAAAACATTGTAAACTGTCCATAAATTACGTCCGTTAAATGCTCATTTATAACATCCGTTTTATTGACATTCGCTGAGAAAGTGGTAACAAGCGCGCCGTGTTTTCTTCGTAATACTAAAACAAACTAAACGAGTGCACACGACTAATTAAATGCCATATATTTCCGAAATTGATCGCAACATTTTTTTCCTTCGGCTATTCGATACGCGTGACATTCGGCAGGTGAACGAGCAAACGCGCACGTAAAGGAAGCTTTGTTTTTTCCTTCTCTCTCATCCCGGAAACGTTAACTCATTGAGTTTTCACCCCCGAAAGGTCTGCAAGGAAGTATTTATTAGATTGGAATCTAAACGCCCTCGTGGGCCTAAAAGCGTATTTCCTTCGCCGTAGGTGGTTTCGTAGTACGATGATCCCCCTTGCATCGGGCCGGTCGATTCCTCCTGTAGGGTTCTAGAGAAATTAGCCGGTGCAACTTTATTAGCTTGCATCACGAAATCGTCGTTGCTCTTCGCAGTCGAAATCGTAGCGGTTCCAGAGGGTCACGCGTCCATTTTCGGCGCAATAAAATAATAATTGCCCTTAATCATGGGCGCAAATCAAATTTATTGCCGGCGCGATAGGCAGCCTATTTTTTTTTTTTTTTTTTTCCCCACCGCGTGTCCCGACGCGTGTAATTACATGCTTCGCCCGCGAAATCGGTCGCAGATGTCGCCGACGGACAGATGAATAAATGCGATATATCCGGCCGGTTCGGTGGCCGACGTACGCTCATCCGAAAATGCATCATCGAACGACGCGCGCGTGTAACACTCTCGTCAGAACAGTTATGTCGTTTATTTCGCGGGGTTAGTGACAGACGTCGTTCGTTTGTCAAAACCTTCCCGGCGTAGACGGGGGCACCTAATCGATATTCAAAACGTCGTCAGATATCGACTCGATTCGAATCAGCGAGCACGGACGGCAACACCTTTTCACCTAGCCGTACAAACATTGGGGCGGATCCCCGGATCCTTTGAGGGAGGCTGCGCGAATCGTACACGTGAGATAAATCAAGCCCCGTCGTCGGTTCATAAACCGTCATTTCCCATCATTAAAGTCGGGAGTCGAGCGAGCATGTCTAGCCGACCGGAAACTCGCGTTTCAAAGGCCCACGGCGGTATATCCGTTCTGCTCAATTTCACCGATTTTCCGTCGCCTTTGTATCGGTTTATCGCTCTCGAGGGCCGATCATTAGTATCGCCGTCAAACGACGGGTATTGTCGCGTCCGCGTATTTATGGCGTATCTCTACCTGGCCTGTTCTCCGCCGTGCGAAGCCCCTCGCTAGTTTTACACACGCGTATCTCCGACAGTATTCGCCGATAGAATCCGTAGATCGCAATACGTATCCTCCGACTGTTATTATTTATTATACACGCGCTTTATCGGAATAAGAGACTTCGTAACGGTACGCGAGTGAGTTTATGATTTCTCGGCGTCGCTTGTATCCTCTCTGACTCCCCGCGCTCGCACTTTGACAAATGACCCGCAGCCAGTATCGACTACCGCAGGAAGCCACGCGCGCGGAAGGATTTGTTTCGAGAGATTAATCGTAAGATACCGTTGTTTCTCCTTAGCGGCGGCGACGAAACGCGAGACCGCGGAATGGACAGGCGGCAAAAATGCAACCTCTCGCGCGCGCAAAATTATAACCCGGATATATCGGCCGTACGAATCACACCTTAATCCACCTCTCGCCACGGACACCTGCACTTGCACGGTGATTTACCGGCCACAATAACTACAGCGATAAGCGAACGCGGCGTCGAGCGCGACTTCTCTCGCAATCCCGGCGCAATTAGTTAATGCTTCGTAAATCGTTGGCGGGCAAACGCCCGCCCTTGACGTTTCCCTCAAAACCGTTTTACGCCCATCGGATAGGATTACTCGGCCAGCGTGACGATGAAAATTATGTCGCTAATAAATAGCACCAAGCAGCCAGGTAATTCGCTCTAAGCTCTATATTTAACTCATGCGCTAAGCTCGGGAGAAATCAGCTAATCCGCAAACGCACTGGTAAGGTGAGAGACCGCGGGTCGGAAAAATGACTACATCCAAACAAAACTGCCCGGACGAGCGAGGCGGTACCGCTAGTAAATATCAATTAACAATCTTGTAATTCATCTACACGACCAGATTTATCCTTTAATTTAACTTCCGCGGTACCCTGCACGCGATAATCCTAATAAAACACATTCACAACTGTAATGATTTTGAAATATATTACTAAATCGTAACATTATGACCAGATCAGTCTACAGAAAAAGACCGTAATCGAAGGTGCAATCACGCAAAAATTTTTTCTCAAGTTAAATAATTAACGGTTCAGTAGATCTATATTGTTAATTAATTTCCACGACAATGCAATTTTTTTTTTCTATATATGCTAATCCCCCGCCCCTCTCTCTCTCTCTCTCTCTCTCTCTCTCTCTCTCTCTCTCTCTCTCTCTTTCTCTCTCTCGTTATTAGTCAATTCATCTTTCAATTTATCTTGCTTTAACGCGCCAAGCGTGTGTGTTGCAATTCCGTAAAACGCTACATCGACACAAATGACGATCACGGTCGCGGCGATTTGATTTCGAAATGCATTATTAGACCGTAACGCGTGCTCCACGTTATGATAAATTACCTAATCCTCCGTAGCTGGCCGCTTGAAGAGAGGAGAGCGAAATCGGGCTCTCTTCCGGGGAATCTCGGGGTCTTTCAGGTGAGGCCACCTGGTCGGTCGAGTGCCGTGTGAACCTGTCCCGGCGACACGGCGTCGCCCGAAAAGACACCCGGAGGGTAACTGTTTGTACAAGCGCCCCGGTATTTTTATCCGAATGACGGTGACTCATAAAGATCGGCGGGTTCTCTCGCCCGCGTACCCCCGACGTGCAACGTTTCCCCCTTTCCTTTACACACACGAGCGACCCCGCGCACCCACTACGCATCTGTACACGCGTGACACCGTTACCGATGCACGCGCGTGAACGCGAGAGGAGCGCGCGGGCGAGCGGAGGGCAACGGCGTGCTTGAATGTGTACTTAGCGGCAAGGAACACACTCGTCTCGCATGTTAGGATAGAGATTATGTCGTCCAAGGAGTCTATAGTTAGTTAAGGCTACCATTCTTCGGCCGGGTGGGCCTTTGAGCCCGCCGAAAGAGATCGCGGTAACAACGCGCTCGTCGTCACGCGCAACAACAATTAGATATTAATTCTATTCAGGGCCCGCGATGTATGTATAGCCGGGACAGCCTCCACAAGAGACGCGGGCGGATTAACCTCTTTCGGTGTCCTCTTTTTTTTTTTTTTTTAAAGGAATCTGATTCTCGAGCGCGGTCTGGGATCACCGGGACAAAGCCGAATTTGTCTGCTGCTTTACAATAGAGTCCGCAAACATATCGCCGGATTAGATAACTCGATATTTTTTTTCTTTTCTTTTTTTCTCTCTTTCTTGAAGGACTTTACTGGGCCGGTAAAAATTTTTATATGTGCGAGATCGCTTAGTTAGACATTTATAAGGACAAATCAATATTATTCTTACTCCTCGATTTCTGATTCATCGTATATTTCTGTTCCGCAGACAGATTCGTCTTCTCATATATTTTACAGTACATATTAATACACCTATTTGTAAACGCCATGATTTAATTAAATCTTATATTACGTTTATAAGCTCGATCCGTAAAATCGTTCGAGCCTCGTTTTGCCGCGGGCAATAAATAATGCGCGTCGCGTAACGAGTTATTACGTGGTAAATATAACGGCGGAAAACACAATTAACGAGATTCGTCAATTTAGATAAGAGGCTTTCATTCGCGGTCCGATTAAAAATTTCGCCCGTGATCGTCGAGGGCCGTAATATTTCAGCACAGCTGCGAAGATAATAACCAGACCGAGCGCATATAAGGCGGTGCCTGTTCTGCGTCAACACGTCCACTGGAAACATCAGCGGCTGTTTCGCTTTCCTTATCTATACGTGGCATAAACTGCCTCGGCATAAATGGAGGATGATACACCGCAGCGCGTAAGAGGAAAAAAAAAAAAAAAAAAAAATATATATATATCGCTGAAACTCCCGTGTAACACTCGTAACGCCAGGCGCGGAGACGGCAAACTCGCAGGGCAATTTTTATCCATTTTAACCTCAGACCTCGTCCCCCCCTTCGTGATCGAAGACCCGATGGCAACGCGAGGCGTCTCGAAAAACGAAGCGGTGACTTCTCGCCGGCAGCGATTTCTTTAAATAAACGAGTAGCCGGACACATTGATATGAAGGACGACGGCGGTCGAGAAAATGATGAGTTTTATGGTTTTATAATGCGAACGGTTGACCGAAAAGGGAACTCGGGGGGGGAATTGTGACACATGGCTGCTCGTGTGTCCACCGCTCTCTCCTGATCGAACGCATACACGAGCGCCGGTGTACGGTAAGGGGATGACCGTTCTTCGACTGTCCACCGCGAGACTGGGTAATGAGCCGTCACATAAACCGGGTCTACTCCCCAATAAAATCTATATCAGGATTCGGGGGATGCTTCTTTTTATCTCGACACCGTCATACATCATTCCCGAGGCATCGTCGTCGTCGGCGCGCTACCACTCTCGCTCTCCAGTTTGCGAAAAGCTTGATTTATTATAGATCCTTGACGTTGTGAGGTATCATTCACCGCGAGCGCGTTTCCGTATTTTTCGCATGGCTGAGAAAACAATTCGATTCGCGACGAAGAAGCATACTGTATTAAAATACGAAACGCCGATTTTATGCTGTAAAATATCAAAAGCGTTAATATCTAATCGTCGTGACTAATTAAGCTTCACCGTCGGTAACGTAACGTTATACGCACGCTTCGTTTCACGCGACACGAACGATTTAACGCGCTATTTTTGGACTTAGCAGCAGCGTTGATGATTCTCTCCTCGCGGAAAGAGAAATAAAAAATAAAAAAAAAAATGAAAAAGAAAGAAAAACAATAAATGGTAAGGAATCATAAAAGAACTGTATTGCGTAATTGGCGGTACGCGTGGCGCCACCGACGTACTAAACATTCGGCTAAAATAAATAACCACGACACAGGCAGGCTTGATTTACGAGGGAGGCCTGATGTTTCCCCCGAGAATGTCATCCGGAGTTTAACGCTCTTCGTGATCCTGGCCGCGCTTTAGAATAACCATCCCGGGAATCCGATCAATAATACGTCTCGTAAACGCACTCGGTGCGCCGGGAGTGATGACTTCTCCGATTTCAGATACGGGCAAGCGTGAGTAATGCCAAACAAACGGGAAAATATACCTATCTGGCGACGAGCGGCCGCGGCCACGTCGTGGGAGACGCGCTATATTTACGCGGCGGTGGTTTCGTCTTTTTTAACGGGAGCCCGCGGCCGAACCGTTTATATTTAGCGCGTTCCCTTCTCGGCCGAAAGCACCACCTTGTGACGTGTCAGATGCGACAACTCGAGCTCGCCTTTTTATCGGACGCGGGTGACCCCTTCGCGGCACCCCGGCGTTATTTCAGGGCGCATGGGAACGCCGTTCGGCAGGTGCCTCCGGCTGATTATAAATAATCAGAGCCTCTCGCCTCTTACGAAAGCGCCTGCCAAGCTTTTCGTGCCGCGCGATATGGATACGCTCGTGTCGAGGGGACCACGGAACATAAACGAAGGGAGCCAAGCGGCGAGATGTTCGTCTACGCATAATGCGTTTATGAGCGCGGTGGTATTTAGTCGGTGAAAAGCAGGCATTATTTTTCTTGCGTGACAACTTCTAAATACTTCATACATTTTTTAATATATATATATATATTTTTTTTTTTTTATTTTAACATTTCAAAAATTAAAGCAACTTTATACGATCAAAAGTTTTATCAACAAGTGCCGTAAGGTACCGTAAATTTATTAAGCACACCTCGGTGACGCGACAAAGACCTTCTCGCGCGTACTACGAATAGACGCGGAATTTGCATCCGACATCCCGTTACGAGCGAATCACCGTTCGACCGGATCATCTTTCCCGATTGCGGAACAAGCGGCGCGGAATCGGCATGGAAGTGAGCGCACCGAGTTTGAAAGCTCGTGGGTTTCAACAGGTGCTTTCGCGGAACTGAAGTACGCAGGTATGTGGAAGCAAGCACTCGTCCCCGTGAAGTCCTCTTACATGTGCACACTCCACTTGCGCACAAAGCGAACCCGTATATTTCTGCTTTCCATCTCGACAGCTCGCAGAGGCTCTCTCGAAAAGTGTGCCGCGGTTGCATGCACGCGTTCTTACTCTCTCTCTCTCTCTCTCTCTCTCTCTTTCTCTCTCCCTTGTCTCTTTCTCCTCCGCTGTCTCTCTCGGGCGCCCTTTTCTTTCGTCCGTTGCGCGCTTGCAGCATGCACATTGTCGTACAGTCGAACGTAAACAAATTTCCGAGGGAGATGCGTGCAGAAACGTTCTCAGTTAATAAGCTGTTGGCGAAACATGGTGGTCATTAAACGTGCGTTTTCATTGTACGGCACGCACTCGAAGACCTTTGGGGTCGCGCAATCATCGAGTGGTGAAGTTGCGGTTAGAGAATATCTCACCCCGATGTGCCTGTCGGCCTGTGGTTATTCGTATTGAACGATTATAGTATTTTGCGTACGTAACTAAATCAACAAAAATGCACGGGAATTAAAATTAATTGAGATGACTCGTTAATTATACCGTTAATATTTTCACGGAGACAAATCTCTCGCGGTAAGCTTGAAGTTCGTAAATAAATACCGAGGAATCGAGCTATATAAAAAAATTACCGAAAAAAAAAAGAAAAAAATAAAACGCGAATTGTAAAGTCCGGGATTGAAAGTCGGACACTCGCCCTCCCGGTCAATTCCCTTCGAGATCACTCGAGAATTAGGCTCTATTCGTCGGAGACACTCGAGAAGATTAGACTGTCACAAGCTTTTCTACGTTTCCACGTTTCACAATAAGCCTGCGCGGCGTAGCGCGGAAGAGGTCCTATCTAAAGGGCGGTTGCATCGAGTGACCGTATCCACTTGAAACAGAAAAATAATTCTATCCCCATAAGCGAGCGGCGGAATATAACCGACGCGGAAAAACGGCGGACGGCCGAAATAAGGGAGATGAAGAAAGACCGACGGAGATATTCGGAGGCTATGCGTAAGCCCCTCGACAATGGGGAAGATATTTTCTCTAATGAACCAAGACGAGTACACTCCAGTGCCAATTACACTTCAACCGCGTTCTCCGTATTTCTCTCTACTTGACTTCTGTCATTTCAAAGCCAACGAAATGTCGAAGAGACAAGGGCGAAATAAGAGAAAGAGAGCGAAATAGAGAGGATAGCCCCCGCTGTGAGAGGTCGTCTCCGTGGGTACCCACGATCGATGCTAAACCTCAGTCCCTTTTCGTCTCTCGTTCGAGGCAATAAAGCGCGTGACGAGGAAGCTAGGTGAAGAGATAAGCCGGACAATTAATTTTAAGGCGAATCTGAAGATGGAGGGACTTGGCCGCGATGCGCCTTCGTTACGAAAGATCACTTATTCGCTGCGGAGTGCGCCCTCAGTTTTCTGTTAAAGAGCCCGGCAATCCTTTCCGAAACGCTCGCCGAGCTGCTGCAAAATACTTTGATACGTCGTCTTCGGATAATTAGCGGAATCGTGAGACTTGAGATTTAATTAGCAGTTCAAGCGGCTTCGAATGGAATTGCGTAAATACGCGTATTTGAAAATAATATCTATATATATATATATATGTACATTTTAAGATGTAAATATAACGCGTACGTAATTTACAGCGCGGCATAAAATATTTCTGAGAACCTGCAACGTGCAGTATCACGTAGTTCAAGTATAATACCAAGATTATAATTACAACGAATTATCACAATCCGAAGTAATGCTCCCGATGAATTAATAGCAGGCCAACAGTTCTAGTTACGCAAACGAGATGTGCGACGACGGTACGTCTTAATTTACCATAGATTACACAGATCACAATAAACCAAGTCGATAGGGTCAGTCCGAGCCGTAAGCCTTGATTAACGGATTTAATTATGGGATTGTGTGCGGGGGCAGGATTGCAGCGGTCATTATGGGGGCCTTAGTAACCCGTATCCCATACACCCTGGATATACCTATGATGCTCCGTCAGTATACACTGTGCTCCTACATAACGTCCAATAATACGTGCAGCGCACGGCAAATACTTTCCGCGTGAAAATACACCGTCGTATTCGGTGCGATTCTCTCACTGTAAAACGTATATTCCGCCGCGACGTACCGTTGTCCGTAACGTTTTACAGCGGCGTAATTATTCGCGCGTAAGTATCAAATTTTATTACACCCCGTACGTAAAAGCCTACCCGCCGCCAGAACTCAATACGACGTTGTAGATTCTTGTAGCCCGTGGGGAATAAGACTTTAAATGCGAGCCCTCCTCCTCCCCTCCCCCCTCCCCTCCTCTTATTTCTCTCGCCGGCGCGCGAATACAGAAAAGCTGGCAAACGCGAAAGATAATTAAGTTCGTAATTAAAAGATACGATCGCACGAAAGCCTTTCACGGTGGCTAAGTGACAAAGGCAATCAATCAAAGGGACAAGCGTGGATTCCACTCATGTCGAGACGTTCGATGTATATATAGATACAGACGAGCGTATTCGTGCTCGGATCATTAAGGCTCCTATCATTTGTTACCATCAGGGATCGGTGTATCCGTTAATACCATGTTTCACGGCTCCGCGATTCCGCCGGCGGAGTATAAGCATATTAAACCAAGTATTCCGGACGTGTAGGTATTGATTTTCTCGATACGAAAGATACGGCCGTCTACGAATCCGCCGTTTACACGAGCGATAAAAGATCTAACCCTTTCGTAACGCTAATCCCAAAGTAACGCACGCGGCTGCAAATCAAAGTTTTAAGATTGCTACGTGCCGTTGATGTGTCAAAGAGAAAGAAATTAATTTAAAAAAAAAAAAAAAAAAAAATTAAAAAATATATAAAAAATACTACGGAAAATAATACCGCGTGAACTGCACGGTTATCATTGCGGTGATTTATACATATAAATGGAAATTATCGGTGTATATTTCTCCATATATATTAAGCGATATAACATCTCCCTGTCACAACCGAGAGCACATTGTATACGAAATGTGTTGCGATATACCGAACGTAATTAGGATCGCGTGGCTCAGGGAGTGGATGCATGGGGCGTTCGGAATTTCGATTACAAGGCTACTCGAGGTACCTTCTCAAGATGTCACTTTGCATGAATTTCCTCAGGACGGCGTCTCGGAGAAAGCTCACCGTAGCTACCGGCGTGCGCGAAGGCGGAACCCCCAGTTAAATGAAATCACGGTCAATCTAACGTTATGTAAATCGGCGGTCACTATCTGGTCAGTTTTGCATATGAATGCCAAAGGGACGGCACACTTACGGCGCCGTATACGACCTTAAGATGATGCTAATCAGCGCTCTCCCAGGAGCCGAATTCTATCCACGGTTCGTTTAGTTTAGTGCTTTCGGGAATCAAAGCGGAATCGATCGGGCAGGAATTATGCTCGAACGGCTTAATACCGGGCGATTCCGAGATTATAAATTTTCGAGACGGCGTTTTCGCCGAGAGTTGCCGATCGCCCGGTAAATTTTTGACAATTTTTCACAACTAAAATTTTTCACAAATACAAATACAATTTTGAGCTCAAACGCCGAAAGATCTGGTTGCCGCGCGACCGTATTAATCGCGCGTCGACGCGAAGTATCTTCGATACCGGAATTACGTCGACAAAATAATTTTCCCGCTGATTAAAACAGACACGGAGGAAAATAGTGGTCATCTCGCTTGGCGTATTTAAAATATTTTAATCGGGCCATTCGTGCCGGCGAGGAATCTAATGCGAAGTGGTAACTCGTAACACTGCGCGCTTCTAATGTCACCACATGGTTTCGATGACTGGGTCTGTACCGGGGTAATCCTATGGGGTAGCACCTACTCGAAAAGCGCCGATCGCGCAAGTATTGTCCGCCGACGGTTCTCGTCAGGATTCGACGTCGAACGCGGCCGGGCGACAATTATTTCCCGCTTATCGACAGCAACGGTATTATCCCAAGGGGTGCGCACCCTCTGATTAAAAATTCTCGCGTGGTTAAGCCTCTGATAATGATCTTCCCTAACCCCTTTCCGCCCGTGGGGTTTATACAGTATGGTCTAAAAACGATTGTACTTACTCAGTCGGCGTGCACGGGCGACGGGTAAAGCGCAAATGGCTCGAGGTCATCGCGGAACAAGAGTTAACGATCGTTGTCAAGGGTGGCGGGTGGTGGTGGTGCCTTTTTTGTCAATTGACGTTGTCGCGCCGCTGGGAGAGGCCTCTCGTGAAGATCCAGCTGCACCGCGGCTCACGCAACTACCTGTAAACAAGTTGTTTCGAAACCGGTTATTTTCACGAGTTATTGTGAAAGCCATGCATTTACGTTACGTTATTATTCATTTTACAATCTTATTCTATTTCTTGTTGCCGCGCACTGACTTATTATTTATAATTGCATAATATGCATAAAATTGACGTGCGCACGTAGCGTGCGTATAAGCGATATATAATTAAATGCAATACAATTAAACATTTGCCATTTAAGTAAGACGAATGAATACATCAAAGACGCTTATTGCGATCGGGGCCCTTACAAGCGTCACGGAGATACCATCTCCAGCCCGTTATTAATTAATATCGTGTCAAAGATTAAATGAATTCCTATTGAAGATTCTCATCTGCCGGCAAGCCAAGCGCGAAGCGAGCGGTCGCCCGCGAAATTTGTCATAGACCTAACGACCCTCGTTATTAAAAGTAACGTTCCAGTGACCCCGCGTGATAATCCACTCACTTGACAAATCGAGATAATTGCAGCGGCAGCTCTCGAAAGACGAAGAAGCTGTGGGCGAGGCGATAAACAAAAGACTTTCAGAAATCTTCGTTAGTTTACATTTCCGGACGGAATTAAAATACGAGCTGCTTAAGCGTCACTCACATATTATGCATAATATATATATATATATATATATATTTTAAGTACTGCAGTTACAGGTGAGTTTTATCCGTTTCTTTTGAAAATAACGCGGCGAATGCACACTGAATAAAACAAAAGGGGGCATAGCCGCGCGCAAAAAAAAAAAAAAAAAAAAAACAACTATAAATACCCATAGTCCAGCGAATCACGCACTTTCATTAATTAAATATTCAAAATCGCCATTAATCCGGTCACCCCGCGCGACGTCCATTCACAACCGTGGCGGTTGAAATCAGCTTCAGCGGAGGCCCGGGCCGTTTCGGATCTCCGCGGCTTAGGCAAATGAAAGCCGCGGCGTTCGCATGCAAATACGCACTTTTGTGCGCGAAACCCGGGTAGCGCCGGGTACGAGCGTTAATAAATTTTTCCACGGCCGCTCCCGGCTGCCGAATTTCGACGTGTGACTAATGACGGCGAATTAACGGAAGAGCCTGTATACCAACGTATATACCTGAGAACAATCAGGTGCTGTTGATGGAACGGAAAAAAAAGGAAAAAAAGAGAAAGAGAGAAGCGAACGAAAAGAAAAAAAAAAAGAAACTCGAAGCCGCGACAGCGCGGGAAAATCGCGGTAGAAAAAAAAAAACGCCA
Source organism: Cardiocondyla obscurior (assembly GCF_019399895.1). Lineage (NCBI taxonomy): Eukaryota > Metazoa > Arthropoda > Insecta > Hymenoptera > Formicidae > Cardiocondyla > Cardiocondyla obscurior. The sequence goes on along the minus strand of NC_091870.1, from coordinate 6,261,407 downwards.
ATCACCCTCTCGTCGTGTTTGCCCAAGGTGTGACAAATTCCGAAAGATAGATCGATCGGCCGTGCATCCCGTCGCGCAACGTACCTGTCTTCCTGCGTTAGTTCGACGCCCATTCACATTCAAATGCGAAGTTAACGAACAAGGTGGTCTCGGTAATAAATGACACGGGCAAAAAGCGCGCGCATTTCCCGACCACACACTTTCTCTCTCTCTCCCTCTGTCTCGTTCTTTCTCCTGCCCCCGGGTTAATTATTCAAGCTAAGGGGGTTGTAAGCAGATTGGTCTCACCCCTAAGCCCCTATCTCGGTACAACGAGGGTGGCAAGACGGGGCGGCGGAGGGATCGGCCAAAGACTTTAAACCGCCCTTACTTACTGACTGGTGTCTGTGATTAGAACCAGAAATATGCTAAGCGGCCTACCAATTACCGGAGATTCCTAGTCGCGGAATTACGTCGCCTGGAATAGAGAGCTTCGCGATACAATCGAAATAGCGGTGTTCTTACCGTACCGAGAATAATTGCGTAAAGACGTTTGTACCTTGTTTCTCGTAGTAACATCATTTGCAAGGAGATAAACGAAGCCTCGGTATTTTTTTTTCTTTTTTTTTTGCAATTTATTCAGTTTAAAATAAAATAAACTGTTAGTAATTTATATATATATATATATATATATATATATATATATATATATATATATATATATATATATATATATAAAATGCCGCTATCTATTTGATTCTGCAAACTTTTACAAAAGTATATTTCACGAGTCTATAAATGTGCGACAAGATATAAAAGCTAGATAACGTATCCGTGTTAACGAGAAGTTTTTGATAATCTCGAGATTCTCTGGCTCGTAACTCGGTCGTCGAACCCCATAAAATCAGTTTCGCTCAAACCGTTGAAATTGCGCCCAGCGAGTTTTTCTAATCCCAACGTACGATCAAAGTCCGCTACAAACGGCACGGAAGTTCAATCGTCTACAGCGAGGGCGGAAATTAATTCCATGTCCGCGACAATAATTTTAGACGCGGTTCTTTGAGAAGGAGGCGAGTACGCGGGCTGACCAGAGGCACGAAAGGATAGTAGAAAATCGTAAGGGAACATTGTCGTTAACTTTTACGATGCCATTAACGTGGCCGTCTTCCGCCATTCCGAACACGAGCTGGACACCGTGACGTCACCGTGAAAGAGGGCCAAAAGAAGCAAAAGAGAGTTAGAAAAAGAATTAGCCGAGACCACGAGTTGCCCAATCTCCCTTCCCATTCCGCTCGTTCTTTCTTCGTGCCTCGTATATCCTTCTATGGTATCGCAGCGGTCGTAACTTCGACAAAGGGCAATATTCGAGTTACTCAAGCTGAATGCGGAATGTTCTCAGCAAATTGATTGCCGGGACGGAGAAAGATTTAATAACATATTGGTTTTTATTAAATCGGTTTTCTTTTTTTTTTCTTTTTTTTTTTCTTTCTTATTCCGTAACATTATAATAACAAATCGCGTAGCAAAATCTCGAATTATACATCGCGGACGCGGATTAATAAAATGATGACGGTTAAAAGCGAGTAGCGTCGCATTTTCAATTAGCGCGAGTTTCCTTATTTACCCAACGCCATCAGACAACACGCTTTGCGGTCGGCGTCGCGGCGAACGAGTACGACGACAGGCCGCGCCTTCTGCAAGTGGCAGCTCGGTGTTGAAAAAAATAACAAATCGAGGAAACACGAAGAAAAACACCGTGCGAGAAGAACGGTTAGACGAAGGTTACGTTTTGGGACTTGACACGCGTATCTAAAACACAAGTTCGGGCCACGTGCCGGGGGAGGGTTACCCCCGCCTGTCAGGTCACGTGACCGTGCGTAAAAGGGTTGAGATTTTCCAGTCCGGACTTTTTCGTGGCTTGACAGATCGTCTCGCTAAGTCTGACTGATACTCGTCCGCTACGGGCTTCGCTTTAATTATGAGATATTATTCCGTGATCGCGCCCCTCTGAACGCGAGCGGGTTTAATACCTTTTTAAAAGGAGATCAAGCTTCTCTTTCGTCTACCGTGGACGGATAGCACGACGATCGGCTGTCAGCGATCGTTCGCGCGAACACAATGCCGCCGGAGTTTCAGAACGAAACAATTAGCCGAGCCGTCGTTTCGGCGGGACGCGGGTGTAAATTTCGGACGGACGAGCGGCATCAAAGCTTTTGCAGTTGCACCGGAGCATTCTGATCAGCTTTTCCTCTCGAGCCGAGCAATGGCTCCGGGGACAATATCATCCTCGCGAGAAGGTCGTTACTTCACGCTCGGTCGGCGAAACTTGGGGAAATTCTAAAATTCTCGAAAGGTTCCGGGTAATATCCCGGGAAAAGTTCCGACACTTTCTTAAACTTCGAGGCAACGTCTAGATATGATATCCAGTTTATTGCAGTCTACTCAACAGCGCCGGGAGCTTCGCTATGATTTTAATCCGCCATTCTCTCTCACATATCCTCCTTTAGAGAGGTTCGCGATACATAAAATAATTTTAATTAAATTCTTAAGAATAGGATATTGTCTACTAAAGCACTACGTGTAAAGTTATTTGAAAACTTTAAAAATTCCAAAGTTATGAATAATTTTATTTTGCCTAAAAGCAGAATAAAAAATAATAAGCGCGCGCAAAGTTCTTAAAATGCCCAATTAAATAACAAAAGCGTTTATCTCTTTATAAAAAAAGAATCACATTTGAAAAAATATAAGGCGAAAGAAGCGAGTGATGGATGCGCCCTATAATCCGTGCTAACTTCCTGCGGGATTTAGCGTCGTGCTTCTAGTCTATAGCGTCTTCTCTCTCCCGCGCAAGTGAGCGAGTAGCAGGCATCCCTAATTCAAACCTGGCCTAAAACCTCGAAATCAAGTCAAGTCACTAAGTCTCATCTCTGGGGGATGGTGTGCGGCGCCCCGAGACGCTATTCTAATTAACATCGTGTCGCTCTTACGGCTTAAGTCGCGGGCGCACGACGAGGCGTCTTCTGAAAATCATTAGAAAGGGGAGAAGAATGCACGAGCAGATAGGCGAGGGACGGGGTGACGCGCAGGCTGTCAGGTCGAGACAGGAGGCGGAGAATGGTCGAATAAATAGAGCCGACACCCACGATTCTCCGGTTCGGGGAGAGAAGCCGAGAGGAGACGGCGGGATTCAAATTTTCGCAAATCATTCCGCGGGGGAAGAGGGGGGGGAGAGAGGAGGGACGGAGAGCGAGAGTGTTCGGTAACCCCTTTTCCCGGGATTATCGGGGACCCATGTGGCCCTAGCTCGCTGATGGCTCGTTACCGAACCGTGCCTCTTCTCGATAACCGACAGATATTGCTATTTATGAACGTCGCCGGGCCCTCGTCACGCTACGTCGCCGGCGCATCTCTTTGTCTTTCGTCGACTATACACGCCGCCGCCTCCATGGCGATTGTCGGCTGCAGTCACGTCCCCGACACGTGTCGAAGATAGTGTTCCACGAGACGTATCCGCGTACGCTGATGTTGTCGATCAAGATAGATTGACGTCGAGAAAGCGGGAAACTATTGAAATTTTCCGAACTATTGGTTACGCCGGTGAAACATGTCGCAGTAAAACGGAAATAAAGATATTACGTTGAGCACGAGAGATTATCGTTTAATTTTGACGTACAAAAAAATGTATATTGCTCATAAGCGGATATATTACATCGGTAAATTTTCGAGGAATATTGAATAATAAAAGTAAAAAAATAAATAATGAAAAACATCGACCGCTGTGCAAAAATAAAATATTACGAACGAAATTAAAACTTAATTTTATCGAGCGAAGTTCTAAATGCGTGAAAATTAATTAAGACCTACAGCCCGAAATATTTCACCGCGGGTTAGGTGATCATACCGATCTTCAGACGCTAAGCGGGCTCTCCGGACCCCACTGGAAGTTACCGATGTCCGGCTTAAGTAAACGAAACAGCCGCCGTAGGGGTTGCTGCGATGGACTAAGATATTTGTCACCTCATTGTTCGTCTCTTGGGCCTCGGGCTAAGTTCCACGGGCGGAGTTTAATGTTACGCAATTCCTGCGAGCGCCACCGAGGATTATTCCTGCGGGCAGGATGTGCCGCGATATATCTTGCGCAGTTCGTCGCCGAAACGAGCCCATTTCTCGGAGCGCGTAGAGAAATGCTCGACCCGAGCTCGGTTCCTCGCGCAAGTTCCGGCGAGCTTAAAGCCACGACGTCGAAATAGCGGGACGGCACACCCGAGATATTACGGTGCAAGTCTTAATTAGCGCGACTTCCAAACGATCGCCGCGCATAACTACCAGACGACCGATGACGACCCCGAGATGGGAGCTGTCCCTAGTTAAGCGTGACTGTCGTTAATTAATCCGCATTGCATATAGCAACGTCTAAAGGGTGTCGCTTAGTTTCCCCGCGCTTGCGATAATGATTACGCGTACGCGACGTTCGCGGCGGCCACCACGTACGTTCGCAACGCGCGAGGGGGAGAAAACGTCGCTGGCCGTGTCCATGGAATTTTTCAATCGGCGCGATAATGACTGACTTTCACGCTCGGTGAGGTTCCTTGGTCGCGCGTAGATCTAGAACCCGATAACGCCGCGGCATTAATTCACCGTTTCGCTGCAATGCACGCGCGCAGCGCCACGCGATTTCGAAAGGCGGTTCGTGCAGGTGGTTTGTTGATATAATTTCGCGACCTTACAGCTAAACTGTAGCACGTAGTGACGCTGATGAACGAACAGCGCGCGAGTCGTAGCATTTACCGTAATTATATGGGCGACGCTGATCGGGGTAATGTAATGGCAAGGTATCACAATGTCGAAGCCGTTTCGTGCAACGGTCCCTTTCGTGACCGATGATCAACGCAGCCGATTTGCAGCGTGCATTAGTTATTAACATTCCACCGGTCGATTGCACGGCTGTCGAACGACGGAATATAAATAAATGCCTCGTCGTTGCAAATACCGAAATGATAATGGAAACATTTTTTTTTTTTTTTTTTTTTCTTTTGTAACATTTTTATGCCAATATGATTTACGATATCGCGCGATTCTAGCACATCGGATAGAACGTAAACACTTCAATTGAGATGCATGTTTTACAAGAAAACACGATGCTTATGAAATTTCTGGTCAAGAGTAGAGCATTGTACTACCTCGTGTTTGTCACGTTCGACAGCTATTTGTAAGTCCGACGAGTCTTTTTCGGCAGAAATACGAGCCGGATCGGAAAGGCTGTAACTCGATCACCCTTTTAGGCAAGCTGTTAATTTTCTAAATTTAGAGGGTAGACGTAAGAAAAAGCTCGATCGCCGCGCGGTCATGGAAACCAGTTATCTCTTACCCTATTTGTTTTCGGCTGCTGACTGCGTGATACAAGGGGGGAGGGGGAGGGCAGACGAGGGTAGTGCGCGAAAGCGACGAAAACGCATCCGGGCCGAAGACTGGCAGCGAGGGCGGCCCCTTGTTCCCTGGGGGACATCATCAAGGAAATTGGATTCGGCATTTTTCAAATCCAACCCCGAAAACACTCGTATAGATGTTCGACCGTTCGCGTCGAAACCGTATTTTCGTCCCTAAGAAGCTCATGCTTAACAATCAAGTTACGCTATTTTTATGCCACGTGGCAGTAGAAAGAAAAAATACGACATAGGCCAGATCTGCTACGAATAAAATTTAACGAGATTATTCGAATGCATGGTTTTCTCAATCTCACTCGTTTATTAATAAAAACAATTTTTTTTTTTTTTTTTTTTTTAATTTAAATGTCTAGAGAAATTATGTAAAATATTATTCGTATATGTTAAGCCCTCAAAACTTATTCTTACAAAAGATTAATCAATAGCGCCGAGCGTCCCCCTTTTTCCGCTATATTACATACGTGACAAGATCAGATTGGGAGGCTAACGGATGATTTTCGTCGGAATTCGACCTCGTCACCTCCAGACGATCCCTCATTTCACAGTTCCAACTGAAGATTAAGATCTACCCCTTAAAGCGCCAACTTACCGCTTCGCCCGCGGCTAAGTTTCGCGCACCCGTAATTCATCGCCGGCAGATAACGTCGGTCGATGTATTATTTATCCTCGTTGTCACCGCAATTATTCATATCACTATCTTGCCGCGCTTCGGTTTCCGCCGGCAATCGAAAGCAACTCGTCTGCTTATTACCGCGTGCCGAGATAGCGCGGACACGTTAACTAAGTTAATATACCATTTTTCAAAGCGCGGGGCATAAATTAAAAATAACGCCAAACACAGCAATACAACGTGCGGCGAATATATAAAAATAAGAAAGCAACGCGAGAAGGTGTGTTTAAAAAATTATTCGCAGTACCGTATTTTATTCAAAAGAACAAGAATACGTTAAAATACATTAAACTTTCCCCAATAATCGACCGCTGTTCCTAATTAAGAAAATTAAAACGACCACGGAGAACAACGGCGGTATAAAATTATACGCTAGAAAACGCGACCAGCCTCGAAACTCCCGCGAGCCCCTGGCAGTACCGCCGAATGGAGATGTAATTGCGAATGGAGATTAGCTATAGAACCGGGACGTTATCTCGGCAGACAGAATCTCGCGAGACGAGAAGCGCATCTAGTTAGTACGTTTACGACAGCTCGCGGTAAGGAAGGAGGAAAGGCGGCGCGAGACGGGCGTGCGCATCGTCATAAAACGTAAGCACGGAAGATATCTCCAAGTGTGAAATATTTCAGTCTAATCCAGCAATATCATAAAGAACGCCCGGCGAAGCGGCCGCGCGACGAGGCACCGAAGTCGTAACCAGGCATTAGGGCTGTTTACAAAAGGCCCTTCGATGCCGCCGTCGCGCGAAATCGTCGTTACGGATAGAGGGGCGGAAGGGCAAGGCGGAGGGCCGACGGATGCGGGAGCGGCTGCGAAACTCACCACCTGGGTCCTCCTCACCCTTATTATCAACAATCGTAAAACGCTAAATTGAAAGTCCTCGAAGAACTTAAGGCGGGGAGGGATGCACCGCGCGGAAGAAAAGAACGCGCCCGGCTACAAACAAGATCTGCGGTTAGGGCAATTTCGGCAGTCGGCATAAAAGGGCACTTTAGAGCGGGAATCGCTAATACGCGATCGTAAAATTCATTTCTGTCTGCAGCTGCGGGAGAACGTCGTAAAGGATGATATAACAAACTTCGGTGACGCGCGTAATGTCGCGATTAAGTTAACCGCGTTTGTACAAGACAAAAGACACTAACGGTAACGACGACATAAAGAAAAATCGTGCCCGGGAAAGAAAAATGTCGCGGAGTTTCTCTGCGACTGTTTTTTTTTTTTTTTTTTTTCTTCTCTTGGCTCTCGATAAATAAAGAATCGCGGACGATGACTTCGAGAAAAAGCGCACGGGCGACATCGGGAGGATCCCGGCTACTTTTTCGGAGGACTAGCGAATTCAATCTGTCCGAGGTGACAAGACAAATGTGCGCCGCTGCACTCCGTCTCGCATCCCGAGAGTCTTTCTCCCGCAAGACGGCCACGGGTCAATTAGCCAAAAAATTGGGGCGCCGCGTTGGTGAATACCTAGAAAAAGTAATTCGATTGAAAGGGAGCAGGGTATAGAGATAAGTGAGAGAAGATGCCAGTCATCCCTCGGTAATTAGTCAAGGGTCGCTTGAGTGCCGCGAGGAATTCCGAGTCGAGTCCCGGGTATCATCCCTGGCAGATACACGAGCCGGAGGGGCCGATTCTCGGAGCGAAGGATAAGCCCGGATCCGCAGGCACTGATACCGTGGAAAAGTTTCGCGTCCGGCTTGGATTTGATTGATTAGCCCGACGCGGAATGGAGTGTCGCGATTGTTTCCGGCAGAGTAATCGCGGCTACTTACACGAACGCAAACGGTCGGCCGAATTCTCTTGCTAATGATAAGGATGGACATGTACAGGACATTCTTCGGGCAGATACAAAACTTTCCCATTTTGTCAATTACTCGTCGATGCAAAAATAATGACGCTTAATAGACGGGAAATAATCGTGAAACAAGTATTAAAAAAATTTTTTTCTTTTTTTTTCTTTTTTTTTCTTTTTTTAAACAAAATTTAGACAACATGACAGGCAGTTTTAAACTTCTTCCATGGATACGGATAATGGCATATTTATGTTAAACAATTACGGAAATTAGTCGCGTGAAAAGAAAAATTTATAAAAATTGACATACTCAATAATGCATTTTTCTATTACGTTTTAGTTTATTGCATATATAAAACACTTTTCAGGATAAAACATTAAAAATCGAAAGCATATTCCTGTTAAATAATTAAAGAAGCCAATAGAATGCGGCAGTGCATGCGCGTATCAATTATTCGCGGATAATGCTTTTTTACTGTCTCCTCCTGAAAAATGTATCTCCACCCACGTGTGCATAATGGAGCCGCGGATGCCAAATCGAAACTCCGAAATGGCCGAAATGCCGTGTTTCATTACACGCGCGGAGAGCGAATACCAGGGATAATACATTTAATCAAGGGCGAAAATGGTTTTGCCGCGCGAGTTTCGATTCATACGCGTCGGCCGAATGCACGCACGGGCTGCATCATCGCGTACACGTGGAACGCGTTTTTTTTTTTTCTTTTTTTTTCCCCCCCAGATATATCCATTAAACCGCGGGGTATTATGTCCATGCCGCGCCGGGACGCATCAAGTCTTCCAAAATACCATCGGGCCGTCATGAATAGCCGGGCATCTCCATTCGACGGAACGTGACCCGTGATCCGCGATGAGCCCAATAGGTTGTCTCTGTCGTGGTTCGCGTTTCATAAAGAATTCGCCAACATTCGGCGCGCGCTCTCTCGCCTCCGCGCGAGGTCGGAGGGGGTTAAAATGTCAGCGGCGATGAATGGTGCGAGCCGCGTCGCCGGGAGATAGGTACGTGACATTTCGCGGTGTATCCGTGGCGGTTGTGGCGTCGAATTACTAGCGTGTAGCAACGCCGTTGTAGCACGCACGTGGTGTGCGTCGGGCGCGCGACAGTACCCGGGGAATGTTACGGAGGCGCTTCCAGGGCGCTATGGACTGTCGGCCAGTCCAGTGGGTATACGTATTGGACTCCGGACAGCGGTCATCTGTCACTGTCAAGCCCCACCACCCGGCCTGCCTTACGGTCGGCCGGGTGGCGTCGGATCGTGAGGAGGACGACGGCGAAGGGAGGATCGAACCCTCCCGTATTCCCGGTAACACGTGCCGATGTCTACGCTCGGACCCCGATCGCGCATCGCCTCGTACATATTATATACGCGCGTGAATATGCGATATATCGTGAGACACGTAATGTACGCGCGGATATAAATAAAGCGCCATGCTGCGTTAATTACAATCGAGCGGCGTGTCGGCGCTCCCGGTGTGGCTTGCTCAAGGTTGCTTCGGCCGCGTTGATAGAGGCTCGCCAACACGTGCGACCCCGCGTTTAGAATGTTATTTTCCTCCTTCCCGACTACATCACGCGAGCCCATCGGCGAACGTTCGTGCGCCTAATCGAACTAATTTCGATACACGTGATTAACGTTGTTATAGCTGAACGATGGCAGAGACTCGATGAGGGAAGGGTTAATGGATTGACGTCTCTCCTCGTTCGCCTCCGTGCTCGTTCGCCAATCGCGTACGTCTAATATACGTCTGTAAACGTCGATGCGATACCTCGCGCGACGTCTACCGCGCCGCGGTAGGTGCTCGTCCATCCGATTGTGATACGTACGAGGCATCTCGAAGGGGTACAATGCCAGGAAACCGCTTAATCAAGGCGGAACGGTGCCTCGGGCCGTACTCAAGTTAATGCGATATTTGCGAACGTGAAAGGTTAGCAAACCGATCCATAATTCAAAATCAACAATTACGCCGCTCGGTCTCGCTTAGACAACGCGGCTTCCGGTAACGCGTGCTTACGCAATCGGCGCGCGAGATGCGAGATCCATATCTAATTTAGAGAACGCTTCGAAGTATTGGAGAAAGTCGTCAAACAAAGAGAGCCTGGGCTTCTACAATACAAATATAGGAGACGGTCGATCAATTCCGTTCCGAATGATTTGCCGGGCTCGACTCGTCGCGAAGCGAGAGATCGTTCCAATGTAAAATTACCGATCGAGCGGCATGCGCGAAAAAAAAAAAAGATATCTTCTCACACTCCGAAAAAATAAAAGAAATTCATCATTTATCACGAGCAGTAATTACGTAATCGAGTATTAGACACCGTCTACTTCGTCCGGCGACCACGATCGATATTCCAACAACGTGCTCGCGCATCGGAGATGTGTCCGTTAAATACCGGCCGCGACTCCTTGGGCTTGAATAGTGATTAATAACTGGCCGTTCACGTCGCATTACTCATCGACGTCTCGCGCGCCTCGTAGACTTTCGCCAGACGAGCGTTACGAGTCCGCTGCGGTTTCCAGCCGGACGACCCGCGGCGCGGCCACCGCTCCACCTGCTCGTCTAAACGCTTCGAATGTTATTGCAGTCTCGATGACGCAACAACGACGACACTTTTTCACCGCGGTCGACTTTTTAGATCGCTGTACGTCAAATCTCGTTACCGCACGACGGCAGTAATAAATATTAACGGCCCGCGAGATGCAACGGCGGGCACCGCACGACCGCGCGCCGAGCGGACTTTACAGCTTTTCGCGGATTACCTTTTTTCCCTTTGCTATCGTTAACCATCGAGAAACGGGGATTTCGTACTTGTGTTCCGCACAAAAGCGACGGCGCTCGTAATAATCCACGTGAAAGCGAGATATACGCCGGCGATTTCCACGGCAGACGCGTCGTAATCTTGTCGCGCGGCGGCGTCGAACGTAGATTAAGCAAGAGTGAGAAAATAGCGGCCTAACACGGTGCGCCTGCGGTCGTTAAGAGCGATTGTCCCTTTTCGCTCGCAATCGCCACGATAAATCATTAGGCCACTTCGCTGCGCCTTGTAATTTGATATACACACAATGTTCAAGAGTAAACGCCTCCGACGACGATTGTCGACATGTTGTAATAACGAGGTTCCCGTTAACCTTCCGCATCCGCCGGAAGACTGCCGGCCTTTCGGTCCGTCGCAACAATATTTTACAATCTAACGGATTTTACGAGCAGCTCCTAGCGGTCCCACGGCTCTTCAATCTTCCTCAACGCGCCTATGAATATAAATACGAAGACGGCAGTGATTTATGCAGCCGCGGGGGCACGGGCGGGTATAGAAACAAGAAAAGAAGCGGCGAGAGGACGATTTCGATACTTCGGGACTCATTTTATGTCGCGGTCAGTGTTTATGCCCCAGATTTTAGCACCTCCCCGAGGGCATTTGAGGTTCTTCCCTGTTGAGAGCTCACCAATTTTTACGACGGCACTCCGCGCCGCTTTTTACTCCCTTCTCTCCCGCTTAGACTTCCTTAAGAACGACCTCTAGCCGTTAGCAAGCCGTGTCGCGAACCGAAGAAATAAATCATTTCAAGAAAGATAAAGAGGATAAGTAAAAAAAAAATTGTACATTTAAGTTTCAATCTGCGTGAGCCGCTCTGATTCTCGTCAAACTTATAATATTTTAAACACCGTCGACGCGTGTGTTTTATTTCTTTATTTTGTTTTATTATGTTTCTTCTTCCGCAAATAAAAAAAAAAGAAAAAAGAAAAAAAAAGAAAATAAATTACGAGTACCGACGACGAGGCGTTTGCGAACGGGTTTCTAATAAACTTTAGAGGCAACGGCTGAAGGTAAATAGTGTTTATCCCGGTCTGTGAAGCTAGACGGAGATTCTTTTTGCTTTTACGAGGAGAAGCCGGGAGAGAATGACTCTCCCGCTGCCGTGTAATTTGCGTGCGTGGCGAAGTGCAGACGTTGTTTACGCGCCGGGACTGTTTACGTATGCGGGGTGCAATCAAACGTACCGACCGACGTAATTTCCAAACTTCGTCGTGTAGAATCGAAATCCAGCGTGGAATCGTTATTAAGCCCCCGGTAAGGGGGTTGCTGCGCCCGCGGTCTATTGTTGCTCGCAAATCTGACGTACAAGAGCGGCCATTGATCGGAGAGAGAGAAAGAGGGTGGGTGGGACCGCTTTCTTTGATCGACAGGTAATGACAGTTTAAACCGTTTCGACGGCGGCGGCGTAACCACTGTCGCGGCCGGTTTAGGCTCTTCGTGGCGCGGCGCGCCAATAATTTCCCCGGTGAACAGTAATCCTTTCCGCATGCAGCCTATAAGCTCCGTGTATGCGTGCGGTCTCCGCACGCAATACGCGTAATGCATTTGATCCGCGCTAAAACGCATTCGGATGCACGGCTCTATCGTTTCATGCGCTTACGAACTTCGGCGTTGGCAAAAATCCGGATATCCGCGCGTGCTCTGAAAGAGAAACAGGGAGAGAGGCAGAGTTTATCGGGGCGAGTCGCCAGAGAATGACGATTCCAATCGCCATAATCGGTTTCGTATTTTTTAAAGCTTTGCCCGTCTATTAACTGCCTTCGGGCCGTTAAGCGCGTACTGTCAAATAAAAGAATTAATAATGTATATATCCGGCGCGCGTGTTATTAGCCCAATTTTTCTCGATGGATTTTATCTCGTCGGGGAAATAAAGCCTTCGCAGCTTCAATATCACGGCATTGCATACAGATTTAATCTAGATGATAAGCAAGCTACGCGAGAGTGATTGAACTTGTACTCGGAGATTTTCGGATGGATTTGTTACAATATCATCCGAGGGGGAATTCCGCGTCAGGGGCCGGTAACGTTTGGAAACGCTTTCAGCGTGCAGCTTCGGCTATTATTCACGTGATTAATAACCGCGTCATGACTTGACTCTGACTTAATCCTCGGAGATGGTTCATATATTTCTCAATGTTTGATTGCCCGTGGAAAATGCTACCGACAAATTACTCGCCTCTATTTCACATCGGCGAGCATTATTTTCTCGAGGAAAATATTGCTCGCCGATGCTGTATCCAAAAAAGAGATTTTTTTTCCGATATCGCGCGAGGCGAGAAAGGCGCGTCGCAGCCTTACCGTGGAACTCGGACAAGTTTCGAGTCTCCAGGCGTATCCGCATACGAAATTTCCATTTCCTCCGTCTCGCGACGCATTACGCCGCGGAGATCGATCGTCGCGTGTGAATTCCAAGCACGGCGTACGAGCGAAGTCGCACGGAAGTGGAATGATGATGTTTCGAGGAAGGATCCTCCCGTTCTCTCGTCCCGATGTCGGGCCCTCCGCCGTTCGTCTATCATTCGGTAGATCGATCCTCGTCGACGAGCTTGGCGGGTAATACCAATCGCGTCGCGAAAATCACGCTTATGTCGCGAACATATAGAGAAAGAGAGATGCGAGGGCGGCCGCATCGAGTTTGATAAATGACGCCAACTCCACTTTTGCCAGAGGGGGTGTGAGTGACTACACCCGATGTAATCAACCGTTGTATTATATAACGGGGTGACTTTCGAGATTAGAAGGGTCGAGAGCGGCGATCGGGCACCGTGGAAAGAGTGCGTAACGAACTTCGTGGGCGTAATCAAATTTGATCGCGGCAAAATACACCTACGGCGCTAATTAGCGGCGAGTAACGGCTCCAATACAGTTTTACGAAAGCAGGAAGAGAGAGAGAAAGAGAGAAAGAAAGAGAGAGAGCATGCATTTTTAATGTTGATGCGCTACTGATGGAAATAGCTCGTAATCGAAACAGGTTTACACGCCGCAAAGAACAACGCATCGCTCGCAATTATTTTCTCGTTATCGTTTTAAAGTCTATATCGTGTCCGCTTTAAAGGAAAGCGATTATTCCGCGAAGGCCGCAGGCGAGTATTAGCGCTCAAGTGGGATACAAAGTTCACGGGCCTAAAGTCATACAATGCTCAATACGCGCTCGCGATCCGCGCACGGCTGCATAATTATCGAGGCAAGAGTTAACGACGCGATAAGACACACGTGTGCGGTGATTACCTTAAGAAACGTGTGCCCAAAGCTTCTCAAAAGATGCGCTAATGCTCAGGCTAATACCCAACGTGCGTGTGTATCGCGGCGAGGCTGAGGACCGGTATGGCAATGGAAAATAATAATGTTAGAGCTTAATTGTTACTCCCGGTCACGCCGGCTGTACGGTTACTTGCGCACAATTTTCTTATTACCCGTTAATGATGCAAGAAGTCCCGGAGCGCCGTGAGGCGCAAGTGCGCATAAAACTAGCCATTACGACGACCGCCTTTACAGCGCTTAATGCTAGCCGCCGCCGCCGCCGCCGCCGCCGCCGTCACCGCGTCGTCGGAATAGAGAGCCGCGGACCCTGGGATCACTTTTTGCGCTCATTCGGCATTACACTTTATACCGTCGTATACTGCGATAACTAGTTCCACGCGCTCGTAAAGTCCCCGCGGGCCCGCCACCGTCTGCGAATAATTATTTTTCATTAACAAAACGCTCGCCGCTCGTCGAACGTGGACCCACCGCTCACGCGCGCATTACGGTAATTCGGCCATTCCACCTTTTCCCTCCTCCCCCCTCCTCACCCCCGCTCGCCGAATTGTAACGTTTTGGTTAACGACGGACACGTCGAAACGACAGATCGTACAATAACGACGTTCGTATATAACAAAGCGCAGAGATACGCCGCCGGGAAAGAGGTGCTCCCAAATCCGAGATTACACCGAGAGAAAAGTTAATCTTAATAAACGAGGGCAATCAGGAGAACCTAGGCGAAGGTGGTTGTCGCCGCAAATGCTCGGCGCATGCAAATGCGCTCTAAAGCTAGCAGCGTTTCGTCCCACCCTAAGAATTTACATACCGTTGGCTTTCTCTCTCTCTGCGAGCCGCCGTCCCGCCGCTCCAATTCGAGGCCTTTTGTCCGGCGCGGAATGTCCATCAACTTTTTGTCCGTCGAGGACGAGTAAATAGAAGAGTCAAATGACCAGACCGGGGAGGCTTTAAAGGCGGCGGTGAAATGGGGGCTACCGGCCCTTTTATTTGCTGATTCCATGCGGATTGTTTCGTGATTTAGCATAAATGTTTGATTAGATTCGCTCGGCGAATTCGAATTCGTACGGGTCGAAGGAGGAATCCTGTTTGCGCGAAGCGCGCCGTCAATGGCCATCCAATCGAGCGCGCATAATTGTTTAACGATCGGTCCGTCCCTCTTCAAGATCCCACAACGCGCGTAAGAGGATAGCCGGAGCTCCATAACCGACATTTTCGACGGTAACGACTTCTTCAATTTTAAACGACCGTGCAATGACGATTCTCTCCGATAATAATCCGAATAATCCGATGATAAGCGGATGACGACGAGGAGGTCGCCTCTCGATCGGTTTGCCGAACGTGATTAAGCCGGATCGCCGGTTCGTTTGCCGAGTCCGGCGTCATCGAGATCTCGAGATCTCGTAAGGAGAGACGACAGCGCGCGCGAACAAACGCCAATGTCCAATCGGTCAAGATAACTCCTCCGGCACGGCGAATTCAGTTAGTGCGCCGGGAGTTAGATTGGGCCATCAGTTTAGACAATGGAAGCTGGTTGTGCGTTTAAGGTAATCCCTCGTGAATGGTGTCCCTTTGGTACTTAATACATTGTCCGCTCTGATGGCCGTCCTTTACAACCTCGTCGTGGGGCACTCCCCGAACGGTCGCAGAGGCACCCCGCAGTTGAAGATGGCTAGCATTAACACCTATTTACCATGGGCACTACCCGAGAACCCTTAACTGTCGGCGACGTCCGTCGGAATTTACCGAAAGATAAATAAATGTTTCTATGTAATCTGAAGTATATATTACGTAAATGACAGTCGTGATTGCTTATGCAAAGTTATCTAAGCGAGCGAAAATAAATGTTTGCGCTGCAGCTTAAAAACGAGCTACCTCGAATTACCTGAGCGTTCAACTAAAAAAAAAAAAAAAAAAAAGAAAAAAATCCCGCGCTATTTCGAGCCGCTAATCATAAATTGTCTTCAACATCAATTACGTCCATTTACGTCAAGTTTAAAGTCGCCGCTGTCACGGTTCTTTCATTCCCGCTGTTGTTTCTTCCCGAGGCGGCCGAAGAAAGGACAGCCGCTCGGAAATGCATTTGACGTCGGGTACAAGCCACCGTTTCTTCGGCCGGTCCCTAGGGTGCGATAACGTTCCGGACAAATGACCGGTCAGTCAGGACAGAAAACTACTGGCGGGAAAATCAGCCCTCTAAGTAAATTCGTATCAACCCCTGGAGACGGAGGAGAGAAAGTAAGACAGGGGGCGAGTGATCCGTTATACGAGATTACCGGAGTAAATAACGGGATCTCTCATTCTCTCCGAATGGAGAGAGGAGAGCGAATCGTATTACGCATAACCAAATTTCGGAATAATCGTGGTCACGCTCGCGAATCGCACGGCCCTCGATCATTCACGCATCCGTGAATCCTCGCCCATCGTTCGCGGACCGTCGCCCACCGGACTGTCGCGCAAATCGCTTAATGTCCATCGCATCTTTTTATATGGGCAGAAAAAAAAAAAGCGCGTGACGCACGTGTGGAGGGGAAAAACGTTTGTTGCCGTCGATTCGATTTTTTCCTATTCACTCCAATCCAATTACATGAGAAAATCTCACGCGCTGTTTATGAAACGTCCGGAAAAGAAGAGGAAAAAAAAAAAACTCTTCCGCCTGAAATACAGTTTGAGAGATTAGATGGATTACCGCCCTCGTGATGTCGCAGGGTCCAGAAAGTCGATAAGACGCGCCCCGTAAACGGTATTTGCTCGATCGCCGGACAGCGGAACTCAACGGTAGATTTCCTCGTCGACGAGATTAAATAAGCGGAGAGAGCTCCAAATTACTTTCGAGATGGGTTCCTGCGGCGCGTAGCGGGACTCGGGAGTGAAAAAATATGTTCGTATCATTTTTTAAAAGGCAGATATTATAAGCTTTATAAAAGGAAACAAAAAAAACGAGGGCATGAATATTTAAACGGAAACGGGGTGTTTTTTCATTTCTCGCACGTCCAGCTAGATCCGTTCTCGCGCAAGTAATAAGCACTAATATCGCAAAATATTTCATGTCAATCCACCGACACGCGAAATATTGATTTCCCCTTATGAAAGCTTCAAACTCGGCCCCATCGCACCCCCTCCCCCGCCATTTGCTGCTACCAATATGCATTCAAACCGGAATTCCATACACTCGCCGCGTGTCGCGGGCTCGTTTCGACTCCGCGAGATGGATTAATTAATCAAACCGGCTCATATGTTTGCGGGGGAAAAAAAAAGATAGTCTGCGCGGTCGATCAACGATAATGAACAATTGCAAATCCGCGAAAATAATCGTCGCATTTTTGCAGAGCATTTTTTCTAATAATATCGCGTGTCTCCAGATGCCTGTAAAACGACAAAGAAAAAAAAAAATTAGAAACAAAGAGAAATTATTCCTCGCATCTATTAAACAAAATTACAGTTATGTTCATATATTATACAAGTCGAATAATAAATGATATCGATCCTCGTAAATGATCGCGCGTATTTGCCGTTGTCACTTAAATACATGAGATGCATCGCGAGAGACGGGGCCTACAATTTATCGTTCCATACGATTGTTTAGTGATCTAAACGTCTTCTTTGTGCCCGGGCTGAGATGACGTATGCCGGCCGCTAACCGTGTTCGATTAGGATCGACATCCTCGGACGATAATTTATTTATCTTCGCGTATGACAATCGAAAGACTGATCGGCCCTGCCGGTGTAGGTTGCCGGAGAGCAATCAGCTACCAACGAACTTCTGACTCTCCTTCTACGAGCGAGCGTTCATAAGCATTTGAATGGGCCAATCAATCACGCGACTCCTCTCCGTCCTTCCCTCCGCTTCTCCGTTCGTTCGTTCGTTCGTTCTGGTGACGTCACGCTGCAGTCATCCCCTATTAGTAGGGTGTGATAGCGAGCAGCTCGTGCGCGGCGGGTCGCAGAAGAACGAACGGAGGAGGAAGGCGGCGGCGGTTGACAGTGCCAGCCCCCGAGGGGGGGCTGGTAATTATATATTCCAAGGGTGTCTCACCGATCAGTCAATGTTTCCGCTGCAGCTTTCCGACAATGGACCAAAGATAGAAAAAGCTTATCTGTCACCGTGCGCCATACTTCCTTAGGGGATGAAAAGCGAGACTTTTA
This sequence comes from Cardiocondyla obscurior, assembly GCF_019399895.1. NCBI lineage: Eukaryota > Metazoa > Arthropoda > Insecta > Hymenoptera > Formicidae > Cardiocondyla > Cardiocondyla obscurior. Next base: position 6,243,290 of record NC_091870.1, on the reverse strand, counting down.
ATTCGCACCGCGATCGTCGTATCTGGGAATGAAAAATTAAGCCGCCTTCGATTCGCCCGGGCGTACAAGAGGGATCTTTAATTAGTCATGCTCTAACACGGGAGATACGGTTTAATCGCGAGATTTAAATCAGCTGCGTTATATAAATTGGCTCCCTTCGCAATTAGCGGGTGCGTTATAATTATCAAAAATAAAGACGGGCCGCGAAATGAAACGTAAGACTCGAAGTTTTCGATAGGATATCTTCTGCATCTCGATAATGCGCTTTTGCTCGGATTTCTGAGTGCCGTATTCGCATTTGTTCCTTCTTCATAAAAGCTACGCGACCAAGTACGCCAATAACCGCCATAATGGTATTTGATGTTAATCGGGCTTTGAGTGCGAGTTCACGCGACGGTCGCATCTCGAACGCATGAGCGAGTTGATTAAATTCAAACACCTCGTAGCCCGAATGCCAGTACGAGCCGATGTCGACGGGAGACCGGCTGTGTGCGTGAGTTCAAATATGCTCATATCGGTCCCGTTCAAAGGACTGAGGTAACTCTCGCTGTCCGACAATGGTCACGCATGATAATAGCATACCATCCGGACCCCTCGTGCAGCCTGACAGCGTCCGGTCGTCTGGAAGGAGCAAATACCAAAATCGTCAGATCGGCTACGGCCGTCGAAGCCGCGCATTCTCGTCACTGCTGCTGAATTTTATATACGTGCGCTCGCGTTTATATTTCAACGCGTATAATGTAGCCCACTTGGGATGATAAAATATGTATTTGGCCGAGGCATGATTATAGCACAGCGATTTAATATAGAATTTAATTTAGGGGAAACTTTGCAACGGACAAATTTAATTTTCAGATACAATTGCATTTTAAAACGTGAAATACAATAGTGCTTTAATAATACTGTCATATAAATTTTGTATCTTTCTGTCACTTTTTATATTTGTAATGGTCGACTTGAAAAAGCATTCCGCTGCGCGAACTTAATACCAATAAAATTCCCAGTCAAAGATAAATAACTCGATTCAAGATAAATTCAGCTAGCTCTGGCGAAGCCCGGCGGACTGTATTGTCGAGGGAAAAATCAAAAACAAGCCCGGCGATTTTTACGGTCGTTTAAAACTGCAGTTTCACCAGGGAACGGTCCCGCGTGTTTTTGCGTCCGTCGCGTCGGCGCTCGGCTAACGTATCGTGACGTTTCATCTAGTGGATCGCGAACGAGTGCATAACGATCTCGACTCGTTCGCGAATTAAACAATCGCTTGTACGATCTGTCGCGCGCACGACGATTCACGCTACCCTCGCTCTCTTTCTTCTTTTTGAAAATTTCTCCGGCGTATGAAATCTCGCCCAGTTACGAAAACGTCGAAGTGACGTAGGCGCGTCGCGTCGCGTCGCGCAAGAGCAATCTAAAATCTGTCAGGGCTTTGATCGATGCGCGCCGTTCGCCATTTTAATGCCTATCACCCGACAACAAGCCTCACGTGAAATACGAGTTAACCCCCGGGGCGTTCTCACCCTCATCAAAGCGCGATCATCCCTCGAGGAATTCAAAACGGCATCGGCGCCGTCGTGTGAAAATGTTTAAAACCATCTCGGCGCCCGCAACCCCGAATCATTATCGGGAATCATTATCGTATTTGCGGTATCGCTCGCACGCGTCTCATCTATTGATTTTTCCCGGGCCGGAGCTAGGATTAGAAAGGTCGTAAACATAAGGGCGACTATCTCTGCGGATAATCGCTATTGCGTGAAAAATTTTTTTTTTATTCAGCCACATCCCTTAAAATATCCGTACGCGATTACCTCATGAATTTAACTTCGAGCAACGAGATTCATGCGAGCATTATTACTGCAAAAATGTGCGTAATTATTTCTTATTTAATAAAAAAACGGCGCGGGTGGGACTCTGAAATAACATAAGAAGGATCCACGTGCGTGGGCGAAATCTAGGATAATCATGGAAATATTATGGTAACCCGATTGACCGAACCGTGCTCGGATACAGACGGTACATCGAATCATCGTTAGGTGGAAGATGGGATTTACCGGACCGCTGGAAAAACTCGGAAAATCCAATGAAGGCGGTCTAATCCTAGCGGAGTCCTACGGCGGAAGAGCGTGAGAGCGCAAACTAATGACGATTTCATTCGCCGGGAAAATTCGACGCGACGGACGTCGCGTCCTGTTTGAAAGCGCAACATAAAACAAGCCGAACGCGGCTATTAAAACGCCATGAGTCCCGGGGTCGCGCTTCGGCCGGCCGGATGAAAATTTCATTCCGCGTTACTTGCTAAATTTCACTTAAATCACATCGTCGTTTCGGAATGCCCGTCGCAGCGCGCGGCGTAACCGAATTTCGCCACGTGCCGATTACATTTGATAGACCGACGGGCGGCGCGCTGAAATTACACGACATCGCCCGCGCATCGATTTAATAATTCCACCGAAGGGTCCTAAAAACCAATGCGCGAGCGTGTAACTGATCCGTTTTCGCGTTACCTATTTATGGAGGTACATTCGCTCGCAATATGAGGCCCGTGATTGCATTTACGTCGCAAATTGTTACAAACAACTATTTATGAATAATTCCATATTGCAGCGAGTCGCGGTATGCGCGCTGCTGGACATAACGCGCGAAATCATAATCACGTACGTTGCGTGTTATTGCACAAGACATACTGCAATTCGCTATCCGTAACGAAATTTAATCACCCAATTACACTCGGCGGAGACAATAGCGGGACAACTGTTTCCTGACGATGTGCGTCCCTCGGCGAGATGGCCGAGGTCGTCTAGGGAGAGAGAACACGGAGGCGAGCGCGAGGATATGGCGCAGGGGCGCGACATATTTTCTGTAATTCACTTATGGAGAAAATAAATCCGCGTGACAGTACGTGCCGGCGAGAAAGATGAGCCCCGTAGATTTGATGGGGCGAATGCCTCGAGACACTCGTAAAAGACGCATCCGCGCTGGCGAGCATAAAATTAGAAGAATGGACTTAAAAGGATTTGAAAGGATTGTCGCGCACGGCCCCTTACCTTCCCCCCCCCCTCGCCTTTAGCAAGAGCCTCCTCCCCTCGCGCAACATCCGCGTAGAAAACGTAGATAGAGCTCGAGTTCCAAGTGGATTGAGAGCATGCGATTCTCTTCGAGCGGAGCGAACGGCAGAAAGAAAAACGATACGCCCCGCGAGAGGGGTGAAACGCATTTTGGCGTTTTCGCAAGAGCCGTCGGGATGCATCGGGACGGGAAAACAGTATTCCTCGTGGGGTACAGCTCGAAACGGAAAGCGAGAAAAGGATCCTCCCTGCAAAATGTATATTATCGCTTCGAGAAATGGCACGCTCGCATCGCTTGGTGTCACGCGAGCTCGTAGAAGGCTCGGCGTAAAATTTTAAGAGAAAACACGACAATGCGTGATGCGACTTTCGTACCCGGAATGAGAGCCGAAGAGAGAAATGCACACATACTATCTTTGATATTCGTCATAAAGAATGCGTCAGTCGTGATGTATTTTCTTTCTTTCTTTTTTTTTTTCAAAGGAAAACAATATTTTTTTAATATTTGAAAAACATGATAAGTCACAGTTTCACGAAGTATTTTTATCTTTTATTCGATACGTTACTCGTCGGCAAAAATGTTACTCTCGTTTACGAAACGAATGGAGGACGCGAGGTCTATGGATGTGGAGACATTTCCGAGATCGGCGACAGAAGTACGCCGTCTTGCGAAATAAAACGGATTTTCGGGCGATTTAATGGAAAGCGCGGTAATACGAAGACAAAAAGAAGAGGCCCTGATAAAGGCGGGCGTTGGAACTAATGACGGTGCTTAAGAAAAAGCTTAATGGATCGTCCCCGAGGCGCAATGATGTGTCATTTATAACGTTACGTTGCGCGTATATATACTATTCCCCTTCCCTCAGATTAATTGCTGTCCAATTAATGGTTCGCCGTTAGCGGAAGGGCCACTAAGTAGTCGTGTCTACATGATTGATTCGGACATATTCCGTGGCCGACGAATAGGTGAAGATTAAACGCCACTCTTAATGCGCGTCGTTGTTCGCATAAGTTTTTACCGCTCGGCGCCCGGCGATGTCAAAGACATCATATCTTCTTCTTACCCTTTCTAATTATTCCGATACATTTTTAATATTCCTAACAATTTAATCTTTTCTTTCTCTGCCCGGCTCAAAGTAATTAAACGCCCGTGCAACTTTCTTTCATTTATTTTTACAATACGAATCCGTATCTGGCCATGATGTAACATGTAATGTAGAATGCACGACGCGTGCATTGTGTCGATGCATACATTACAATACCGAGCTATTATGCAGCGCGGAATTTGATGAGACATAATTTACGTACTGTCACGATCACTACCTGTCAATAATACGCCGGGTGCACTAGTGCCGCCACGTGACCGATCGCCGTTCAGTTATTTGGCGCGCCGATTTTTCCAAGCCGCGCATGAACGATCGCGTTCGATCCGCGGACGTGTTGAGGACAGGCGACTACGGAGTTTATTAATTTACTCGAGCATGGAAATCGTAATTAGCCTGGACACTGGTGACAGGAACAGGCTCGCCCTTCGGGCAGACGTGTGTCGATCTGCGTACACGCAGTGCTGAGGATACCTGGGTAGCCTGGGGCGGTCCGAGAACAAAGCCCTAATTTCCTGATCGATGATTAAGCGGCGTCGGATTGCGTGGCTTATGGGAATAAGAAGAGGACGGACAGAGGCACTAAATAGCATTAATTTACGAAATTATTCAATATCCATGCCAAATGATTATAATCCCTCCTTCATTCTTTTCGGCCGTATATTTATTAAAATAAAAAATATTAAAACTTAACCGTTTCCAAGTTTTGACTAAAAAGGAAAGAAAAAGAAAGAAAAAAAATTAACGTGTACTTCCGAAAGAAAAGTCTCTTCGTATTTTTGTGTCATTTAATTATTTTAAAAAGTGTCGCAAATAATTTAAAGCGAGCTTACATTAGCGAGACATAAATTGTACGTCGAAAATCGTAGGTATTCTTCAATTAAGCGAATGAGCCTTGATAACACTTGACGATTTACAGTAGCAGCCTTCATTCGCGATCTACTGCAATTGCGACTTTATTGTCGCCGAGGTATTCGCAAATGCACGCTCCGCGTATAGACGGGCCGCATCACGCAATTACATATTACAATCGCTACCAACTAATGGCGACCATTGTCGCTTCATCAGGCAAAGCGCGACGCTCGGTTGGATTTGCCAATTCTAATCAAGCTCGCGAGAGCGAGATGTCTAATCAGCGCCGGGCGTTAAAGCGACGATCCCGGAGCCGAAATTAACAATGTTGTTAACAAGCCTAGCATCCCGACAATCCCCGGGCTGTGTTAGGAGAGCGCGCGGATATCCGAGGCTAAAAGCACCGAAAGCTACCTCCTCGCTCTCTGCGGGAGATAAGTGTGACGACCTGTCCAACGGGGTACTTGGCCGAGGGGGAAGGGTTGACGCAATCAACGTAAAACGTAACGCCGACGGTAACAGGGATTAGTTATCTTCAACACCCTCGTGGATATAGCGCCGCGGCGTAGCCTCGCGCTTACGGGTAACCGGCGAGGACGAGGAATCCGGGAGGGTGGCAGCGGTGAAATCACCGCGCAGCCTTTCCAGTAATTACACCAAGAAAATGGTGTCAATAGCCACGGCTAGACTGGAATAGCTGCTGACGAAAATCGGTAAGCGACAATACCTCGCGATGGTTATGACCCCCCGATCTGGCGCGATAATGCCCGATACTCCGTCGGGAACGACGTCGTTCGCCGAGAGAATCGACGTTAACGTCTTCGAGGGTGCTGCCTATAATCTACGCAAAAATGCGCTGACAGGTCTTTCATTTCGGGAATTACGCGGAGACATTGGCTCACGGATTGTTGAGCAGGAATCGCGAGTGTCGTAAAATATACATCATTTGCGCGACGTCCTCGGGCTTCTTTAATTCTTTTAGCTTGACATTAAGGCGAGAGCGTTCAACGTCGTGAAGAATGTGAAGCATTAAACGGCGTTGTCGTTTCACGAGATTGGCTGCCGCGCGAACACATCTTTGCTCGGATATGTCATTTAAATATTTTCACGGTTCATTTTACTAGTGGTATGAAAACAAACACCCTGCGATCCCCGGGGGGGAAAAAAAAAAATAATAATAATTTGCGGCAAGGAAACAAGACCCGCGCGTGTTGCCAACAACGTGCGTACTCGGTCGCGCAATTTTCCCGCGGCTTTGATGTAACAGGCGGGCAGTAAAGCGTGTACAAAATTCGACGGAAGACCGAGGAAAATGGATAAACATCGGTGGCCGATTGAACGGGCTTCGGCGTTTGTTTTCCGTCCGCTGCGCCGGTGATGGTGCTCCGGGTCTCGATAAAACGAGAAACAAAAGAGAACGATTGACGGTTGCGCGGGCAAGGTGTTAATCCCTTTTACAATTCCCGATAACGTCATCGGCAGGGCGTTCAAACGACCCTTTGACGCACTCGAAACGCATCGCAGTCGCGCTCCAAGTGTTTCCTTTTTTTTTTTTTTTTTTTTTCGCGCAATCGCACGACGCGCGACGACGACTAACGGCGACGATAAATAATAGACGCGAATTATATTGCTTTTGTATTCATATTAAGGCTACGGCGCCGCGGTCGTTCAGCGCCAGCCTGAATATTTTCCTTCTATTCGGGATTAATGGCTTGGACATATTTTATAGGGAGCCCGGCGCTGTCCGTGCGCGATATCTATGCAGAAACTGACCGCTGCCCGTTCTCTCGCATGATATATCGGCGGAAGTTTAAAAGTAACACGGGGAGGAGAGAAAGAAAGAGTGGCCATATCGGAATGACCTCACTTCCTCCCTCGGGGGAGATTTAAATTCAAACGTTTCGCGTGCGCTTCCACGGAATTCCGCAGAGAGCTAAGACGGTAAAAACAAGAGAGGGAACGCAGAGATGAGAAATATCGACTAAACTCCAGCTTATCGGCTCGATGATAAGAAGCTGGTATTCAGTCGGTGAGCTATTGCGAGATGTCAAAGGGAAAAACGATCGGAAGGGAGATCCTCCGTCTTTTAGACGACGTCGGCGACCGTTGAGGAATGGAAATGATTTTTTTTCCCCGGCGAAATGCCGAATGGGTAAACGAATTATCTTGTGTTCCCTGCGAGAACGTCACTGTCGAGAACACGAAAATAACAGGAGTAATACGAATCCATTTTTATCCCGAAACGCGGAATGACAGCGGGGGAAGGGAGGGAGAAAGGCGTGTTTTGCTTATAATAGATGTAAGAATTATCTTATTACTTTCGCCGCTCCGTTTCTCAATTAGTAGACAAATGGTCACGCCATCCGGATGATATTCACGAGCATGAAAAGCATAAAGCAAATAGAAATTAATGAGTCACCATCACGCGCATCGAAATAGTAAATATAATTGTAGCGATAGTTGTCCCGCGTGTGGCCCGGCACAAGTATCACGATGTACGCGTGACACTGCAGTTAATCGAAATTTACTTTCGCACCCTCAGATACGCACGTGCTGGCCAACACATGCTGCTGTCGGGGCCATCTTCCATCTGTCAAAAATCGACAGCATACGTGCGGGTCATACATACGCAAATGATAAAATTCTCGCGATTACGCGCAACCGCCGCTATGCCACCGAATTGCAGCGCGGCCGACGGAGGGTGGAAATCAATATTAATGTCGAAACAAGGCGCGTCCGAAATGCGGCCTCTGTTTTTCCGCAACCGTGCAGTTTTTACATAATATACATACATTATTGAATTATGATGCGCGTTATAATTTTTATTTCGAGCAAATTCGTTCCCGCGTTTGCATAAATATGAAAATTTGCCGCACGGTAAATAATGGAAAATCTTATGCAGCGGCGAACGGTCCCGGTGGACGAATAAAATACAACGGACGGTTCTATTTGGAACCCCTCCCTGTATACGACCGGCGTAAACAGCGCGTAAAAAAAAAAAAAATAACTAGGCGTATCTTCATCTTTCTTCGCTAATCTGGCGCGTAATTACGACGTGTAGGCAGGTGTTGTTTCCGTTTGAAGGATCGGCATTGTCTTCCCCGTCCTCGCCAAGAACGGATTCCGAAGTCAACGGCGTGCGCGAGCTTGCGGCAAACGAGGTCTCCCTTTGAAAGGCGTCTCGCAAAAACGGAGGGAGGAAGAGGGGGGGAGCGAATGAAAAAGATCTGGAAAACGCGAAATCTCACCTTAAACCACTCGGATCCGCCAGTTCCTTTGAAGACCCCGGGCGGCGGCGAAATTCTATTCGCAGTCGCGTACGTATCTCTCCGCGAGTCGTTATACACACAGCATATTATAGATGTGTATATAGATGCGTTCGAGGGCGGCTTCCTTTCAGCCCTTGCAGTCCGTGACCATTATAGCATAGCCGTAGGGTGTCTATGGGGTTGTTCGCGGGCCGAGGCTCGAACGAGCGAGACGAGGCGAAGCGGTCGGTATCGACCTTCCGGAAGGGTCGATTGTTGACCGAAAAAGTCGCCAATTTAAAAGGACCCCCGGCGCTCCTTTCTCCACGAGACACGTAAAAAAAAAAATAAAAGAAAAGAAGACCGGCGGAGGGGCGCGGGAGAAAGGGAGTAAATCGGTGCACGCTTGACTTCGAACAGGCAATTATACTGTTACGAAATGTTTACAGCGAGATTATTGTCAGCGGCATCTTGCGCCCCGGGTGACGGGGCTGCCTCGGCGGGTCCTCCTTGTATTATCAGTTTTATTCGACCAAGAGACCCATCGACTGCCGGCAGCGTGTCTTTTGTGGACGGAAATAATGTTACGCGCGTGCGGCATCACGTGCACGTCGCTTTACTAAAGTGCCCGACAGCGTGGAAAGATAAAGAGATACATAATAAGATTTTATTAGGTTTCCGTAAAGCTTTATTAATACCGCGAGTCGTGTGGTTAAAAAAAAAAAGGGAAAGAAAAAAATTTGTTTTCTCTCTCGCGTAAAACAACGCATCGTCTATTTAAAATAGACGAAGTTTTCTTAATTATTACATCGCGTAGAAATTAAAAATTTCAATTACCGCATGGAGGAATAATGGTTATTCGACGCGAACAATGTTTGAATGAAGTTATTGACAAACATGTAACCCCCTTTCTTTTTTCACGCGTACACGCTGTGCACAACCGAGAGCTGAAACGTATTTGAAAAACAAGCGTCACCCGGCGGAGGTCCAGAGATGGATGTTGTGTATTGCCGTGATCGTAGCAGAAAATAAGAATCGAAAACTCAACGATATTTCATTACTCTCGGCGACGTGTGTACATGCTGTAAGCGTTTTTTAAAGCCGATACGGCTGTTTGTCCGTCACTACCCGCCTAGTAGCATGGGCCTTTAACAGCTCTCGCCGTGTTTGTCGACCCGCACGCACGCATCGAAAACAACGCGGGTGTTTGCGACCCGAGAACGATTGCGCGTCGCTTCAGTGGCTCGTCGTCGGCTCAGAAGTCGCGGCTGTTAACGTCCTATTCAATTCCTCCGCGCGAAAACAATGTGAGTGCATCCGGGAAGAGATTAAATTCCACGGCTGCAATATGCAGTAAAGAATTAAGAGTTAATAATTCAAGAAGGCGCGATTGCGACGTCTAAGGCCGCCGCAGTCGCCGGCAATAAAGGATGACACGGCCAGGCGAGAGTGGCCGTCGACGGGAAACGGAAGGGAGGGTCGAAACGCGGGTCGGAGGTGAGAGGGGACCTTGACGCGCGAGCACGGGGGACCAGAACGAATACCTGTCTGCGTATCCGCTCGCACGCGCGTGCAGATCCCGATTCGTCACGGTGCGGATTCTTCCGCGTGCGGAAGATCGCGCCTGGAAAGAATTTGCATGCAAATAGCGTCGCGAATCCCGGTCGCGCGGCGACGACGTACCGTGCAATCAGTTTTGCGGTTTTGCGGCCGTAATTGAATGTGGCGTAAATAGATAAATAATGTCGCCCGCGCGCGGGACCACGTTCCCCCACCTTAAAGGTCGAGACTTCGATTAAGCCTGACGCCTCGGTCAGCGTCCTCTTTTTACTTTTCTTTTCTTTTTTTTTTTCTTCCGTGTGGGGCCCCTCCGTCTACGGGAGGATTTCGCCTCCGACGCGTCGTCGAAAGGGAATATTGCTGCAGCCGGAATTTTTCTGGAGGATTAATTTGCGGTCGACCGGCCTTTCTTCATCCTGACTGTCAGGACTACCGGCGTTTACCGGCTACCATAGGTGCATTGGACGGCTGGACCGTCATGCACGCCCGCACGCACGATCGTTCGCCTCTCTCTCTCTCTTTCTCTCTCATCCTCTTTCCTCTAATTTGCGTTGAACCACATGACAATTAATTATATTATATTCGACAAATTCTCTTCTTCTTACGCGCCGCGAAAACGTACCGTGAAACCGACGTCGCCACCGCGTTCACACAGCGACTAAATAAGCATGTAATTAGCAGTGTAAATTGATCAGGCAGAATGATTTAGTCACACTTGTTTATTATTCTGATGTATAAAAATATATAATTTTTTTACGCATAAATAAATTAGTGATACGTCATTTTTTAGGATGAAACAATTTTGTGTAATTAAATCATTCGTATTAATATATCAGATTATATTTTTTAATATTAATTTAAATACTAGAACAAAAAGATCAACGATGAAAAGTTTCAAAAGTTGAATTTATTTGACTCATGAATGGCGAAAATCTACAACTTCGGGTCACCGTCCAAATAAAACATGTGGGAGTTCTTTAACCCTGAGTGCGCGGCTATAGAGACCAAAAAGTGCTGGTATGCATTGTTCCTCTTTTCTCGGGGATGAATTGCTACATATTGCTGCTCTTTCCGCGAATGGCCATGTGGCTCGAATGGAGGCAGTAAAGTGAACAAAATATTTACTTGGTAAAACAGTCGAGACTTATCCACTCGTCTTCCGGTTATGATGCACGAGCACAACCGTCTACATATTTGCCGTAGCAAATCCTTTTTCCGCGTCGCGAAAGATAAAGATCGCGACTCTCATCCATTTTTCTGTTCAAGCGCGCTTGAGAGAAAGTAAAAAAATTAATATATAAAAAAAAAAAAAACTTAAACTATATTTTGCACGGACAATTAAAAAAAAAAAAATAAATAATAATAACGTTTTCAATTTGTCGCGGAATAGCCTAGAAATAAAACAATGCCCTTGTAAAAATGACAAGTTGATTAGCTCATTTCTTGCCAGTGGCGAACCAAAATCGATTTCGCGCGTCAAGCCCTGACGGGCAAAATTACTACCTCCATCCGAGATTTTTCGTGCAATAATTAAACTTTTATCTACAACGTTGAACGTAAGAATTAATTGCATTACCTCCCACTTGGTTACAAATTAAAGACCACGGTGAGGAATATGATCGTCATATTTTCGAGAACGTTAATACCGCAATCGAGGGGCCGAATGGCCACTTTAAACGCAGGTATCCCGACCACAAATCTATTCCCGCATTCGACTAAATCTCCGCGACGCATGTGCCCGCCCTCGCGGCGCAAAAATGAAAAAAGATACCGGGGCAGTCTCGATTTACAGCTGCTATCGGCGAACAATGTAGGCACGCGGAGCACGAAGAGATTCTCCCGAGAGCGCGGCGGCAAGGGCCATAAAAATGTCAGAGCGTATCCCGAAGTAGTGCGATTTGCGGCGCGCTGTATTCGAACGCATCGCCCGGTCGGCGCGGCGGCGGCATTGACTTTTTTTCTCTTCCCGGCATGCGCTTCGAAAAACATCCGTCCTGTGCGTCGCGGGTGCGAATAGTACGTAACGTACGGTGATATACGCAGTCGGCGGCGGCAGTGTCGCGCACGCAAGGGCCTTCTCCGGCGCGGTTCGCCGGATCGCATCACCCATACGCGTCGAGCTGATTGCGCATCAACGGTCGACGTGCGGTCACTGCCAACGATTCGACATTGCGGCCTCTTCATGGAAGCGCTGGCGATAAACCAACGAAACTTATTGCCCCGGCTCCGCGGTCGATGGGGCGATTTTTTACGGCGACCGCCACCTCCTATTGACGCCCCCGGCGACCTTACCAAGGCGACCAAGTCAATGAACATTACCCCTCTCCCATTTTTTTTTTTTTTTTTTATCGCGCCCCCTTTCGCTCTCACCCGCTTTCTTATGCGCGACCGAGAAAGGGCAAAGATCTTCTCGGCGAGGAGGAACGATTTTCTTCGGGCGAGAATTCGGCGATTGCTCGGGCTCTATTGCTCGGAAGTTCCGCGTATCTCATACGTTCTTATTAGTTTCCGTGCCCCCGGATATTTTCGCGGAACAGCCGGAGAGAGCAGAAAGGGCGAGACTGAGGGCACCCACCGTCGCCGCGAGAATAACCCGCCCGTGTTCTGCATAATACTTATTTTATGCGCGACGCCGCGCGAGGAAACTGGGAATAAGAGACCGCGCGACGACGTGGCGAACTCGCGACGGCCATTCACGTTTTTCGAAAATAAAGCGCGAGCGTCTCCCGACGGCTATGCCGCATGGAAATTCGTTGGGTGTGGCGTAGGGGGAACTCCTTCGCATCGGAATTTCACGACGCGCCAGCGTCGCCGCAATCTCTGCTATGAATTTTTAAAGCGCCGCTAAACCACACGGGAATATATCAATCCGTACAATATCCGCGAAATAAATAGAGAGCAACGACACGGCGAATAGGAGACAATGTATCGCGTGCCTCGACCTCAGAGAATCGACTGTGAATAGAAAAATAACGGCACGAAAGATTTTTCACGGATAATATCGGTTCTGCGGAATCGGATTCGTTCAAACGTACGCGAGCGCTGTGTAGGTGAGATTATTTATCACACGTCAGCGCGCTGCCGCGTTACACACGCTCCTTTCTGGACGCGTCACGCTCGAAGAAACGGACGCGAAGGGTGAGACGGGCGTGATTTTTCAACGTCTCGGGACCGGAAGTACGCGGAGGATGCCCGAAACCACACGGAACGACGAGACTCGCTGAACATCAACCAGCAAACGTTTTTTCGCCTTTTTCTATCCCTCTGCCTCTCTTGTTCGCTCGATGATCGCTGCGGGACCACCGACGCGGGGGATGGCCGAAAACGAAAGATGTTACCCTACTCTGGCTTTTGACAAAAAGTGAGAAAGCGTGAAGATTGATGCCTCGGTCATCTTAGCACTTTGCCAAGTCACCGGACATTAGAGGGTCGAACCGACGCGCCCCGCTCGTGGCGGGGAAACAGAGTGTAAAATGCATTTAATTCTCATGTCGCGGCGATGAGGGTGCCGCTAACCCCGCCGTCACGAAAAACCACCCTTCGACGGCGAATCTAACTACCAATGATTTCGCACTTGTGAAATTAAACGTCAACTCCGATATCTTGGATACGGCATTACACGATTATCTCGTTAGCGCTGTTAGAATTTTCCGGCCAAAGAATGCAATTTTAATGAACATTTTCGAATTTCAAACGTCAGCTGGTTTTATGCGGCAAAATAAAATTCAACGCCACTACTTCGTGCAGTTTAAATAGAATTTAGGGATGGTATAATTTAAAATGTCGGATAAACTCTAATTATCTTAGATTTGATGAGAAAGAGCGGGAGAGAAAGTTGGTAGTGGACAGGCAAAGGACGTGGCTTTATTAGGCCGATCATAATTAATTCTTGATCGAGCTCGCCGCGCCAAGTGTGCGTCTACATATTTTATCCCTTGGAAAGTCTATCCTTGTTTCGTGGTAACGAGAATTTCCCGTTGGGAGGTGAATAGAAAATGAAAGCTCGCGAATACTTCGAGAGGAGATAAAAAAAAAAAAAAAAAAACATTGAAAAATTAAATTAATAATAATAGGCAAAGGTTTTTGGAATATTATTAATTTATGTCACAACTAAAATATTTTTTTTTTTAATTTACATTTATTTAAATCGATATTTGATAACGCGACATTTCTTGAATTTCTTTTCTCTGCACAGAATTCTCTGCACGTTTATGAAATATGCACCTCATAAATATACATGTCATCGCGATTGATAATATTGATCAAAGAACCGTGATCTATCTCAATTTCATGGATTGCGTATTTCATAAAAATGATAAAATCCAAAGCGGCAGCATAAGGCTCGCCGATCGCGCTGCTCTATGGCGCACCGAAAATAAATTAAGCTAATTTCGCATGATGTCGACGAACAATTCTACACCGTCTGTCGGCACGGCGCGCGCGGAATGAATAATAAAAACTGCCGGTGCCGCGGCATGGCGAAGGTGGAAAAAAGCAGAGGCGATCAGGAACATTCGCGGGCCCGTGGCCTGGGCGAAGTACGACGAGTCCATATCCGCACACGGCGCACGCAGGGTCGCGGTACACGGCGGCTCGCACGCAGTGTTAATAAATGGCATCTGTCACCGAGCATTGCGTTGCATTTCGCGTTTTATGTCTTACGCTCGCCCCGCTCGGTTTATGTCTCGGTTTATGTTTCGCACCGAACGCGCGGCTCTCGTCCCGCATGTGCACTCGCGCGTACGCACGCGTGTGCATAATATACCCGAGACGGTATTAGCGCATTTTGACCTCCTCACTCGCGCCCCCTCTTTTTTTCTCTCATTTTTTTCCCCTTTTTTCTTCCCCGCTAATCACGCCGCCTTCACCGATGCTTTGTCTCCGATTTTTCTGCCCGGTTCGCCGAGCGTTTTATGCCGCGCAAATTGCCGGTTCACTCGAATGGCTAATACTTTTCACGTGTTATTTGATACCGTATTCATTAACGGAATTATTCCGGCGCAGACCTTGTCCCGATATACCGTGTTTCCGTTTTTCTGCCCGCTTCCAACGGGAATATATTTCGCTGTCGGCGCTATGAAAAAAAATGAGAAGCAACGCGGAGGTTGACAAAGGGTACGACCGTGTTTTGAGCCGATCGGCTGAGTGCACCGATGAACCGTTCATTTTTCAATACCTCGTTCTGAAGCATCGAGATCATCCCTCACGGATTCGGCTCGCTCTCTGCAAAAACACGCGACTTTTGTCATCGAGTGATGTACGACCCGGTGTCCAGTCGTATCGCCCGGCGGACGAGCGTCGAAAACAATTGTTTGTCCTGCCCTTAACGAGGTCGACTACTCCTCTTATCCAATCGCGTAAAAGAGATAAGAAAGAACAGCTGTGACGCAATTCACCCGTGTTTTTCCGGCAAAACTCTAATCGTCGAAACAACCCCGTTTGAAACAAAATGACATTGAATTAAATAGAAGTAAATTAACGAAGCGCGGTAGAAATTCAAGTAATTCGCTCAACATTACGCGAATTGCATTCGCAAACAGATGATTAGAAAAGCTGGTTTAGGAATAAGACGCGTACAATAGAAAAGTGCCTTGTTAAGGGTCTCGAGAGCGTTTTGCTATCGTGAATTTTAATCGCCATCGTGGCTCGAAACATATCCGATATAAATAGCAACGTCGATTTTAATCCGAAGAAGCGTTCCTGCTTGGGATCAAAACGCGGATTAAATACTGTGCGGGGCAACCTGCTCGTTTAGACTTTTCGCCAGCTGTCGGCTAGAGCCACGGTGAACTCATTCGTGAAATCCGATCGTAGGTTGCACCACTTCATCGGGCCCTTAATCCGCCTCAACCCTCTCAAGTCTTCGGCTTGGTTAAACAAGCATGTTCCGCCAGTGGCTACTGGGATTTAAAAAATTCCGGTTCCGTAATAATGCTCGTCCACGTGAAGTTAGACCAGGGTACGTACTGTATCCGTTTGGCAATTTTTTCCATCAAAATAATTACGTTTTCCGTCACTTGTTTCTATTATTATTCCAAGCTTCCGATCGCGATTTTGTTCGTGTAATTTTGTTATTACGTACTTCATCGAAATCGAAATGAAATCGGTTTTCCGTGCGTTTCAAAAACGTGAAGTTTGATGAAATCAGAAACTTGGCAATTGGAAATTCGCGATTCCGAGCGGAATAAAAAAAGTTACGTAATAGGTATCCGGATTTAAAAAAAAAAAAAAAAAAAAAAAAAAAAAAATGATAATAAAAATATTTTTGTTTTTTTAAAACGCACCTTGCTGATGGACCGCGCAAACTAATCTCTAACTCAATTATAATCCACCGCTGACAAAATTAATCTCATCTTAATCTCTTTTTTATTTCAGTTTCCCGACTAAATTCGCGCCGGGAATATCGCTCCGAGTTAAACTCAATCCGATCCCCTCTCGGGCCGCGAATCTCTGTTTGACAAAAGTAATTTCATACTGTCGCACAGGATGGTCTTCCAGCATGTGCGGTGCGACGCACTGCCTCCGCGTCGATGTAATCCTGTAAACCCCGTCCCATCGACGCGATGCGACGCGACGCGACGCGACGCCGTTCGCCAGGCGACACACCATGCAAACGGCCGCGTTTCGTTCGTTCGTTCGTGTCGAGCAATCGAGCGCGCGGAATGCGACGATTGCAACTGCCGTACGTATGTACATACCTCGAAAATTCGAGGCCGGGCAACGGAAAAAAAAAAAGAGTGTAAGAGAGAGAGAAAACACGAGCGAGGGAAGAGAAGAGACAAAGAGAGAAGGAGAGACGCAGATCGGGCGCGTTACGTGCAGCGACGCGGTAATTAATAATTCCGCGACGAGGTGTCGGCGGGAATTTTCAGGTGTCGATTCAACCGAAAAAAAATAGCGACTCTCCGGGCGGAAAAAAAAAAAAAAAACGACCAGGGGAAAATGGCAGTCTGAAAAAATGGGCAGATGCATCCAACATAAAGCCTCGGACAGAGGCAAAAAGAATAACGAGGATCGTCGGGGCCGGTTCCACGGTATGATCCTGAAAAATCACAATCTATTTCTCATAGCGCGCGCACTCGCGCTTTTGGAAAAAAAATGGTCAGCTCCTAGCGTCCATTTTTCTCTCAATAATTAAAGCATCCATTCCTACGATGCGCGATGCCGGATAGGACACAATGAACGCATGTATAACCGAACGGTGCGTATTATCCATCCTTGCCCTATAAATCAAAGGCTTTAAACTGTCCAAAGTGAAAAATTAAAATCGATATTTATTATCGCCCATCAGTCTCCCTGGTACCGCGTTCATCGGCAATATGAAATATCTCTCTCGGTCATCTCGTTCTAATTCCGCTAAATCACGAAGCTTCTTCTTTCGGTGAAAAGAGGAAAAAAAAGAGAAAAAAAAAAAAAAACTCGCGTTTCGTTCTCCAAAATGTATCGTTGCGTCCGCACTAACGAAACGGACGAAATGGAACGTGAACGTAATCGACAGCCACGGTTTCGCGTTCGTCCCGTGAAATTCTCTGCGCGTTACGCTAATCGATCCCTGCTATTCAGCCACCGACGATACGTACGGACGCGTTTCAAATCCGTGCGCGGCCGGGATTTGCAGGTGGAGTCACAAGAGAGAAACGCGTCATACACGCGCGCGCGTGACCGCGCATCCGATCGCACGATAATCCCTCGGGGTTTCTCTGAGCGTATCTCGAAAAGAAGCCGTACGTGTGTGCGTGTGCGGGTGGGTGGGTGAACGGTACATCGAACCCCGACATCGCGGTGGCATTATATAATACAGGAAGAAACGATGCTTGACATCGCGAAGCTATTCGTCAGCACACACGTACGTGCGTGAGCGTTTCTCTTTAGTAGATCGAGGCCGTTTTATCTGTTAGGTGTTGGAATAATGTGACGAGCACATGCATGGGACAACTTTACCTAGTTTCAAATATTGCATCTTTTATTTAACAGAATTTAAAAAAAAAATAAAAGATCTACGTTCTCCCGTATCGGTGTGCGTGCGTATGTATATTACCCGCGTGATGAACATCTGAGATCTGTTAGAGGCATTTCAGAGATCTCCTCAAACACAAGTGCACTAAATCAATCTATTGTCGGGGGGGGGAGACGACCCGATTCCGCGTACGTTGACTCACCTTTACGACAAAGAGGCCCGTGCGTGCGTATGTAACTGTAGAACGTCCTCTGATGTGCGTTTGAGGTCCCTCGGAAATGCCTCAAAGCCACGTATACGCGCGCATATGCGCCCATGGGAACCTTTTGAGGAATGGTCCACGATCAGTCAACCGCCCTCTCGATCTCGCCCGGCCCCCCCCTCGCGACCGCCACCAACCGCCCCCCTCATTGGCATCCGAAAGGTCTTTACATCTCCGGCCCCGAAGGATTCCGCTACGAAAATAACAGCGGCCTTAATGGATTCAGAAGTGGCCACGATTTCTATGAAGCGTAATAACGTTACACTGATTTATCTCCGCTTTAACCCCGCCGGGCATAGCTCGCGGTACGCGCCGTGAATGCGTATGTAATATCGTTTAACCCGAGCATTGTCGGGTTCAAACGTATGTAAAGTCGGCGTGACGATCGTTGACGAAGTGCGCGCTGTGCAGGCCTTAGGATCGACCGGGGGTCACGGGTACGTGCCTCGAAATCCTTTCCTTATTATATGTCGGGCCCCTCAAGTCGAACGATGCGGTACGCGCCGTTACTATCCTTCCGCGACGATTTTTGCACCTCGATACGTACGAAATCGCAGAAGAGTCAATACTCTGCTATTTTAGTCTAATAATAAAATTTAATGTTGCATTAATTGTGAATAGTTTTTTTTTTTAATAAATACTCACGAAATATTTTGTCCACCGAGGTCTCGTGCAACAGATACCACGTATGAATATATCTTATCAAGGTTCAAATATAATTAATGCAATGCTCATAAAATATAAAAAAAAGAAACGCTGATAACATTCTGGACATACACATTCTGGAGATAAGTCTTCGCATTACTCTTGAAAAATCTCAATCGCCGAATATACAACGATACGTAATTAGAAAATCCAAATTTCCGACACGGCGCAAGAGATAATAATATAAAAGACTGCTATACAGCGGGGGTGAGATGTAATAAAGCAGAGTTTTTAAATGGCCACTAAAGCACGAGCAGGCTGAATCATAAACGGACGTATCTTAAGCAAAGACTTCTTTTATCTCTTCCTATTATTTCGACCCCCGCATTTTTTTTTTTTCTTTTTTTCTCTTTCGCCGACTGCGCGTTTCCTCGTTTTAACGATAACAATTAAAAAGACCGCCACTCCCGACCAGAGGGCTAATTATCACGCGGACACTTTTATTAGTCCCTTTTCGCTTATAGGGCGACACAGGTACTGCGAGTCTGGCACGGATTTTCGCTACAAAGTACCTCCAAGATTTTACGTTTTACAAATCAGCAAAAATAAAAAATAAAAAAGTAAATGACTAATTGATATTTCTCTCTCAAAAAAAAAAAAAATTAATTTTAATAATTAAGATTTTACTGTTTCTCTCTCTCTTTCTCTGTTAACAAAGTCAAGATAATCCTATCTTAAAAAATTAGTGTGACGCGTAAATTAACTGTTTAATTAATACCGCTTAAAACCGACGCTGATCAGTTCTCTCTCGCTTAGCTTGCTTAACGTCAAACCAGAGTCAACGTCGGCTGTCAAGTCGGCGATTTTGAGGTTCGATTTAATTTTAATATTTAATTAATACGTCCAGGCAAAGACGGTTTTCGCGATTTTCGAGATCGAGAACGACCTGGTGGAAGTACCGTCTTTGTCTGGACATACTAATTCTATATTACAATTAAATCGAACGAGAATAACGAATAGATAGGAATAGATAGGCGCGGGGGGTGGTGGGGTGAAGCGGGGGGGGACAGAGTGAGAGCGAGCGCGAGCCTACGTGCCGCGCGCTAGGTATTTTCCCCACTACTCCCACTCTCACTCTGTCCTTCTCCAGCGGTCGAGCAACACACACGTACGTACGCGCTACGCAACCGCGTGCTCGTGCCGAAATTAATACGTAATTCCGTTCGACGAATACCTCGCGATACGAGATCTTTTCCTCTTCGTCCTCCGCGTGAGGAGTGCACGTGCGATTACGTCTCCTTTCGTTAAAGCACGCACTACGCGACGACCACGTGCTCGCGCCGTGTCGGTCGTTCCGGGAGTCTCGGACGGTATTCGGACGTAATTTTTCGGCATAGCTTTATTTTAAACGCGAGGGCAATGTAATTTTCGCGATGGTAAAGTCACGGTCGGGGTGTTCGCGAGTGTCCATCGCGCGGAAGGACGACTCGACACGTGCTACCTGAGAGGAGGAGGAGGCCCAGGAAGGGTATCCTGCCCCGGCGGAGCAACCCCAGAGTAAGTATAAATTTGTCTTTGGAATAAAATGCTTTGAATGTGATATCTACAAAATAATTCTTTAATTTGTGTGTTTCAGATCAAGAGAAACTCCGCTGCTTCGCATCGTTTAATGAGAACTTTAAGTGCCGTGCGCCGATATCAGTCATCGTACGAACCGCAGCCGGTTCGTCGGTCGTTTCGGGAGTGCCGCTAGTTTTTCGGCGTTTTTTTTTAACGATTTTCTTTTTCATTTTCGGAAGTGCGTTCGCGAGTTACTTGTGCGCGGAAGGATGGCTCGTCACGTCCCATCTGAGAGGATGAGCAGGCCCACCAGGAGGCATCAGGCATCGGCGGAGCAACTTTTAGGTAAGCATTAATTTCTCTAATAAAATCTTTATTAAAAGATTTCCTCTACTTTTTTTTTTATTAATTTTTTAAACCGATATACATGTCTACATTAATATATTTCTTTTTATGTTACAGCCACCGGCAGAAATCTACAACTCCGCTGACGCTCATGCAGTTCGGTAAGTCAGTAACTTGTTTTCAGGATTTTCTCTTTACAGCAGTGCCGAAAAATATCGCGCGCAAGTGATCAATAATTGTCGCGAATTTAAAATCACGGTCGCGTTCGCGAGTGACTTGTGCGCGGAAGGATGGCTCGTCACGTCCCATCTGAGTGGAGGAGCAGGCCCGGGGGGCATCGTGCATCGGCGCAGCAACTTATAGGTGAACATTAATTATTTTTTTGCATAGAAAATCTTTATAAAAAATAAAGCCCTACCTTTACTTCAATTTTAATAATAATATGTCTACATTAATGTTTTATTTTATGTTACAGTCACCGGCAGAACTCTACGACTTCGCTGAAGCTCATGCAGATTGGTGAGTTGCCTGATTTTTATTTTTTCATATTTTGTAATTGCGGTGTCTTAGAAAATAGCGCGCGCCTTATTTCTTCTAATTATATGAAAATTTACAATGTACGTAACTAATGCTCAATAATTTTAAAAATGACGAGTTATCAGCTGTGACTTTGTCCGTACACCACTTCTTTTTCCCCTCTTTCTTTCGTGTATTAGTCACACGTCGCGAGAACACGTGTACAATGAGATTCACACATATCATTAAACGCGCTTACCTCGTTAGCATATTATCTCCGACGATGGTGCAATTACGCGCGGCACACGACCACATCCGATAAGAACGAAGGAGCGCTCACATCGAGAGCCATTCGTGTCTGCGCGCTGAAAAAGTCGCGGCTACAAATGTTAATCCAATTACCTCATTAGATAATTACTACACCGCGCAGCCGGCATTCATCTTCCACCTGATTGCGAAACGTAATATCGTATCGGGCTCCACAACTTTTTCTCCCAGAGAGCGGCAAGGAAGCGCTTTAAAAAGTAAAATTGTTTCCGCCAATATATCCCTGGCTAAAAGTGCAATAGTCGCATGCGAATAGCCGGCGAAGATTAAATTCCTTCCAATAACCCGGCGCTTCGTTTTCGGATTCGTCGGCATCGATATACCGTGGAGGCCGTTACGCGAAGGTCGAAATGAAACGGCAGGGAATGTGGCGGCCGGGTACTTCGGGGCGTTATCGCGAAACGAGTATCGCAACGACGGTACAAATTCAACGCTTTTTCTCTTTCGCCCGGCGTGGCCGAGAGAAGGAGAAGGGCGCCTAGCAGCACCCTAATATCCCCCGACACGTAACGGTTTCATTTCTTCTCCTCCCTCTGTTGTCCCCCGCTCGCCTTGCCGTGCGTGCCCCCGTCCTTCCCGGTGGATAAACGATCAGTCACACCCTGCGACTTTTATTTCTCGCAATCGTCCTCGCGCGTCTCGCGGACCCCGAGCTTTCGCCGTCTTTCTTCGCTCCGTTTCCTTTCGCCTCGTCGCCTCTTCGTGCCGCTTCCTCGCCGGGAAGACGAGGCGGTTTATTGCACGACGTAAACTCCGCTTCGTAAGGATTCGACTGCTGATTGAAAGGAAATTGTATCCTCGGTTGTTTAAGTTAGGCGCGATTCCCGGGCGATTGTTCGCAAGCGTCGGCGACGCGATAGAACGACGACAATGATTGATTATACGACGCGATGAAGCCGAAAGTAGAGATCGGTTTAATTTCTCATATATAAATTAAATTTTTTAAAATAATACTTTGAGCGTGCTACAGAAAATAATTCGAACGATTTAGAATAAATCGTTAGGTTTGACAACAAAAATGGTATCCCGCCGTTTAAAACGCTCTTGATCAGCTTTTGACTTAAATAAATCATAATTTAAGAGATACGCAAGTCAGGTCCATTTTAATAAAGCAAGCTCACTTATCCGTGTAGTACTAATATATCATTCGAAATATATTCTTTTGTACGAAAGGACTCATTTATTCATTCATTTCTTTCATTTGATCGATCATTGCGACTTTTTTCCCTCTGTAGCGAATGTCGTTTGATGTTGCCCGTTCTTTCTACACTACTTGCGGAGAGACCGGAATTATAGAAAAAAAAAAGTTGTGAATAAACGTCGCCGGACCTTTCTGCGCGATCGGACGCCAGCCGGATGAAAAAGATTGAGCGATTATCCCCGCGCCCTCACCCGCGCCGGGTTACCCGCAGGAAGAGAGGACAGAAACAATTTTTTAAGCCTTTGTGTGTCTCCATCCACGTAGGAAAATGAAACCGGTAATACATCGGCATTGATAGATTCGCCACCATTTGCAGAATGGTCGGATTATGCGCGGCATAAATACGCAATTTCGCCCCGAATGCCGACGGTTTTCCCCCTTTGCGAATGGGCGCGCTCATCCGCTTCGAATTAACAAATTACTCTGACCATCTATAGCGACAGACACAGGAAACTGCAGCGTTCTTGTATACCGCCGTTTTCATTGCAAAAAATGTGTATGAAAAAAGATCATGAAAAAACTACACCGTAGTGACCCTAATTTCGTAAAAAGAAGAATACATATGAGATTCGTCCGCAGCTTGAACTTAAATATTAATTCGTTTTCCAATTCTATTGTATTCCCGCATAATCGACGGACAGTCTAATCTAAAGAATACTATATTTTAATTTATTTTTTCAATCATGCCTCTATTTTCTAATTACCCCAGCGCGCACAGTAGAAATAGTTTTCCCGCTGTTGTGGAACCCCAAGAAATCGCGAGCCACCGATGTTCCCTGCGAATGTTGCGCCACATTATGTTGTTAGCGTCCTTTTATGTGGCCCCATGTACACATTGTACATGTGCAGTCGCGCACCCTCGACACGATGGCAGTACATCCCGGCTATCGCGTGTGTTACCGGTAGCTCCCAAACCAATTCCCCTGTTCTCGAATTTTTTTTTTCAAGCGAGCCAGCAAGTGACGCAGTTTTTTTTTTTTATAGATTTACTAAAACTTGGTTTTTTTCTTTTTGATAAACTCACATTTTTGTAACTTTACTGATGTTATTAATAATTATAAACAAAATTCGCAAGCATGTAATTATAAAAAAAGATATTATAAAATAATCCGTACAAAATTTACTTTATTTAAAAAAAAAGTTGCTAGCATACATTTATTTATTAATACGTGTTCGCGACAATTTTGTTTTACGGAGAATATTTTCTCGCGATTTTATCTCCTCGCATGCTTCGTCTGGTAGCGATGGATCTCGCTGCGCATATACACTTGAGAATTGACTATTTGCCTCGCGCAGAATATTTTCTCGTGATTACAGTTCAATCACTTCAACCGTTATTGAACTTTGATAGAGTCGGCCGCCGCCAACTCGAATGCACACGTAAAAAATAGCGATAAGTCCCGCCGCGAATTCGCTTTAATTCACAATCTAATTTAATATCAGTTGCTGGCATGCATTATTTATCAGTACGTGTTCACGACAATTTGTTTTGCGGAGAATATTTTCTCGTGAATCTCATTTTGTCCCTTTTCCCGTCATCCCTCCGCATGCTTCGTCTGATCTTTTTTTTTTTTTTCCTCTCTTTCGCCGCGAAAAAACCCAGACAAATACACGTGTCCCGGCCATGAAAATATTAGCACGCGTTGCGTACTCACTGCACCCTGCACGACGATTCCCTATTATCTCGTCCACGTTCCTTTTTTTTTTATTTTTCCCCTTCCCCCGGTTGTCTCCCTCGCATCGCCCCTAACGTAACACGGGCGCAACACTCGGTGGTTTGACCTCATTTCCATAGCGCTTAGTCGGGGACGCTCTTCGAGATATCCGAGTTCCGTTTCCGGCGGCACGACCACCTGGCAACCGATGCTCACCGGACCGTGCTGTTACACGAGGGCGTACTCGTCATCGTGCGACCCTTTGCGCGCGTCCGACCGCCGCGTGCGAAACTTCCGCGTCGCGCTTGCTTACCGCTCGTCCGTCCGATTCGATCGCCGCGGAACGCTTATTTAATTACTCGGTGTACCGATAACATCGCGAGTAAGGGAATCTTCCCGTGGCGCACGTGGCGACTCGTATACATACACGCGCCACATGTAAAAAAAAAACCGAACGTGTATGCGTTTAATGAAATATTTATGAAATACAATACGCGCACGAGCGTGCCCTGCGTAAGATGCGTAACGTGTGACGTCGCGCAATTCGTTAATGTACGAGGCGTCGGTCGCGGCGAGATGGGAAAAAGTAAAATCATGCCGTGTCTACTCCACGCTTGGCACTATCGACGCGCCCGTCGAATTTCATAACTTTATTCCATGATAACGGCCCGACTTATCGTACCGCGTGATTTACGGCTAGCCGTAAACTCGTAAATTCATAGTTGAATCACGGGTTTCGATTAAACGAGGTGGCACGGCATCCAGCAAATTGGTTAGCGGGGTAGAAGGTAAACGTCTACGTCGCGCTCTATTCTTCGGTCGAACTACCATTTATGGGGAATATCCACGAGCAGAGATCCGGGCGAAGCAAACGGGATATCTCTCGCCTGGATTTATGTGAGGCGTTATGGTCGCCGGATCTAACCCACTAGAGCTAGTCCCCGGTCATAAAGCCGAGATAATTAAATTATGGGAATAAAAAGTAGGTAGGGAAGCAGGGCGCGGCGTAGTTGGGTGGCTGGCTGTCGTCGTTTTTCGACGGCACGAAGAAAAATCGTAAAAACAGCCCGACCGACAAATCTGTATAATGTTTTGCGATTTTTATCGCCTAGCACCCCCTGCGACACTAAAAACTTGCTTTCTCTGTCTTTCGTCATCTCTTTCTCTCTATTTCTCTCTCTCTCTCTCTCTCTCTCTCTCTCTCTCTCTCTCTCTCTCTCTCTCTCTCTCTCTCTCTCTCTCTCTCTCTCTCTCTCTCTCTCTCTCTCTCTCTGCCTCTCCCATCCGCGTCAAAGAAATCAGCCGCGTGTCTGCATGCACACGCCCGTTTACGCATGTCGAATTTCAAAATGGAAATGAAAGATTTTATATCCACGCGAAAGATCGGCGGCGACCGCGTCACTCGACGGCGAGACGAGTGTTTCGTAGGGCCGTCGCGACGAGCTCCTTTCCCCGATTCGTCCGATGCTTGTATAACGGCAGATTGAGCTATACGTTATTTATAGTATGAGCTTTATAGACGCCGAAACACCGTTTTTATCACTTTTATTACCACTCGGTTATTGCACGCGCAACGTCAGCCTGCATTTATTCCCGTAATCGATTACGGAATTCGGATTCCCCCGCCTAGAGCGCCGGCGGTTGCAATCACGATTATCTTAATACGGCACAGGATCAATAATTGACATCCGTCGAAATTATAAATATTTTTCAGGGGGAGAGAAAAAAAAAGTGATTTGCAAATGAGGGATGATATATCTGGCGTCGCGGCCGTGTTTCGCGACGAGTCTAACTAATCCCCCGTCACGTACTGCCATAATCGCTCGGGACGGCAGCGTTAATCAAGTTCCGAAAATACAGGAATGGCCGGAGGTGTAATTCCACCCTTATATACGGGTGTTAAAGCGCGCCGGAATGGCACCCCATGCATAACGGCCGCCGCCTCGGTCGGGACGTATATATGCGCCGTGCATCCAGTCTACTCGTCTTCTCCCACTCGTAACTTTGGCTGGCGCAGGTACTATACATGTATCTGTATATCGTAAACTACGTAGTGGAAGTGTTAAATCTTCCACGCTAAATGGGACAGGACAAACTTACGCGGAAACTTGGGAAATCGCGGCGCGGCGCTTTATGTATCTACCCAAGTAGGCGAAAAACGTATAAGACGCCAATGGCGGCGACCGTAACTCGCGATAGTCCTCGTTTATTGCAATTTACGATGGAAATAATAGCCGCAAAAATAAGAAGATCGAAAATCAACTTCTCTAATAAATTTATGTCGGGACGATATATTAGACTTCTTTTTTTTTTTCTTTTCTTTACCGCACAGTTTTTTTTTTTTTTTTTTTTTTTTTAATGAAAACGAATAAAGAGCGTTCCGAAGCAACGTCTGGAATAAAAGTGATTGCAGCTCGTTTAGTAATTGCCTGTTAACAAAGCTTACGTTCTAATAGATACGCGAAGTCGATACGCACCCAAGACCATTAACACTCTTCGTCCCTCGCATCGGACGAACCCCTTTCACCGGAGACTAACAATATCTGTTACGACCGATCGGCTTGTAATAATTGTGACTGCGCGCTGCGTCGAAAGAGAGAGGAAAAAGAAAAAGGGGGAGAGATGTTTTGTGCCGGCAGAAACCTTTAAATCCCGACTTTAAATTCATTTTCGCACCGACGATCGACTCGTCATTGTCCCCGCATCTGTTCGTCGGTCCGCGCGCGGGGTTTGACTTAGGAATTAGAGGCGGCGGGGACCTCGATTTCATTATCGGTGTAATTTTAAAGTGGCTTTCGAGGGATGGCCGCGGCGCTTTTGACGCTTCCTTGACTGACAGAAGGGCGTCCCGCTCATCTCTCGCAGTCTCGAGCTGAATCATCGCTTAAAACGTTCCGTTCCGTTCGAACGGACGGGCGCCATCGCGCGGAATACCCTTAATTGCGAACCACGACAGGAGCTTTTAGATTAACAAGCGCGTCGTAATCGCGACTCGCGAGTCTCACGCATGAAACTCACGACGGGTGAGAAGGGTGGCGTCGTCGAAAATAAGAAACGGGTGCTCTGTTATTCGAATCAACGGATGTACCGACGAATCCTATGATGAGGCAATAAACAATCCCAGCGGTGACTAAACTACGTAATGCGAATACACGTTTGCGCTCATGCGAACATTTGCATCGCGTGTCAAGATAGCGCCCGTTGACAGTGATACTCCGTAAGCGTCTAATAATACATCGAGCCAGATACATGGGTAAACAAGCAAACAACAACGGGGCCCTAAATCCGCTCATGAATAAGTTCGTCGTTCGCCGGTACGTGCCGCATAGCTATACATCGTGTTGCGTCTTCAGTACACAATGCGCGCCGTTCCGCCTTGCGCGCGCCGTCCATAAATAAATTTGCGGAAGATATTCTCGGATGTTGGGAGCTTGTTACTCTCGCACTCGGCGAATCTGCTCGACGCCCGCAGATCGGAAGAAGAAGAAAAAAAATCCATTGAACGCGACGCAAGGGGGATAAAAGCGAGGCAACCCTCGGTGCTGACATAACAAGCGGACTGGGAACGGGAATCGCCCACGAGCAATCCCCGCCTTTGAGGTTTACGAGGAAAATCAGAGATCCACCGGCGACACGTAGGATAAGCGCAAAGTGGCCGCCGTACCCGGGTAATCGATAGCGAGGCGGAAAAATGTCCCCTTTTTTCGTTGACGGCGCGGTTTAAGTCATTTCTATCCGTCGCACCGATTCGGGGAGTATCTCGCTTTGAGATCGCTCGCGCGAGCCGCGGTACCCGCTAATGCCCAGACAATATTTATTCGGTTCCTGACAAGAAAATAATAAGCGAGACAGTGGGAGGGTGCGGAAGATATGTATACGTGTCGCGGGTCATAACGGGGTTATGAGCTGTGAGGTAGTTAAAGTTTTCTACTACCGTATATATACGTATAGTACTTTCCTGCTCCCGTCCCTCTTCAGACCGGTGCCACGGAACTCGTTCGTTACGTGTTTCGCGCTAAATTTGTTCGATATCCTCGAGGAGCCCCGTAAATCCGGATATTCCTCAGGAAATTGCTGTTCCTCGCCATCGGTTGGTTGGCGGCGGCGGCGGCGTCCGTTGCAAAAAAAAAAATAGAAGAAAGAAAAAAAAAAAATACGTCGCGACTCGTCGGGGATGAAAATTTTGCAGCGGCAATCCGACCGGGGGGCGTCCCGTTAACTTTAAATGGACCGAAAGGTAATTACGACGTCGACAGTTGCCTCGACGTGTAATTGGCATCGTTTACGTGATTACGGAAAGCCGCGGAAACTTTATTTCGATATTCATTAAAATTAAACGTGATATTTTTTGATATTTCGAAGCCCGCGCCATCGTTTCGCACATTTGAAATTGCACGGGAAATGTAACGATAACAGACGTTTCGTCGTGGAATTTGTGCCCAAGGCGCAAATGTATTAAACAAAGAAAAAAAAAATATATATATATATATATATATATATATATACCTACAATTATAAAATTAAAAAAAGACTCCATCACCCATACTTCGAATTAATATTAAAAAAATTTAATTCTATAAATCGCGGATTAAAGATACGATACGATACGAGAACCGTGTGCGCGTGGAGTACATTCATAGATAACTTAAGGACGTCAAAGACTTTCCCTGAAATGTAGCGAAAGATTGAAGATTCGAAATTCGGCGAGATCAGCTGCGCGTTGTTTCACCCCGCCCGCCGCTAATGACAGCACCCGGGGTGCTTCGTGGCCCCTATCATAATTCGCAGCTTCTGGTTTTCTCTCGAGGGTTGTTGACACAATGCGGGCGCCTTACCGCAGCCCTATTCGTGCCTAAGACCGTCGAATATCAATAACGATAGAGAGGGCCGTAAAGAGCGAGAACGAGCAACCGAACAGAACCGACGATCTTTGGACACATCGTTTTGAGGATGTTCTTGCGGGACGCGACGATCGTGACGGGATCAAAGGAAACGTTTTGTCCTAATGACCACCCCGTATTGTGTGTGCCCGTAGTACCCGCGGGGATCTTGCTCCCGCGGCGGCTGCAATCAAATCGAAGATCCCTGATACCAGCCTGCGGCCAGACATTAGGAAATCGCACGTCATCGGAAATAGAGCAGAATAAAATCCTTTTAAATCGTTAATTCTTTGACTAAAAAATCGCTCAGTTTTATTTTGCGTACTTAAAAATATCCCGAGTAAAAATTTAGCTTCACCGTTATCTTAATGATTAATTAGCCAATCCGTGATTTATTTCGTGGCTATCTCGCAAAAACTGTCCAGCACCGAGCCAGAAATGTAACGCTCTAAACGTTCAAGGTACTAAATAATTATTCCTGGCTAATAACGAGCCAGAAAAGATAGATATCTGAACGTTTTTCGCCAAGTACTAGTCTACTGTTGTGTGCTGATTTTACGCAACGCTCGGTTGTCGAATCTGCCGAGGCTGCTGACCGCCGTGGCAGTGTGAGTACGTGCGTGTGTTTACATCGGCCGGCAGCCTTCGCGTTCCAAGAATTCAAGTTCGCTTGGTGGAGGACGCGCGGGCAGCGGACGGCGAGAACCGGTCTGCCCGGCGATTTCGGCAGTCGAGCGAGCTTTGCGTAAGGTCAGAACAAAACAGTAAACAAGTACGCGGCGAAAAAAACGTCTAGACATTTATTATTTAGATACACGGTCCACGCTGGACAGTGACTAGACGGCCGACGCTAGACAGATTTGGTTTTTTCTTTTTTTTTAAATGGCAACTTTATTTTTGAAGACAATCACTAAATAATAAATACTTTCTTACAAATTATAGTCTCTCTACAATTTAATTTTTGTACTTGTTTGTTACAGAATCATCGTAGCTGCGTCTACAACTTTGCTACTCCGCATCGTCCGGTGAGTCGCATGGTTTTTTTTTTCTCGATTTTATTATTTTTTAATATTAAGGAAAAATAGCGATTAGGTCTCCTTATAAAAATAAATTAATACACGCGTAAACATAAAGCATTTTTTATAAAAATAAAAAAAACTCTTTTATTAATATTTAAAATACGAAATTATTTTTAACGAGGAACGTGGAAATTCCCAAACGTAACTAAGTTAATATAAAAAAAAAAAAAAAATAAAAAACTGTAGTAGCAGCGTCTGCTCTACACTTTACTCTTACATACATTTAATACATTACGTATGTTTCACAAAAGATTTATATAGTCTAATACATGGTCGCAAGGCAGACGCAGGGGATCAGTTGGAATAATGATCGCGATTTCTTACCCTAAAAAGCATACCCCAAGCGTACGCGGAACAATTAATCTAAATGTCACCAAGAGTTAATTTATACGGCTTCGCGATCGTATATCAAGCGCTATCTTCTTCGGATATTCTCCAGGGAATAGGATATAAAGCGTTTTCCGTTAACTAGCGCCACGGCCTTTATCAACCCTTCAACGGGTGTTTCCTATCGTTACCTTCTCCTAACTTTACTCCGCGCCCGAACCATTTCACAGTTTAATTACTTCCAAACGAAAATGGTACTTCAACGTGCAATAAATAAATAATGAGGACGGGTCTGCATTAAGTAGTAATTCACAGGGGCTTACATCCGTCCGTGTCTATCTTTACCTTGAAAAATAATGTTCAAACTTAAAACCCCACGATATCTCAACAAAATTAAATTAAATCAAGCTACTTCTGAGAAGCAAAAAAAAAAATAGAGAATCGCAGTGTCATTTTTGTCTCTTTTTCTTTTTTTCTTTCTATTTTTTTCCTCGACCGTTTTCACCGCGTTTTACAGACACAATACATTTCTATCTGCGTCGCCGATAGATAAGTGAAACGTTCCGCCTCGTTAGTACCTTCCTGTTTCCTTATTGTATCGTCTTGTATCGGCGTCCCCGTAACTGTAAATCGACCTCTGCGCTTCCTACACTGCGACACTGCCGCGACTGTTGTTTGATGGCGTACACCGCAGATGTATCCGAGTATCGCGCAGCTTTCTCTGCGGTCGCACGCAAAAACCGGCAGAAACGTTTTGCCATTAATCACGGACAATGAAAGTAACATCGACGTGATCCTTAATCGTTTAACATCGTCCCCGATCCCGCCGTAGCCGCCGTCGTCCGCCGTCGGCTTTGGACCGCGGCGAGCTGTCGTCACCGCTGCATTAATATTTATCATAAAATCACATTTCTTGCCACCGCGCATTTTATTACCCATATCGCTGCCATCTTTACGCAAGACACCCGCATGAATTATTACGTGTACCTCGAACGAGCGCCAGTAAAACGCGACGGAGCGTCGAGCCCGAGGTATTGACCGTACGTGTCATCTAAAGTCTCGTTGAAGCGCATTCTGCAATAATTCAGAATGCAAAGAAATATCTATAGGTTTTCTTTTTTTACAAGAGTATTATGGTCGGTATAAGTATACATATACGCGCGTATTAATAGATGCATTAAATTACAATAAAAACAATTTTTTTTTTTTCAAGCAAAGAACAAAACAAGAAATATTATTGTCCGCAAAAGAAAGAACACTTAAAATAATTGCGGGGCGAGGTAAAATAGCGAAAGTAATTAATGTCAAACCTGGCGATAATCATCGGCAATAAACTGGCGGGATCGTCTTCGATGGCCTGCCTTTCCATGTTAGTGGAAAAGCGCTGCCGAGCGGACAATCGTCGGCGACGAGCGAGCGTTCGCCATTCCGCGTCGCTATTAGCAATAAAGCCCGTGCCGGCGTAATTGTAAACAGAAGGTACTTCGCGCGACGATAAATCCCATTCGCGAGCCCCGCTATGCGAGTCATTCTCGTTATTTTATTCCGTTTGATTAATTCCGCGCAGTAAAACTATCGTAAAAGCGCGGCGGCCCGACGATCGGCAGTGAAGCGAGCTCCGGTCCCGCGGGGACATCCGACTGCATTTTCGTGGCGCAGTTTCCTGACGATTCCCCTCGAGGATCCCCGGGACAAGAGCCTTTTCCGAGGTCACATCTCGACATACATTGTGACGGCGCGGAAGCACGTCGCGATCCCGTAGCTTCCTTTTCTCCTCACGGTAGATAAGATCGTAATTTTAACGAGGTAGCGTGGCTCGCATTCCGAGAGCCAGTTGCGCGGACGAGCTTCCACGACTTATCGACTTCCCTATTCGACCACACGGTCTTTCCTCGTCTCTCCTTTTCCTTCCTCCCCCCCCCCTCAATCTACCGTAAAATTTTTCCCCGGCTGTGTCCAAGTCGAATGAAAATATCGACTGTCCGCGGCGGAATAATTTCTAATTGCCAGAACGTCTCTCGCGCAAAGCTCCTTTCATAAAATCTTTATCGTTCCGGTACTTAGAGTTCGGCTGCCAATGGCGAGATCGCTCGCGCGGTCGTAATACGCGGGATTGCATTTCACGGAGGTAGAGCTCGTATGTATCCGCGTGGAGGATCGTTCGCGGTGCGCTTTCGTTTTGTTTCGCGGAGTGAAGGTATTATTGTTAATTGCAACGGTACCGGCTCCGCGCGCGCGTGCCTTATCGCATCTCCCTCCTTTATTAATCCTCCTAGGGTTTATTATACGCGGCGAGGAAGTCTGGTGTAATGAGGTGCGATGCGTTTAACGTCGTGCGTGACATGAGCGGTAAAGTGGTGAACGCTATTTTGCAAGTGATTACACGGCGAAATGTATATACGCGCTGCGTGCGTTAAGATTGTATGAATCTTCTGTTCTCTTAGTATGCCTTTTAAAATCGAATTCCGAATATATTACAGATACCAAGGACAAATTAAATATTTTTCACCAAGTACACGATTTAAAAAAAAAAAAAAAATTAAAATTAAATTAATATCTAAAAATATTAATCATCTAAAAAAAAAAAGTAGTACCTTAAATAATTGTTTCTTCCCGCCGTGTCTGTTTTCTAAAAACGCGCGCCGCGCGAGGCACACGGTACGTGCAAAACGTTTTGTCGAGAACGCGTCGCTACCGGCTTAATTAAATTACGACCACGGGTAGAGGTGCAACCGAGGATCGCGCGGAACAACGCACGGAAAGCACAAAGAGCTCTCCGGGCGCACAAAGCGAACGATTGTTTGGGATCGCGCGCGCAAAGTCTCGTTACCATGTCGCTCGTCACTCATAAATCGCCTGGTTCCGCGTTTGCACCCGCCAAGCCCTCGAAAAGCATACCGACGATGACGGCGATGACTACGGGGAGACTGAGAAAGAAGAAGCGTGTCCGCGCATTCGGCATATCGCAGTCGCCGCAGAGAGAAGTGTCAGCTGTAACTTTTATTGGTTATAAAAGCTCGCGATATTATGCTGAGCCCGAGTAAATACGTTTATGCGTCTGCCCGTCCCTCTCCTTCGGCAGTAACAGATTTTTCAATAGGCGCAAAAACGCGCCTTTATGCTCGATACGTAAAATAAACAGGTTTCTCCCATAAAGACCATTTGTTCGTAAAAAAAAAAGAAAAGATAAAAAAAAATTATTCAAATATATTCGACATTCGTGTTTTATTATGAATAATTATATTGTAAAAATTATTAGACAACTAATCGATAGTCTCGTGATCAATTGGCTATTTATTTTAAGTATTCGCACGTGTTGTAAATTTTCCTCAAATGCGCTCCCTGCATCTTGCAGCGCACGCGAAGTTCGTTGTTACTTTGATATACTTAAAGTGATATTTCCTTATCTCATATATTTGCAAATGTAGCAAGCATTCGAGTGCACTCGCGGCGCACCAAGTTACGATTCGCGCTTCGATTTCGTATCTTTTGTATTTTCCAGCGCGACGCGCGAAACAGAATAACCCTTTTAAATGCTTATTACTCTGCCGACGCAACTAAAAGCTTCGATAACGCGATAAAAGATATACGGCATAGAGTGCAATTGTGCGCTACGAGAATAAAAGAATTAACGTGCAACGCGCGTGCTCGTTGACGAGAGCTCATTGCAGTTATATCCGAACTATCGCGTGAAAGATCCATAAAAATAATGTTCGAAATTATTTTCTATATTCAATAATCCCACGCAACGTCCGATTTTCGTCCCTGTTGTACCTGCGCTCGTTTCGAACGCGCTATACGCGACGCTTGCGCGAATGCCCGAGAGAAAACGATCGCGTGATTGAAATCCTTCGGTATTACGTAACGCGTCATTACGTCCTGGCAATATTGAACGTATGGCTCTGGCCGCGGTGCCTGATGCATCCACGTCGGGGCGATCAACTGGAAGCGGAATCAAATAGGACACGGCGCGACGCGACGTTGTTTAGTATTCCGGCGTGCCTATGAAACGTCCGAAACACGTGCATTATACCGTACGAGATACGGTCGACGTACCGACCGATCGGTGGATTGCGCGGATATCCGGTCTAATTCCGTCTGGCTGGATAGGCTAGGTGTACGATCGCAGACGGCGGGCGATAAATAGGACGGCAGGTTTCGTCGTCCGCGTTGGCAATTGCCTCCAGGTGGCCATGCTGTTATGACGTAATAACCCGGAGCAGGCTAACGCTAATTCACAGCCGAGTAGCCCGGTATCGTGACCGGCGGTATTAGGCGGGGTCCCGGCGTAGCCGTGCAGGTCGATGGCACCGGTCGTAGACGCCGCAGGAGGATGGCCCATCCCGATCCATCCGACGCCCGTTAACGTCACTAGACGCGCAGCAGATATCCGATCCTGCTTGATTTCTGCCTGGGATCGAGCTCCGTTTGATACTCAAAGGCACGTCGCCTTTTGATTAGGAATAAATAACGAATGCTGTTAGCTACAGAGACGGGAGTGCAATTAGCGCTGATAACGACGACGGTAGATCAAATATTATAAATCTCAAGAAGGCAGGATTAAGAATTAAATATTTGTCTGTTAAAAAAAATATGTCGATTATACAATACTTTTGAAGTAAAGCTAATGTATTAAAATTATAATAAATCGACCGCGACCGTGTAGTTTTCAGGAGAAATTTAAATTATTAAAATTCTACGAGTAGATAAATATGTTTGTCGAAGAATCATGTGATTTTGAAAAGCGTATACCAAAAAAGAAATATTGAAATCCAACGTTTCGGAGGAAAATTCGTAGATACGCAGTAATAAATCTCTCGGCGACCTATAACTGCAGGGGGTACTCTCCGTTACAAGCGGAAAGGAAAGAGAGAGAGAGAGAGAAAGAGAGAGGGAGCCGGCAATCATAGTGCATCGGATCGTTTTTCTCGCGTTAGATACACGCTTTAAAACGCAATCAGCGGCACTCGTGCGCAACTGTGCCGAACGCAATCACGATCAAATCTATCGATCTCCCGGCCGATCATACGAACGCGGGCGCGCGCAAAAACCTTTATACGCGGACAATCAATATTGTCATTTAACAGTTCGCGGAGCGCGTAGGCACTTTCCATTTTCTTAACGAATAGACTTCGCTAGACACACCTGCGCGCTGATACGCTCATTCGCCCGCCGGCCTTTACAGTTATTCCTTCCCGTTTGTGTTTTACGGCGCTTTAGCCGGATAATATATCTCAATAAGAGAAGCGAATAATCCCGGTGCGCTATGTTTCTTAATAACGCAATAAAAGTCGTCTACGCCGCTTTAATATTACGAATATAAAAGGAAACAAAAAAAAAAAAAAAGAAAAATATATATAAAAGGATTAAATTACCGCGATCGATAACGCGTTCGCGTTTCTAAAAAGAGAAGAATAAGATAATTCAAAAACGCGATAATATAATGTTTCAAGAAATATAATTCGACTAGATCCACACGCAAGTTTTTTCTTCTTCTTCTTTTTTTTTTCTTTTTCCGGCGTTCGTGACTGTGTAACTTCCGCGGATCGGAGCCACGTACCGCCACCAGGTGAGCTGATGGGATGGTACCCCGCGTCTATCAAGGCCACTGAACTTGCTACTTGAACCTAGAGTGCCGCAACGGCTGCGGTTTTTGCGGTCGCGTAGATTTTATAACGTTTTTCCCGGTCTCAGCCCGCCTCCTGCGGGGAGTCCTCCTCGCTACCGTCCCTTTTACAGTGTTCTTATTAGCGCCGAGGTTGCGTACGCACTCACCGCGCGCAACGGCAATCTGCCGAGATGATAATGATAACTTGCTCCTTGATTTCCTGGTGCGGCTTGCGCGGCACGAGCCGCGACCTGCACCGCGCGCGCGGCTACGCGGTTAATGGACGATATGAAACAAAGAGGCGAATAAAGACGAGAAGATGACGGCGGCCGACACGCCCTGGCCTACAGGGCGAAATCTTCCGCGAAGCGATCGTGATTACCGCGCGAAACTCGGAAGCTGCTCCAGAGTTACGGCACCGTTTTCATAATACGTCCGTTCCATAAGTCGAGAGAAAGAGAGAGAGAGAAAGAGAGATAGATAGAGAAAGAGAGAGATCGAGATACCAGTTTGCAATAATTATCAATAGCAGTGAGTAATAACCGCGGAGGGAATTCGAGCAAGAAAATATCGAGCGCAGCTTGTATGCGCAAGAGCGATTAGAGTTTTTCGTAGTCAGTCCCCACGTGCAATTTCGCGCGCGCGGCGCAGTAACACGCGCGTGAAAAGACGAGCTGCGCCACGTGCTTTCGGAAAATTGCACGGGAACGTCTTGTCGCGCGCAATTGAGCATCTTCTTCTCGGCGAAAACTTCCATCGGGATCGCATAACTGAAAAGCCGTAATAAAACAGAAACTACTCGCAGCGGGATTGAGCACTTGGGGACTTGTTCGAGCATTCGAATATTTAGCAGCGGCTTTTCTTCTCGGTCGGTCGATCCGTTTCCAGCGCGCTTCATTTACCGAAACGTTTCGCTCCCTCGAAAGGAAGGAAGAAAGAAAGAACTTTTTTTCACAGCGAGGGCTCGGGAGAAATTCTCGCGAAATCTTTCGCCGCCTCATTTGAGGGCTGCCTACGAAATACGACCTACTCGAAGTCTGTCAGGGCCCTGACAGATCCAAC
This sequence comes from Cardiocondyla obscurior, assembly GCF_019399895.1. Lineage (NCBI taxonomy): Eukaryota > Metazoa > Arthropoda > Insecta > Hymenoptera > Formicidae > Cardiocondyla > Cardiocondyla obscurior. The sequence continues at coordinate 6,206,041 of NC_091870.1, read as the reverse complement.
GATTTGAATATTGTCGAGGAACTCGGTCGTTGCCTGCAGAATCACCCCGGCTCTCTCCTCCCGAGAGATCATTGCTTCCGCTCAATTGTGAGAGATTATCGAGCCGTTACGCGTCGAGCACTTCTCGAATATTTTTAGCCGCATTTTGTTCTTTTGTATTACCTTGCGTTAAAAATAAAACGGTAACAAGAAAGAAAAAAAAAAAACTTACGTAATCGATATGCATACATATACATATAAAAAAGAAGCAGAGATAAATCATGAGAAAAAGCGTGACTAAAATAAATATTAATTGTATGCTACGCATTTAACAAAATTTTCGAATAGTTAGTAATTAGCGACATTATTCGATAATTAAATTGGCAAAAAGTATTCCAAGCGCGTTGACGATTTCTCTAGGATAGCGAGAGCACATGCGGGGAGCGCGCTCGGTTTATGAGAAATATTCTGCGATAACCGTCGGTATGAAAAACTAAAGTGGTGGATAAGGGCTTGCCCGGCTGTAATGGGCCGGAACGAGCGGAGGATTCTACCGCGAACCAAAGTGCGCGTATTTGTGCTCTACTTTGTAGCAGCCGAACGCAAAAGCGCTCTCCCCCGCTTTCCTGTCTCCCCCTCCCCCCCCCCGGTAGCGCCTGATCCCATCCTCGAAAGCTCGTGGCTGCGCCGTAATTAACGATTACAAAGTATTTCGTACAGATGATTATCAGTCTGCGCCGGATGCACCGGCAGTCCCACTCCATAACTTCCGAGACTTTGATGTGCACGCCGGGGCTCTTGTTTCCTACCCCATTGTGCTGGCTCTTACAATCACCCGCGACGTCTATATAGGGTGTTAAGAAAAAGAGTTTGGAAATTTAAAAGAGCACGGCAAGCGGCTTTGAATAATTGCGAGAAGCTTTTCAAGATACGCGCGTCGGTCCCTTTACAGATTTCGCATCTCGCAAGAGTGACGTAAAATTTTTAATAATCTCATCAATTGTTCTTCATACATATATTTATAATTGTATTGTTATTTTTTTTTTTTTTTTTTTTTTTTTTAAGTACAAGTAACGCGGCTAGGACTCAACGATTTTAATTTCACAGCTGACACTTTTCAATTTAGGTATATTATTCACAAGGTAATATATTATATATATTGGATAAATTCCTTTTTTTAACACCCCGTAGATATCGATGTGCGAGCGACCGTAGCCGATGCTCGTGGCGCGCAGCTGGCATCAAAAACCCGCGATGTCAATGAAGCGCGGAATCGCGTGTGCATCATTCTGTGCGCGACTTGCTCGTTGAGGGTACGGTGTTTTAATTGGCGACCCGCCGACGCAGCGCTCTTTTATGCGAGACAGAAAACAAAAAAGAAACAAAAAAAAAAAAAAAAAAGAGCGAAGCTTCATCTCACGATATGTGCGCATTTCCATCGCGTTCCCGCGCGCCGATGCACTTCGATATCTTCCGCGAAATTACACTCGCCACTCGCGCGCATTCAGCGGGACGTGATTGCTGGGAATCCGGGTGGACACTATAAGACCACAGTTAAGGTCAGACAGTGCTTTTAAGCTACGATAAGAGCGTAACAGCGTTTGACAAAGTATTGGTGGCACTTTGGACTCGGTGGAAATGTAGGATGACGCAGTCGCTCTCGGGGGAGCGATTATAAAATAGCATCTCGCAGATAAAGCGCGTCCTTCATTCGGAGGAGAGCTATCGGCCGGACGCGAGCTAATTAGGACGAAATTAAGACACGCGTTTCCGAAGGCAATCCGCGAATCAATTAATGATCGTCCCGTACGGCACGATAGCGCGCACTTTGCGAGCGAACGATAGAAACGTGTACGTTTTACCTCGCGGCCCGCGGTAAGATAGCGAATGACGGGGGAAAGGAAAATATTCCAATGATTTCGCGTATCGCGACAGGAAGTATCACCGCGCACTTCTCCCCAGCGACTCGGTAAAATCATTTATTTACCGTCATCCGACGACGCGCTATTAGCGCAAATGCATAGATAAAGATTAAAACTATACATTATGCACGTTTCAAGCTCGGTGATATCGCTTAAAATAGTTCATTAAAATATCGTTCGTTCCATTTCGCTGATAGAAACACATTCGCGCGAATACGGAGCCACGTATGAGCAACTTTCTTTTTTTTCTTTTTTTTTTTACAATCGGACGGCTCGGAATGTGAGGAGTCCTTCTTTTCAGAGGACCGGATACACCTCCGGGCGTCAAAATTAATCCGACAAACGGCAGAGTCGGTTCTCACTTTATTCGCATTCTCCGATCCTCGAAATAAACGCCGCAACGATCGAGTGCTCGAAAATTTAATCGGACTTAACCGTCGTACGAATTATCGCCAAAGAAAGGGACTCTGCGACAATTATTGCCATAGTCGAAAGGCGGAGGGAGGGGGGGGAGGGGACGTTTTATCGCAAGCCAGGTTTCTACCGTTTCGATTGAGGGAATCTACGCGAGAGCTTGATTACGCCGTACGGTAGCAGCCGTAAGCACTGACGAAATTAATGACGTGTCAGGATCATAATGGCGCATCATCATTCCGAGGCGAGGTGTATAAAGCATATGTTTTAAAGCTTCGAGTAATCGTGCCATTAAAGTAGGACCGGGGAAGTGCACAATGACGCGGCGGCGCGGGGCCGTTAAAGGGGTGCGATTAAATTTAATTATCAAATTTTACGATTATTCGGGGCGCGAGCATGCAGCGCTCGTCTCGCACCGGGCAAGGGTTGCGGCGCAGAAAAAAAAAAAAAAAGAAAAAAAAAAGGAAAAAAGAAAGCGTATTAGAATTAGCTGGGACGAGGCTCCAGGACCCAATAAAACCGTAAAAGTGGAAGGACAAAACGTAACAACGGGTTCTCACGATTGCCGACGACCGCTCGTTCGCCTAAGCGTTTCTTATGAACCCCCGTAAAACTTCTTTGGCGGAGTACCCCGGGCTGATCAACGGTGCTATTCTATCGCGCGCGTGTGACAGTCGGAATTGCGAAGTGAACGTGCACGGTATCGATCGAGAAAGGGTCGTTTTCCTTCTCCGCCGCGAGAAAAACGTCTATTTTCCCTCGTGAGAACGAAAACGGTTAAATAGAGCCATTGAAGTAGGAGCTTCGATCGACGCGATAATCTCTGCTCACTGCACTCAGTCGACTTAATATATTTCGCAAATGAATAAAGAAGAATTACGATCCTGTTATTTGTCACTTAGTAAGATAGACATTAACGTTTGCTACTTTATTTCGCTTTTTGTATTAAAAGAAGTAGATTTTATTAATCGAGCACGACGAAGAAGGGGGGAACGATTGGAAACCGTTAGAGCGACGTATCTCGTTAAACGGGACGACGCCATGATTAAATGACAGTGCGTAACGCTTTTTTACAGCAGCCGATCGCCTTCGCTCTTTTATGCGGCTCATCAAAACGAAGTCAAACTGGCGGATCGGGCTTTGTTTCCGATACCACACACGCACGAGTCCCGGGGGCTCGAAATGTCTCGCGTAAACCCGGGGGCTTAATAAAGCCAGGAATCCGGACTATTTCGTTCGTATCCGGCATTCCGTATCAGAGATGGGCGACCGTTTACAGCCTCCCGGTGATCCTGCGCGAGGACAAAGAGAGAAGGAGGGAACAGCGAGAAAGCCGACGGGATAAAAAAAAAAAAAGGAAAAAAAAAAAAAGAAAAAAAGAAAATGCACGTTTAACGTACGTATTTAATGACAGGTTAGAAACAAGCGAGGGCTCCCAGTCGGCCTGTCTATCCGGGGCGATTCTCTTTCGGCAGTAAAGCGACCTCGACTTTATTGCCCGGAAGACTTACGCGTCGGTCGCCGAACGATTTGGACAGTCGGACGTTTGGCGACCGGTGAATTTCCGGTTTATAAGCGCGCCGTGAGGGCCGCGTAATGCCGCGCCGTTAACGATTAACGATTCATTTAGGAGCGTTTAGTACGGCGAACGGTGACGCTGCGCGAGTACCGTTTCGTGCGGCTCCTCTACGTGCCGCGGTAGCGAGACTTGTCTGTGATCTCGCGTTTACGGAACGGCGCGAGAGACGAATTAAAAAGAAACTCGGATCAGAATTCAATGAACAAAATGATAAGCGGTTAACATAATAATATTCTTGCGTGAAGATAAAATTTCATGTATTTACCAAAGAACGTAGTTCGGCACTTCGGCACCACCGTCATCCCACGTCAATAACGAGATCGTCCACCTGTAATTAATAATACATATTTAGAACTGAGTTATTATCACGCGGCCATTAAATCTTTCTAATTTAATCAACTTCGCCCGCCGTAATTCCTATCGCTCGTCAATTTCCACGATAGGCCTGTCATTCCCCAGCAATTATATACTCTTCAAACAACAAATGAAGATTTCAGATATTTCGCAATTAATTCGATTATTCCCCATTTGACAGCGCCGGCACGGAGATCCAATTAGCACATCGCCAATTGCGCGCGAATACGCCCGCGCGCAGCGACATAAAGGCCCGCTAGAAATAAACTACAGGTTGTTCACACCAGTAATAATCGGGTTCTTGTTCACTGCGGCGCAATTCTTCACTTACCGAGACAGCGGATGACGAAGCGAGAGATATGGAGATAAATGATGTCCACGGTGGACATTGCGTCCGTCGCGGCATATTACCGTAACCGCGATCGCTCAAGCTCGCCATCGTAATAAACGAAAAAAAAAAATTAATAAATAAATAAAAATAAAAAAGAGAGAAAGAAAAAAAAAAGAAAGATATCTCCGGTTGCGAAGCTTCGTCATTAAAAGCGGCCGTACGATCGAGCGGCGCGTAGCCAAGTGCCCCTACACTTAAGTACATATATAAGAATATGCCGGCGCGCTCTCTTTTTCTCTCTCTTTCTCGCAATCAATCTTATCGACTGCATTCTCCCGGGTCGTTCTACCGGAGTAATCCCGCCGAGACAAAACGATGCGAAGCCGTCAGGGCGTCGATGAAAGAATGCGACTTCTCGGAAGCCGGCCGCCGTCGTCGCGGCTGAAAGGAAGGACGCGGGGGAGCGCAATCGGGGTTAAAACCGTTCGCTAGTAGCATAAATCGCGTGCATTTAGCATCCGCGATTTTTCGGGTTTGCGGGTAAACGCATTAACGCGGATCATATCTCGCGCCCGTAATAACCGAGCGGCTGATCTTTTAAAAGCGCGGTCGCACAAAATTCTTTTTCTTTTACCCTTATTTTCTCCCCCGGCTCTCTCTCTCTCTTTTTTTTTTTTCTCCGCCCCGCCGTTTTTTTCCTCACCGTTAATCCGCGGCCGCGCACGCACAACGATGACGGGTTTACACGCGCGTTTTATCGCGGCTAGAGCGCTCGGCCCAGCATCTCTTAACGCCTTTCATAGTTGGCACGCTCTCGCTCTTAAAGCGATTGCGAGCAGGTACTTTGTCTAAGTACACTCGCATAAGACGGGCGTAAATGGAGGAGATATCGTTACGCTCTCTACTTCTTCCCCCGCCCACCGCTACATTCGTCGTTGACCCTTTTGCGACAAGGGACAGTCCATTTACCAGTTTTATACAGACGTACACGTGTGTCACGTTCCCGGCTCACGCTGTTTCTGTTCACGGCGTTCTGGAGCGAGAAAAGACGGATATAATGCCGGATAAGACGGATTTCCCGGACATTTGATCGCGGGTGGTCGCCGGAGTGCTCTCGCGATTTTTGACGCAGTTAATATCGCAGCGAGATGATAATGACGCGGGTAAGTAAAAATATATATTTTTATCTTCGGGGAGTCTCACGCCAGATGTAAAATATTTTATGGATTTTTAAAAAGTATATTTAAAAATAATGGCAAATAAAAATAATTTAAAAAAAAAAAACGCGAAGGACTCTGATCCGACTCTTCATCAACGTGGGCGTTTCTTGTTGATGAAAAACGCCTCGAAACCTAATTCTCACAATGCTTCGCGAACAGAAGGTCTGCTTTTTGTGGGATATCTCGGCGTACCTCGTCTGCCACGGGTTGATGCTCGTTTATTCGCGTCTGTTCCTTGGCGAGCGAGGTAAGCGTGGTGCTCAGCCATAAGCAACCAGTAGGATAATTAACCCTTTGAGAAGACTGCTGCTTTGACGATTTTAATAATCTTAAAAGACAGCGGCTTTTAATTAACACTTTAGCCCACGCGGATGCAATCGACAATGCCTCTCCTCGTCGTATGTATAATTGCAATGCGACGCATACGCTGTTCGGTATTATCGTTTCACAATCCTTTGGGGTACATTATTACGAGAAACTTACTTGCCTAGTTAATATATCGGTCCTCTGCTAATATACGAGGCTTCTTTTTTATAAAAAAAAAAAAATTAGAAACCTATTTATTATAATTTTTAAATCTTTTCACCGATAAGTATGCGAATGCACTGCGAATTCCGTACGTAAAACCAGACAATTATATTTTTCGGGAATTTAAATTGGCATTATTCGAAAGTACTCGACTAAAATAGTAATTTATAAAATAAAATTTATAAAATAAAATAGTAATTTATAGTTTTCGTTTTACTCCGCGGCAGGTTAAATTAAAAATTTCGACCAAGGCCTGCAGCGACAGATATCGCCGTAAGTACATTGACAAATCTCAGAAATGAGTAATACGATAACAATATCAAATCGGGAGCGTATGCTCAACTTTTGTACCGTACGATACCTTTATTTAGGTACTCATATGCCACTTTGAAGCATTGACATAAAAGCACTCCCATGCGGCATGACGTAAAGGACGAGCCGCGACATGAAACGACCCTTAGTAGCCGATAACACACGTGAATTATTTTCAAAAGCTAATTTTTGCTGCGCCGGGTTGTATATACGGACTCAAAGTCAAAGGACGTTGTTACATCACCTTTCCGGTTCAGCGATATCACATTCAGCTTTTAACAAGCAAAAATGTCACCGCCTTTTCTACTACATGTCGCATACATATGTACCTACATATGTACAAAAAGGAAACAATATAGATGGGAAAAAATATTACAAAGAAATTAAAAATGAACGAAGGCGCGATATTTTTTACACGATTATATTTTTACGCGAGCTGAGAGTAATATTAATGACGCCGACATTATTTCGAGCTGCATCTATTTGTGACCGATTGAGTTCAAATGTTAATGATGACAAAGGCGATAATGAAAAGTATAACTTAGATCTTTCGCTTTATCTCGGATATTTGAAGAAATAATTTAAAGTACGTTTGAGAAAGATTGCATAATAACATCGCGTTCATAAAGCAGCTAGCACATAATGTTTATGTATGGTGATAAGATGAAAACTCCGAGTGAATAAAAATCACACAACGGGAGACTGTTCCGTGAGCGCGATAACCCGTTGGGTCGAAGACGATTACACAAATCACAGTCGTCGATAGACACAATCAGCGTTTACAAACAAATTACTTGATCAATCACGCCTGTACAAAGCCCTTCGTTCACTCTCCGAGCGTGCATTCGCGGTTTCTTGCGTAATTTCTCATCAGCATTATCTAATAATTAAACTGAATATTCGTAGCCGAGCAGCATTCGTTTCTGTGAAGCGTAAACTAGTTCGTACTATTTCTGACACGTTTATCAAACAGTTAAATAGATAAAGTACTTTAAACGCCAAATTAAATTTATTTTAGATGATTTATAATTCGATAGTAGAATTCTATTTAATTTCTAATGTAATACATAAAATACATTAAAATACTGCGTATAAGATAAGATTCTATCTGAAATTATAGATTATTTTTATTTATTGCCGTAATAAAGAAGAAGAAAAAAAATTTTAACGTCAGGTAAAAAATAACCGACCGGTTAAAAATAGCAGAAATACCTACAACGGTTATTTATAGCCAACTAATTTGGAGATAAATTGCTCTCGTCACTCTCGACTCCGAGTCTTCAAAAGAAAGATAAAGTTTGGCATATGGCAGCTTAAATAGAGAAAGTCGAAGCGCGGTTAACAGCTGGGGCCTGCATTCTGAGACACACGTGCTCGCTCAAGAAATGTCTGTTTCGTCTAATTATTTTTCTGTCGCGGCTCGAACGACGCGGACGTGCTTTTAACAAGTAAACTTCCACCATGACAAACGTACGTACATATCGAAATATTGCAGCGGCTATTTCAGCGGCGTGATAACTCGCCGTGGAAATAAATGAAATACACGACGCAGCGTGTCCCTAAATTAGAAGACCTTCTTTAATTGCGTTCGTTAATTTTATTTTATTTTTGTTTTTTTTTTTTTTATTTTTTAATTCTTATACCTTTACAAAATCGAACAAGCTGTCACAAAAGACGAGGCGTTTTTTTATCCCCCTCGCCTTTCGTGGCTCGCGAGACGAATCGTTATCGGTGATCATTACGAGTCCCCGCGGTGCACAATAAGGAAGCCCCAAAGCGTGCGTCGGAAGTGGAGGCGAGCTCGGAGCGATTTAAATATGAAGTGGTTCGGGATCCCGGCGCGCTCTCGAGGAATCGTCCAAGTGACGGAGAGTGATTACGCTAATGACACGGCCGCGGGGGTGGCCGGCGACGAGAACGGGGGGACGCCTTAACAACGGAATAGGTGCAGAGTGGTACGACATTCTGCGCGGCACGCGATCCCGACATCAACAACATCGGCTGCGCCGCGCGAGGGCCTTGCGATATGCCTCGGCCTCCACTTTTATCGGAGTCTCCCCTCCTTCGCCACGTCGCCGCGGAACGTACGATTTCGCTTTTATTACATATACATGCCTGCATGCCTCCTGGACGTCGCGCCTAGTCTCCCCGCGTAGACTTATCGTCCCCGCCACGCCCGCACAGGTGCGCCGCGCAAGATGAAGGGGGGAAATCTCCCCCCCTTCGTCCCTCTTCCCGCTCGGTGCATGCATCGGCGAGAAACGATGAAGAGCGTGGATGATACGCGTGCAAATCCGCGGTGCGCGGTGTTAAGTGTTAAACCGACATGGAAACGGGTCATTGGACTCTTGTGTATGCAAAGGGAGGAGAAGCGTTTCAGACGGCGACTGGTATACCGCGCGATGACACGCAGATACGATCCGTTCACAGAGTGAGCGATTCCTCTCTTACGAGCCGTGAAGACCCCCGTACATTTAGCATTCTCGCGCGAGAAATCAACGAGATTCTCGCTTCTGTACATCTTCGGGTATCATAATACGTCGTAACACTCAAACGTCGATGTACCGACGGACGCCGCAAAGGAAAAGAGAGAGCGTAACGATGCCGTTTCGGGGAAGAAAGATATCGGACACGCGCCAGAAGTCGTTCTCGCGAGGCACGACAGATTACTCGATTACAATCAAATTTCACAAGTACCGACCGTTCCCCTCCGCGGTTCATCGTTAGTCACACTGTAGAACGAGCGGAGTGAATAATGACAGTATTATTCAAATAACGCGTCGTGCTTTACAACTTCCGTGAATTTTTTTTTTTTTTTTTTTTTTTTTTCTCTTTTTCTTTCTTTTGCCGAAGCACAAAGACAGAACGGCGCATTAGCGGTCACGGGCAAATTACCGCGTGCTCACGCGGAGAATTCATATGCATTTTACCCGCACCACGCGGTCTTTCCTATTCCGTCGAACTCGTCGAGACAATGGGCGTAATTTACAAACGATGACTAAGCAAAATAAAAAAATAACCGCAATAGAATTAGATATTTTGTTCGATATCGATAAAAGTAATAAAATGAAAAATATATATTATTTAAATTAACGTTGCCATTCGTATTGTCGTGTAGCATGTATCTCAAATATTCATCGCGTGACATTATATTTATAATAAAACAAAAAGATTATATAAATATACCAACAGCTTATCTGATAACACTTCTACTCGACACTCACCAACGCTAGGTTGGCCGAGCGGTCTAAGGCGCCAGACTTAAGATCTGGTTCCCATCTGGGAGCGTGGGTTCGAACCCCACACTTAGCAAATTTTTTTTTTCTTTTTGCTTAAAATTAATTAAAGAACTTACAAAACGAACAACAATTACAGAATTTTTAGTCCGAGTTTTTTAATATTTTACATTTTTATTTATACGTACGATAAAGGTTGAAACGCAGTGAATGGGCACGTAAATAATTTATCTCTCCTTTTTCTTTACTGTGTTGTAAAATGTTTGTTGCGCTTTTGATATTTATAATTTACCATTAATTACATTCGAGGGCGCGTGACGCGAATTCAAGACATTTCCGCGAGAAGATAAATGACGGTGGCTTTCGGATTCAGAATGACTTCGGCCTGAAGACTGATGGCGATGGTAATTGCGCCGCGTACAAATGACTCGATGAATAGTCATAGACAATTAGAAAACGGGAGATAAACCGACGCGATCTCGTGCACCGTCAACTCCGAGTGACTAATTTCACGACAGAGGTAATAACAATTTTATACAAGCTACGCTATTTGCGTTGGCATAAATTTTATCGATCGCGCATTTTTGTCGGCCACTGTTAAACGCCGTTTTCATCTGATCGGCGCGTCGAAAAGGAAAAGCGACCGATTAAATAGGATTAGCCGAACGACAGACGATGCAGGACCCTTTTCCCAAAAGACCGGGATTTGACACCGTAAAAGTGTCCACCCTATGCCACAGGGGAGTTGTCGAAAGGCGGAGAGAGAAAGAGAGAGAGAGAGAAAGAGAAAGAGTCAGTCGGTGAACAGAGAGAGTAGGAGCGAGAATCGCGCATTGAGATGCCCTGTCACAACAATTTCGCTGAAAAAGCACAACACGCTGACATAATGTCGAGACACCTTGTAATTTCATTCTGCTGCATCTGTTGTCATTCTCACGTTACCTCCGCGAACTTCTCGACTTCGAGAGTGCGACACGAGAGGCATCTCGTAATGTGAAAAAGAGAATGGGGAAGAGGAAAAAAAGGAAAAAGATGAAGGTAACCCTTACATATACGGAGCGCACAATGGAGCTTGCGAGAATCCCCTACAGTTTAGTACTCGTTGCCAATACCGCGGTCGGATTTCAAGATCCAGGTACGACAAAAGAAAAAAGGAAAGCTAAAAAAAAAGAGAAAAAAAAAGAACGAGGGGTATACCTGACAATCGGAAAATGTTGCAATCTTTTTTTTTTCTGTATTTTCACTGAACTCTCGTTAATAATCTTTTACAAAATTAATTATATTCATCAAGCAATCGAAATAAAAATTTACGATATTATAAAATAAAATTGTATAAAATAAAAAATTCTATACAAATTTATATCGCTCGATTCGAAAGAGAACGAGGTGCGAAGATAAAAAAAAATTCAAAGATTGAAGAAAAATACTTCACGACGGCTAGCCTCCCTCGCGAAAAGAAAATTGTATTTCTAGTGCTCAGGCGTGTCGCGTGTCCGGCGTTCCATGAAATCGCGTTACCGAAACATTAAATTATTCTCCGTTCAATCGGACTATCGTCCCGCATCAGCGTCACTCAAATTTCAGCTTGAAAATGTAATTCCCGACGCAAGCGATTTAGACGTATCGAACGAAAAATTGTTTATTATAAAAAAAAAAAAATTAGGCGACTTTTTTCGCGGGGCTTTGAAATCGAGCCAACAATTTTCGGACATTGCGGGAACGAGGCAAAAAAAAAATTAATCAAGCGTCTTCTTGAAATCATAAATAACGATTGGAGGCGGCCGGGGCGACGAGTGTACCGTGCGCTCAGACAATGGATGACAAATTGTGTGAAAGCAAAACAAACGGTAGACTAGATTGAGCCGGCTAGTCGGTTCGGCGGCTTTGCCATTGTCATCAATATAGCTGCGCGGGACATAATCTGGCGATAGCGACGTCGGCCAAGAAAAATGGACTTTTTCGCCGGTGTCCACCGTCCTTTCGCTCGAATTGCCCATTCTACTGCAAATTATATTCCACCCCGAATCGTCCGTTGCAATAATCTCGAACCGAGATCTATTTCCATCGGTATATCGCGGTAGATTTGTCTTCTCAGGTTCCGTCTGACATGTTTAACCGTATCATTTCTACCTCAGGTAAAAACATGTTTCGAAGTGTATATGGAAGTGTAGCCGGGTGTATTAGCGCGAATAAATGTAAAGTGAAAAATCGTATGAATTATCAGGAACAGGGATATCGCGATTTATCGCACGATAATACATACATACATATATATATACATATATATATATATATATACATATATATATATACATATATGTATATATACGCTTGTATATGTACCTTTAATAAACTTTATCAATTTTGCGTACACTTACATCCCGCACGCGAGGAGCTAAAGCGCATTCCAGGCCAGACGGTTGTTCAAAATATCCCGAGGCGAGGTAGATCATCGTGTAAGGTTATCAGCGACTAGACGTAAACAAGGAGCGTAGGAGGGTTACAGCGAAAGTCGCTTTGTACCAGGGGGAAGATCGGATCGAGGCCGCGCGAGAAAAGGAGCGCAGTAATCTTAGCGTAGCAGGACACCGCCGTGGCGATCGTAAATGTTTAATATCGTGATTAAAGGCGCTGGCGCCTCTCATTATTATTTCAGTCTAGAGGACATTTCGCTCGGTCGCCTCTCTCTCCGTTCCCGTCGCGCCGTCGAGTTTCTTTTCAATTCTCACTTTCCACCGTCGGCTTAAAAATCCTCGCGAAAATTAGCCGGCTAAATATTTAAAGCACCCCACTGTCGTCTCTAGGAAGCGCAGGCGACGAAGGAAGAATGAAGAGAGCCGAGGATACAAAAACTGTCTGTGCCAGCAGCATTATTATCTCCGGCATGGAGACGAACGCGATCTCCGACGGATTTTCGCTCTGCGGATATTTTCATTCAACAACGCGCGCCCCGTCACTTCCCGCTGCACTTCGTGTCATCGAACACCCGGCACGACTTATTGTTCCAAATATCCTCTCTACGAGTTCACCCTCGCGTATCTCCCGATTCGCGGGGTTGAAGGAAATCGCGAGATTATTTCAGTATAAATTAAAGCTGCTACTATCCGCCTCGAAGATGGTGATTACTCTCGTAAAGAGGATACCGTTTACGGCGCGAGCTTTTTAAACACCACCCGTATCAGTACGACCGTCGACGTTTCTACGATATTAACAAACGGGACACTCCACCCAACGCATACGCAATTATAATACAGTAAACATCGTAAATTTACATCTCGCAAACAGTGAGTCACGTCGGGGGTAAAAGTTTCGCGAGGAAGCAGGTCGACTCGGTGCCGTCCCGAATGTAAAATCGCTTCCGTTAGCGAAATAATTTCGCGAATACGTATCGCTCGACCGATCGCAATAACACTCGAAGGCGGCTCTTACGGCGGTATCAAAATTCACCCGTGACGACATAATGCATTCTATGGCTGGACGGAAAAAAAAAGGAAAAAAAAAGAAAAGTTGCGGGATAAGTTATCCCTTCGTCGTCGATTGCCCGTAAAACGTTCGCCGAAGGGCCGCGGAGCGCGGCGCCGCTGACAATTGGACATTTAAATTCAGCCGGAAGTTCTGCCGCTTGTAACTCGGAAAGAATCCGCGAACTGCACCGGCGGGGGGTTGCCCCCGACGCTTTTATGTCGCGTCACGTATTCGGACAGCGCGAGTGCTATCGCGCGGCGCGCACAACGAAAGGATATTCGTAAATAAAATTTTCGGGCGAGGGTGACAAAATGGTCATACGCTCCAGTGCTGACCCCAGCCCAAGGGGGGGAGGGTCAAAACTCGATATCTATGCGCGGCGAGATTTCTCTTTTTTTTTTTTTTTATGTTGTTTTCACATAGTTACGCTCTTCCTCGGGGACAAAATAGATACCCAGGATTGCCGGACAGGATATTATAACGGTTCAGTGACAGGGGGGATCCACGAGCACTCTAACTCTCTTCCTCTCTCTTATTTTCCCCTTCGAGAGAATACTTCGCATACCGCAGGTTTAAGGCGACTCTATTAGATCTCGAATCTCCAATGTCGCGACATACACGTCCGATTTATATGCCTCATTCGTGCGAGGCATCGTTCACCCTGATATATTCCGCAATTTCGCAGTAACATCACGTTTCGATTCAATTATTTGTCCATTTTCGGATAATAAAATTTTTTTACCGAGTTAAATAAAGAGACGAAAAAGAATCTTTAAGCGCATCTCCTGAATATTTCGTATTAAAAACAAACGTTGACAGAATAATAAATATATATTTAATTTAAAAATATTTAATAATGTATTTAAAGTAATTGAGCGGGATGAGCGAAAGAAAAATATCTCGCGTCTAACAAAGGTACGTATATACCATAGATAGAGCACGGACTATCACGTACGCTTACGATCAATCAAGGTCGCTATCCACTGGCGTTTTCTTGCCTCCCGTACGACTCATCGGTGTGCGATTACGTTAGAGAACGAGCGATTCGCACTATGTTCCGCCTTATTGCGCCGTTTTTTCCAGCGATGATTAATTCCCATGTGCACAGCGCTTGCATTCACCCCACCGGAGAAAATGAGAAAGAAAGAGACAGAGAAGAAGGGACGGAAAGGGGAAAAAAAAAAAAGAGCCGGTCGCAGTATATTTCGCACGATTATTCCTGGGTATATTCGACGGAGATAGGCATAACGTATCTCTACCCGTATGATGACGGCAATTCAAATGATAGCATCTTTCTTTTGCGTCGACAAGCGACAAGGGAGAGCGGGGGAGCCCGCGGAACTTTTGCATATGACGAATCGAAGACTATTACCATTCAATCTCTTTGCGCGGTTTCATTTGCATACCATCGTCTCCCCTGTCGCGTTTTACATACGGCCACGGTCGTCATTTCGCGTTCTAAATAAATGCGATTTTTTTTTTATCGCACGACGTTACGTATGTATTGAACCAATTCATTCTTGATGCATGTGAAAGGTATAACGTTAAAAATAACTATTATTTATAAAAAATATGCGTGAAAGTATGTATCTGCAAAAATTTATTTTCGTAAGAAAAATAATTAATATATATAAAAAAAAAAACCGGCATCGTTATGAACGATTATGGCAAAAAAATTGGAGATACCGGGGATCGAACCCGGGGCCTTTCACATGCAAAGCGAACGCTCTACCACTGAGCTATATCCCCGATTTTTGGTAAGACTCCGATTAACAACAGAGCAGCGTTCTCCCGTTCGAGATCGTCTATTATTTCGATTAATCTAATAAAAATGTTTTTAAAAAGTAATTGAGTAATTAAAGATTAAACACGAGTCCCTTATTACGTTAGTATCGCCGAGTGCACTGAGAAATATAAATCCGTCGCATCGAAGGCGAAAAGTTAAGTTACCTCTGTCTCGTGAAATATAGGCCTATATGCAACGCGATTATAGTGCAAAATAACGTAGGATAACACGGCACTTTAACTCTCTTATCAGCAGGGATTTTTGAAGGTCCCATGGTGTAATGGTTAGCACTCTGGACTCTGAATCCAGCGATCCGAGTTCAAATCTCGGTGGGACCTTAACTTTTGATATTTCGCTCTTTATTTCGTGCTTGTATCTCACTGAATAAATTAACCCAAGTTTCAAACGTTAATTTTAACATCGGCGAGTTAAAGTTGTAAACTTCGTGCCCTATATTAATTAAACGTGCAGCTACGCGGCTATTAACAGACTCGCGTATATTTATCGCCGGCTACTTCATCACTAGTGATTACTGAGAGGCTAGAGCTGCATAAATTATTACGATGCTGTCCTTGAAATTCCTTTTCGCTATATTATAAATTTGTAAAAAAATTGCATGCATTGAGTCGATAATATTTTTACCATTTAAAACGTTAAAGAAAAGTCTGTCGATATTAAATATGACTATCCGGACATATATTTATATTGCAGTTATTGATTTTATTAAGCACGTGTCATTGTTACATATAGCGTGACTGGGTTTGTCGAATTTACACATGGTATTTTCAGTACTGTATAAATTTAAATTAATGCAATTTCTAAAATCATCACGAAAGATTATCAAAAGAATTGAGAAAAAAAAAGTTTGACAGCGGTGGGATTCGAACCCACGCCCTTTCGGACTGGTGCCTAAAACCAGCGCCTTAGACCGCTCGGCCACGCTGCCTTCGGTAAACGCCTTCCATAACTAGGTAGAAATACGAGTCACACTTTGCAGTAGATTGTATTAATTTAAAACTAACCAAAACGTGACTGTAAGAGAGTTAAAGTGTACGTAAAAGTAATACGCTTATTTAACTGCGCATAATAAATATATCTTAATACATAGTTTAATTTGCGCTTTTCGTTTAAAGTATAAAAAAAAAAATTATTTTTAGTAAAGAAACATATTTTACATTTTTTATTAATTTTTTTTTTTTTTTTTTTTTAGAGAGAACCTGTTTTACTTTTAATATTACGATGTAGCAAATGTCCTGTACAATAATATCAAGCGAAATAACGCGTCTAATTTAAACATCTCGCGTGCAGATGCGAGAGTCACGTCTCTAATACATTGCTTTGTATTCTCTCAACACGTGCTATCGCTCTGACCTTGATTACGTCACACGTTACAAGCATATCTCACGTCGTTGCCTAGCGGCTTACTCTCGGAGTCAACACCGTATGTATAATCGCGCGTGCATAGTTAAGATATCGTCCCGTTACACGTATTCTCGCGTGATAACGATGAATCAAGCAGGCGAGCAGTTAATCAACAGTCTTTAGAATCGTCACGGCTTAGCGAAGTAAGTACTTCGTAAGAAAAGTAAATTATTATGAAACGCCGAGCGTATTTAAAAATCGATATCGAGCTTAGTGAGCGAATGAAGTGGCCACCTCGCGCAGCGTTGCAGTAGCGAACGTCATTACGGCGCCGCAAATCTCCTCTTTTATTTTCCCCTCCCAGTAGCAGCGGGTACCCCGGGCGATAAGATCTCAATATAAAAATTCATGCTCATAACGTGACTCCGCCGGTGGCTTCTTATATTTTTTTTTTTTCCCCTCCCCCTTGCCTTATCGCGTCCCCGAGGGACCGCGGCATAAAACTGACGCTCGAGAGCCGAAACGAAGCGCCTCGGTTATGTCGAAACGGCTGTAGACAGATCGATAAATTTGCGTGAATACTCGCGCGGCGCAGATAAGCCGGCGTGATAAACCGAAATCGGTCTTGAGAGTCTTGGGTCTCCTCCTCTCCCCTTTTTCGTTACTGTCGCGAGAGATATGCCACCGGAAAATAGAGGAAGATAAATTCGTTTCCCGCCGGTGTTCCACGCCCCGATGCATTGTAACTGACACGCGGGATCTCTTTCTTTTCCATCGCGGCGGATTAATTATGCTTCCCCGAAAACGCCGCGTTTTGAATAATTTTTTTTATAATCCTAAAAGGGACCGTTCCTCGGGCTGATAAAAAAATCACTACTCGTAATCGCTGCGCAGCACGCTCCGCCTAAACGTGGGAAATATTCCGCGCTAATAAGAAATAATATGATCTAATTTTCTGCTTAATCAATTACTTTCACCGCCGCTTTCGCTGAAATAAAAATTAGCACGGACTTACGCGCGAGTGTCTCGCGATAAAACGAAGTGAGTGCGTTCTCGCATCGTTTCCATTTTCTCTTCGCATCACTCAACCGATCCCATTATTGTTTTATGGGAGCCATTCGATAGAGCTCATAATATCCATAAGCGGCACCTGCATTTCCTAATAATCTCCATTACTCTCCCCACGAGTTGCATGATTCGCCGAAAATAAAATAGATTTATCATCCTCAATTGGCTTCCAGCAGTTTATTCGCCGAGCTCGATGGCGCCTCTCTCCCCCCCTTCCCCCTCTCTATACAGCGGTACGCGATCACGAGGGATTTTCTCTATGATATGCAACATGCGAGACGTAATTCAGAGGGTGCGAGTCATTGAGATCATCCTCGGCCCGACTATGTGCGATACGATCGATCATTCGCGACGACAGCCACGAGTATTGAGCCAAAGTGGCGGCGTGATTCTGCTAAACGCGATGCTAAACAGGTACTCTTCTCCGCCATCAGCTCGCCGCTGTATCGTAACGTATTGTATAATACACCAACGACATTATAAGCAACTCACTTCGAGAGACGACGGCTTTTTCAACGTGAGTCTTCGTTCTTTGCGAAGCGCACACAGTGCACCGCCGATATCCACCGTTAATTGGTTAAATGGCTACAATTACACGATCAACAGGTAGCTGTTTCGATTTTCTACTTTCCTTTCCCTTTTCTGCGAAAGGGCCAACGTGAAAAGCCACGCTACCGTAACGCTTGCATTGTAGTGAAAAAAAAAAAATGCGAGAGCCGAACACATTGAAACCATATCGTACGTAAACGCAAAACAGACGTCCAATTAAAAAAAAAATTTTTAAAAAAAGAAATAAGCGTAAAATTATTTAAACTTTACAAGCAAACTTGCATCAAATAAAAAGAAAATTATAAATAAAGAGGAAGAATAATTAAAGGAGCATTCGCATGTGATTGCAGAATACGTTTTTTATTACGGAACAGTTACAATTTTATTTTATTTTTTTTTTAAATTGCAGAGACTTGATAAATTTCCACTTAGAGCGGTGAATATAAAAGTATAAATCGTCGCGTTAAAATGTTCGCTCCATTATTTTCGTACATTTTCATTCGCCCGTCGCGTCGGTCGTGCCCAATGTTTCGCGTAAACCGGAGACAACGACACTCCGGTTAACAGTGATCCTCGAAACGCCTCGTTAACGGAACGTCGCAATTTTCGCGAGGCCGCCCAGCTAACACAATGCGCCATTAACGAAATGCCCGATGAATATATATCGGCTATCGATCATTACGAGGCCGCGGTTCGCGCGGATATTCCAGTAATGGTCTATCGCAGCAATAATCGTCAACACGCGCAATAATCATGTCGTTTAATGACAATTGATGCGGGCCAGGAAATGTGCTCGCTTTAATATCTGCGCGCCTATGTTTACCCCGTTACAGCCGCGCGTGTGCGCCGCACACGCACGCTAATACACGCGCGTACGCGGCGAGAGATAGCGAATAGATCCAAGGGGCCGGCACTATTGTTAATATCGGATGCGCCATTACGCGCGATCAGTCAATATTTTCTCGTAACTGACCTACGATTCGGGATACGCTCGAGTGCATACAGACCCAGGCCGCGGCGAGCCGGCAAGCTGCGTCGCAATTGCACGCATCCGATCTGGCACGCATGGGAGATGGGGCCGTTACTATCGGGAACGAAGCTGCGCGGCTGATACGTTGTGTAATCGCCCTGGGATCGAGATAGCGCTACGATACGACGCCGTACATTAATACGAATTAACGCGAACATTGTACATCATTATCGACCTTAATATTTTTAATAATTAAATCCGCGTTTTTTCGTCGTTTTATTTATCTCGTTTTATCACTGTTAAAGAAAATAGTACGGACCGTCTTCGGTATTTTTCGTTGTTTTTTTTTTTTTTTTTTTCTCCTCCGGCGATATTTAATAATTTTGCACGTGCGTAATAAATATTGGTATAAAATTGAAACGCGAAAATTTGACTCTACTATAAAATACACAAGCTTGCGATTAAACTAAAAATGTAATGCAAATGAAATACGAGCGAAACGTTTTAGCCGCCAGCAATATTCGCTGTCGCCGAAACGTTGATTAATGGTACTTTGCTATTAATCGTCACGGTACGTTGTACGTGTTCTATAATCGTTAAAAGTAATTACAACATTTACCGCAATTATACGCCGCATTACCTTCGAGCGCGGCATTACAGAGGCGTTTTATTTCGAAAATGGTTGCGCCCGCAATTCTGCAACCTTATTATTTTTCCACGTGGGATTACTTGCACAATGGGGAAATCGACAATCGGCGCCATTGTCTCGCCCACGAGTGACGGATTAATTCGTCCCTGCCCAGCGCGTAATCCTCCTTGCATAACTGCACAATGTCCGGTACTTAGAGCGGGAATATCTTGGCCCTGTCCACCGAAATACGATTGCGCGGCATCGAACGCCAAACGGCCAGTTTTCCCGTTACTGACTCGTGCACCGGTTTCCGGATGCGAAGCGACCGAGTTAACCCCGCGCGCAGCGTACACACGAGGGCTACGCAGTTCCGGTAACGCAGTGCGTTAACTCGGGGGCTGAGTAACAGCGCGCGCGGCCGACGTTACACGGCCACAAATATTTGTGCCAGGCGAATCGAATTACATCGCCTCTGTTTGCGCTGTCGTCGCTTTTGGCGAACCGGTACTCGGTAATTAAAGCGGCCGTACTAAAATATGCGCGACGATAGGTCGCCGCCGCGCCCGACTCCGGAGGATTCATATTTAATGGGGAGAATCTCTCGCGCGAAATATCGCGATGAATAATTCCTCTCCTCACCGCGCGGAAATACCAAGTTTTCGGCGCGCTTCTCTGCCCCGCCGGTCGAAGTTTACGCGCGGGCTAACGAACGCGTTGCACATAGCCGCTGCAACGTTTTACCGCGGACGGAAGTTTAATTAAAAACGGCCCGTGAGTACGTACGCCCGCGTAGCTTTCCGTACACGCGGCAACGAGTTTTATTTGGCAAGAAATATTTGCGCGCGCTATCACCGCAAGCGCCACGCAGGTACATGATAATAAACCGCTCTCGTCGTGAAAGATTAACGAAAGTGTTCAGCATATCGTTTAAAAAGCAAAGGAGGTTATCGAAAAAATTTGTGCGCGGACAGTCGACGCTGCGTTTCGGGGAAATATACTTTCGCACGAAAATATATACGTTGAGAATTTCAGACCTAATTAATTTTTTCTAATTAAATGTAACAAACAGTCGAAAGATGCGGAAATGTCGCGTGTAAGAACTTTCGAGCTCGTGGTCAAATTATCGTATAGGCTCTCTCTCCGGCCTAGCGTCGCTCGCGGGTTATGAGTCGCGGGCTTAATTAAAAACAATTTCATTACGAATGGAGCTATTCGTGGAATCCGAGGCTCTCGTATTTCATGGCTCGTTCGCCACGGGCGGGCATATTTCGACGCGCGATGCTGGCGTTCCGAGATAGCGTTCCGGAAAACTACTCGATTACCGGGCTGGATTATCGATCGATTTTTGCCGAGCAATTTGCGCGCACCGCGGCTCTCCGTCCCCCGAAAAGCTTCGAGTGCCCGCGCGAAATAGGATATTTTCCAGTAGAGTCGCGAGCTTGGGGCCGTACAGAGAGCTCTCGGCACCGAGATAGCCCTCGCGACGCGGTAATTGAGGGTAATTTCGCAAGGCCAATTTGCGCGGAAATTCAAAACCGAAAAATTTGTCCACGCAAAGCCGTTGACTAGCCGACCGGGGCCACCTACCCACGTGCGGATACTTCCTCTATCTCCGTCTCCCCTCCCTCCCACCCTCCCCCCTTCTGCCCGCCGCACCCCCTGGATCTCCGACCATTTCCCCTGAAACCGGCGTTCACCTGCATCATCGGACAAACCTCGTTTTCTCCTGTAATTTCATTTTCGCGCAGGCCCCGGCGATCGCATGACTCGATTTTTCCACAATTTCACACAGAGGGGAATTTCAATTAAATTACTCATCCCTCCGCCGTACGTCGCGGTATCTCTCCTCCTCACGTACGGCTGTGTACGAGCGGCGAGAGACGAAAAGGGCGCAGAGAAGCGAACGGAAGAGAGGGGAAATAAAAAAAAATAACGCGTTTTCCGAGCACAGCACGGATACACCCGGTGACGGAGTTTTCGTCATTTGCCGCTAATGGCGGCGTCCTTTCGCCATTCTCCCGCGCGAGATTGCCGATGATTAATCAGTCGTGGCAGTCTCATTTTTAGGCACGCGACGGCGATTACCCCCAAAGCGAGACGCGCCACGCGTTCTCGATTGCTTCCTTCTTTTTTAATTCGCTCGCCGACGAATTTCAACCCCGGCAATGACGCGCGTTGAAATTGCTTTTTTGATTGTCCGCTCCGGAAGTTAAATTCAATCAAATCATTCTCAGTTACTGTACCTTCCATCGCGCTGATATTATGCCGCGCAGACGTGGTGTAAAACAACAGCGTGTTAAATCGAACGCGCATCAGAGAGTTAACACATTGTCAGTTTTTAATTGTCGTTTTCTACCGCGTCTACACACGTCGCCGAGCCGCACAATCGGAACGAAAATTCAACGGTTCATCAAACGATTAAATAATAAATAACCGATCGTAACGTCCCTGATTATATGATACATAAATCTGTATCGCTGATTTTTATTTTGAGCGTACTTAGCGTTGATTATCAGTTTCATATTTCTTCTCTTATAAATATCCTAAAATATATAAAATTTTAATAATAAAATAAATAAAAAAAATTATTCCAAGAGCAACGCGTCTCTGCAAATTCGCTTCGTGTATATTCTAAAGTATGCATCAACTACGCAGCGTACATCGCAGTAGTACTGCGCAGCTACCTGCGGCGGTGGTGTTGCAACGAGTCTTCGAGTGGCGAGTTGACTCCGTGGGAATCCCCGAGAGAATCGATGTATGACGTAATGCCGTAGGAATGGCCTCCCTCCGCCTTCTCCAGTCCCAGGCGGTCAACCCCTTGACTTGGCCGCTAGCTCGCGACGTCGTACGGTGACAATGGGTGCCGCCGACGTCAATTTTCCCCCCCTGGTGCATCAGCAATAAATGCATCACCGATAAACGTGTCCTACAGCTAAAAGTGCATAGCTTGCGACGAGTGGTGCGGGAACGGCGTCGCCCGGATGCAGTCGCCGGCATACCCGCGTGAGTGGATTATGAACGCGAGCGCGATTTCGAAACCGCGTTATTCCGCTGCAGTCAATGCAATCCCGCCAGTCGTGTGCATCTCTTCCTGTCTCTTTTTTTTTTCTTTTTTTTTTTTCTCTCTCTCGTCCGCCTCGCAATGCATCTCCCTCGTCGTCCACCGGCTCGGACGCGGCCGGGAAGGAGCGCAGTCTCCGCCGCAAGCCCACCCGGGCGAGTTACACACGCTCAATCGGCGACCGACCTCACCCTCTCACCCCGCGCGCTCCTTCTCTTTTATTCTTTAGTTACCCTTTTCACTCTGTCACGGCCCCGATATTCCGGCCATTTCTCTTTCTCCTTTTCCTCCACTCTTTTCCCTTCTCCTGCCGCTCGTTTGCCTCGTTTTCGAACGTACATGCGAGACAAAAGGCTTTTCATCGCGGTACACCGAACCGCTCGAGTTATTAAATCCGCCGCTCGCGGCATTTAGCTCTTTCCTCGTATATAGGTATTCGAGAAAATAAACGCCGCCCATTGCCGTTCGAAGTCCCGCTCGTTACTAATTTGCGTTTGTTTTACGGCACGGTACTTGCTGAAACGGATGATGACCCGACGATACTTTTAACGTTTCCTGCGTTCGGCCTACGTTCCACGTGTGCCCTTTTTTTAACACGGAAAACGTAGAAATGCGCGCTCGCAATTTACTCAAGGCGCGCGATCTTGTGCTCCGTTTCGCGTAAAAAAACGGAAAGCCCCGATCGTGGACAGGCCACTATTGTGTGGAAATTAAACGCCGAAACCTTAACTAACTCACCGCGAACTTGGCGATTTTCCGGCTTCGCGAAACGTAAAACAGCCGGACGGTAGACAGATATTGCGGACCTCGGTTATACGGTTTCTTAAAAAAAAAAAAAAAAAAGAAGAAGAAAAAAAAAGATTTGATCAACCATATGCTACGAAAATACTAAAGAGAAATATTCTGTCTTTCACAAAGATATTCAATGATACTTTTGTATACGCCTTCGCTCACGTATATTTAAAGCTCGATTTAAATGATTTAAATGAGAAAGATGATACTTGATAAATCGAAAATGTAATATAACTGTGAAAATTAAA
This sequence comes from Cardiocondyla obscurior, assembly GCF_019399895.1. NCBI lineage: Eukaryota > Metazoa > Arthropoda > Insecta > Hymenoptera > Formicidae > Cardiocondyla > Cardiocondyla obscurior. The sequence goes on along the minus strand of NC_091870.1, from coordinate 6,182,234 downwards.
TTTATTATCTACGTATTTAGTATAAAAAAAAAAGATTTCAATAAAAAATAGCAAAAAATGGAGATGCCGGGGATCGAACCCGGGACCTTTCACATGCAAAGCGAACGCTCTACCACTGAGCTACATCCCCGATTTATAAGTATCTTCTTCCTCAGTGCTAATCTATGACCAATAAATTATATCCATATTTTATAAAAATCAAAATTTTAGAAAAAGATAGTTAATTTGAATATTTAATTTAATAATTAACCATCGGTCTCACAGGCAATAGTTTTAATTACATATACATTTAATCATAAACATCTTAGACTATTTTACTTTATACCTTGCAGCAAGTTTGATCAATTATCGTCTGCGAGAAATCTTATCTTATCTATAAAAAATTGGTGTAACGCTTAAATTAACTGATTCTATTGTTGCTGCTTATTAAATTATATATATATTTTTTTTGTTACAGATCGACGCAGTTGCATTTACTGCTGACAACGAAAGTGTCGTCACCGCCGATATTAATAATTATACGAACCGCAGTCGGTTCGTCGGTCGTTCCGGGAGTTCCGTACAGTATTCGGACGGTTTTATTCTAAACGCGAGTGCCGAACAGGATCGCGCCAAGGTGATGAATAATTTTCGCGATTGTAAAATCACGGTCGGGGTGTTCGCGAGTGACTTGTGCGCGAAAAAATGGCTCGACACGTCCCATCTGAGAGGAGAAGCAGGCTCGGGAAGAGCATCATGCATCGGCGGAGCAACTTTTAGGTAAATATAAATTTTTTTTTTTTAGAAAATCTTTAAAAAAAAATAAAGCTTTACCTTTACTTTAAATTTAAATACTTTAATTTCAATACTTTAATTTAAATAACATGTCTACATTAATATGTTTTATTTTATGTTACAGTCACCGGCGGAACTCTACAACTCCGCTGAAGCTCATGCAGATTGGTAAGTCGCATTATTCTTTTTTTTCATAGTTTGTAATTGTGGTCGTTTAAAAAATAGCGCACGCATGGTTTCTTCTAGTATTATAAATTTCGTAAGCAACGTTAAATGAGAATTATTATTTTTTAATACAAACGATTGAGCCCGACGCGACGTGTGACGGCGAAGAAGTTATCTGTACCGATCGCGTTATTATCGTGTATCCGTGAACGTGCTTATGTACGTGCCGGGGAATTACAAGGGTGGCTAAAAGTCGCGCCCCCCCGTCGCGTGACTTATGCACCGTTGCAGCCTAATGAAGATCTATCGTTCATCACACTTTTATCCGCAGCGCGCGTCGTCTGCTGCCGCTCATTCCCGCGCTCGCGTCTCTTCCGTTCCGTTCAGCGACTTCTGACGCGCGATAATGCACCGTCGTGTTTTCCTTGTCCCGTTTAATTTGCATTTCTAAACCTCGCGAATCAACTCGGCACGAATTCAATGATGACGTGATAGACGCGCCGATAAATGGAGCGAAGGGGAATAACTCGAGAGAAAGTAATCTTCGATCAGGCGCGTGTATGTTTAACATATGAATATACAATTATTATGTAATCAGATTTCACGCAATAGGAACGAAAGTCGCTCAAGAACTTCAAAGTCCGATCCCATATTTTAAATACGATTGGTATTGAATATTTTTCCAGAAGCGCGGAGTTCGATAAAACAGTAAATTAATTTTAAAAAAAGAAAAAAGAAAAAAAAAAGTTTTATTTCAGGAAGAAACATTTTTAAGATAAATTATAGTATTAAATAATTTCACGTCGTACATCATTCTTTTATTTTAATTCGTTTAATTTAATTACCTGCTTGATTTCAATTAGGAGAAAATTACCGGGTAGCGTGAGCGGTCGCATATTAAAGTAGTTTTTCGTGTTTCGCTATCTGCTGAGATAACGGGGGAATTGTTTTCGTGCAAATTCTACGGAATGAGTCTTCCGAAAATTGGCGCTACCGACTCGTAGGCCAGCGTATAAATAAAACACGAGTAAATTCTAATGTTGCGAGTGGCACCGCGGTTTCAACGGTTTCTAATTGACGGGGAAACGCGTGTCTTGAAAGCGCTATTGTTCGAGTAATTGCAACGCATGACGTACCGCTTGATATATGAGAGAGCGTGGACGCACGCTTAACAGAGTGAGGGCGACGAAATCAGTCTATCGCTTGTCGGCTATCGACCATTCATGCGGCATGCTACGATTCATAAACGCGCTGATATATTCTTAATTACTTTGCGGGCAAGTTGTGAAAGCAGTCCCGGTAATCCGAGGCTGCGCGCTCCGAGCAAAACTTTGCGTGTCGCAATTTACATTACGTTACACTACGCACTCGAACGATCGTATATCATTAATCCGCGTGCAAACGTGTGCGAATACGTGCGTATTATTATCAAGTGCTTCTCGGGAAATGAAAAGGTAAATGGCCATCTTAATTTTGGAACCGTCTGTTCTGCACGCCCGAATATTCGGTTCATAAAGTATATAGAGTATAATAAATAACGGTAAATTTTTAACAATAATCCGAATGCACAAATATAAGAGGGATGTTTATTGCTGTTTTCGCAAGTATCGCGTTACACGCACCGTATTGAATGCGTTATGATCCTATACGTCAAGATTTAATTCTCTTTTCCTATTTGCAGCGTGCCGGTCAATATTTTATGATAACTTAGTAACTTGGAATTTGATACTAGCTTTTAAATATTTTTGTGCGTTTGAAAACTTGATAAACCGTAACTTGATACTAGGCGTAACGTGATATTTTGGAGGCAGATGAATAAGAACGAGTATTCTTATCGTATAAATCCGAGAATCTCCCTCTCTGTAAATCTAAAGGCAAACAGTAATATGAGAATGATAGCGCAGTGTTTTAAAACAATGTTCCAGACGTATCTTAAAAGCACGGTAAATCCAAACTTCAATACTTTCGATAGAGTTCCGCGAAAATAATTCACGTAGTCGTGCGATAAAATAGCCTTTCCGATATTCGTCTCAGAAAATGAGTAACGGGATTTTAGCGCCTTTGCGTCTCGACAAAACTATATAAATAAGTCACCCTATTATTAGCCGTGCTTTCACGTAACACCTTCAAGGATTCAAAGGCAGCTCGTGAGCGCGAAATATTCTCCCTTTGAATTTTAAAACACTGGATCACTTCCAAGCGCCTTACGCCGCCAATATTTCACCGCGCCTCTTAAAGGCTAAACCCTTTGTGCACGGGAGTTCTAAGAAGGCATATTTTACAGCGGCGTATTACGCCCATCACATGGGCATGAAGTAATAACCGCCCCCGAACGGCACTCTTTCTCTCCGGAACTGACTGCTAATCCTTAATTTTCCGGGACACTGCCCCTTGGAACGGCTTACCGGTGGGCTCTTTCCATCCTTTGAGACTAACAATTAGCGATGTTAATCCTCGAAGCCTAAAAGAGGCGCCTACAGGCATACGTCCTATTATACTTTAACAGTCGGCGAATACCCGACACCCGTAAACATTCTTTTGCTACCTACCAGCGGCGGCGACGGGATACCGGCGTACTCGGCGAGTAACAAGCGGCGCGAGCGAGGCCGGCCTCTGCAATTAACCGACGTAATTACCAGAAAACGGCCGTGGGCCGTTGAAGAGCTACGTGCCCCTTCTAAAGACGCGGCCTGCATATTTTATTCTTAGAATCCTTAAGTCACCGAGATGAATGAAAGAAATAATCCCGCGATAACGTTCCGCCCGCTTCTCGCCCTCCCCCTCCCCCTCCACCCTGCCACGCCGTCGCGGAGAAGAGATTGCTGTTTACACGAAAGTAACCCGCGGTGGCCCACCGGGAAGGCCCTTTGTGTGCGATTCTTCAGGAAAAGTTCTCGGTAAATACGGTCCGGCGCAGCAAGTTTCCAACCGTATCAGCGGAGCGCTTCTTTACATTCGGGAGATAAAGCGCGGTCCGTAGGCTTTCGGATAACGCAGCCCAGGGAGTTCCTCGAATTTTATAGGTTTCTCGTAATATACTTGATCAAAGCGAGAAAGCGATTTTTGTTGGGATAGCAAATACGAGGACTTCTACAGAAAAACATTTACTGCGGTTTATTGCGGTATTATACGCCGACAGTAATTTTCCGTTGCGACGACAAATTATAATACGTACACATTTTTAATCATTTTTTTATTTTTTTTTTTTTTTTTTTTTTTATCACGAGTGAATCGCTCGTCACGAAAATGCGGGAGACTCCTCGTAAAGTGTGCGTAGCAAAGCGTGAAAATTCAGTAACGATCGGCTGAGAGTGCGAACCGGGGATAAGGATCGTCGTCTGGACGCGCATAAAAGTCGTGACACATCCAATCTCGTGATTCGTCGCGCTGTATGCAAAGGGCCGTTCTCACATTTTACGATTTGACGTTGACAGTCGATATAAACCGCGAAAAGCCCCGCGGCCAAAGATAAAGACCGCCTGCCGCGACCGCGGCTCTCGTCTGGCCATTTCGTCACAATTACGTATCGGTTATCGCCTCCTTATCGATGATACTAAGTCAACTTGACGTTAATCCGTTTGTCAATACGCCGCCCGAGTAATCTAGCGAAGCCAAATGGTCCCGGCGTGAATAATCATTCGCTGACAATCGACAAGATGCCAAAGTCTGTCGTATCGCGTGTTCATGCCAATACGCCGGAGTTTAAAAACGCTTGACTATGACGACACAATCATTCCGTCAGTCGCGGTTCGATCTTTCGTTAATTGAACATAATGACGCGTTGCTCGACCACGTTCGATTTTGCATTTTAAACTTTACTTCAATAAATGTAAATAAAAAATATGCAAATTTTTTTATTTTATTTTTTATAATTCGTGAAATAAATTCTGCGTTGCAGCAATTTATTGGATTTTCGTAAAAGTAGCGGACTCTGAATCATAAATAATGAAAATAGCGGGCATTCATTCGTGAAAATACAGTTAATTACAATTACGCAGGTACTAATCAGCAAAATACGATAATTGCGCGGCGTTCTGCATAGCATTCACGCCGTTAATCGCACACGATGCGCTCTTCATTACATTGCGACGCGAGAAAAGTACGAACTGCTCGACATTCGCGAATGCTCGGGCGCAAATTGGCGCAACGGACGAACCTCAAACAACAGAGGGAATTCGAAAATCGCACGGTGCTTCATCCTAATACCATGCGATACAATGCGATTAATAAAATCGAATTAATGGCTAATTAAGACGCGATGGACCGTCGGAAAATATATGATCGGAATTCATTATTGCACGCACATACATTTCCAGTGAATAAATTCTGCTCAATACAACACGTGTCATTAGTCTTTAAAAACCCAGTGTTTTTTTTTTTTTTTTTTTCTAGAATTTGAATCTTAAAAAGAAAAATTTGGAGATTAATAACAAATTTAAGATTGTTCTTTGATAACGATAATTTCTATCTTCAAATTTAGAAAAACAAAATCAAGTAGATGCAAAAAAATTAATTTAATCGTATCGCTTCGATATTTTATTAATATGTTATTTAATTAATTTCTGAATTATATCGTTAAGTATTACACGAGTAAAAATTTGTCTTGCATATTCTACAGTAAGAATGCATAATATAACAAATCTGTGAGAGTAACAAGCTTCCTGCATTAGAGAATTCTACAATCAACGTACGAAATTATCGCACGAAAGTAGATAATTCGCTACGCTTGTCAGTAGCGATGTTACGTGGGCGTATAACTATGTTGAACGTGAACGAAAAGCACTTCCGCGTACCCCTTCGTCCCTTCGTGTGGCTTTCGCTCTCACATTCGCTCTCTCCATCCCTTATTCTTCTCTCCCGCCCTTCCCCTCGGCCCGTCCTTTTTTTCAACCCTAAATTTCATTCCCAGAATCCGTTTCCGCCGCGTGCCTGCTTGTAAAATCAGTACATCCGGGTGTCAAAGCGATGTCATTCGAACGGGTGCCCGGGCACGCATCAGTTTTAAATTCGATCAATGGGTGACGTCAAGCGTAAAACACTTTTAGGGTTGAAACTTTAAAAGCCGCTTCTCGCGAGGAAGAGCGAGGGAGAGAGGGAGAGGGAGAGAGAGAGAAGGGTAGGCAAGCAAATCATAGTTACAACCGTGAAACTAGTAGGAAGGCGAGGATGCACATTGTGGGAACGCATTCAAAAGTAGAAAAAATAGCCGCAGACTCGAAAAAATGAGAGATGAGAAACGTAAGAAATAGAATACACCCCTTTCTCAATTTATTTTCAAAGCCATTTGAGTTCGTGAAGCGAGGAGAGGCATCGCCAATGCACCAGCGGGTTTTACGAAATCTAACCGGGCTTACGGTCGTTGAATTCGAATTGACTGTTAACTCCGTTAATTACCGCATGACCTCAAGGGAATCCGCGCTCCCTCGCAAGTACACAAACGATCGCTCGATCTGCATATCGATCATTATGGTTCTCGAGCGCGTCGTGAAATTTGCGCATCGAGAATGCAGCATTGCGTACGGAAATTCGCGAGTTCTCCGATCGCGCGCGTAGCTCTCGGACGCGCACCTGACAGGGTGATTTCCTAGTACAAACAAAAACCGTGGCCTGCAGCGCGAGTGCATTACGGGGTTACGGCGGCGAGAGAGACGTTGCCTGGCAACTGATCCACGTTCACGTAATTCATTTTAGGGAAGCACACGAGCATCCCCGTTGGTACGGACGGTCCGACCCTCCCATTGCACCGTCCGACCCTTCGAGGGTGCACCTTCGCCCTCCCCCCCCCCACCTCCTCCCGGTCCCTCATCGTCGACGATGCACTGCACGAACGATAGATGCAACCGCGAGTGACCGATCGGCGACGAACGGAGTCGCGATGATCCGATTTTAAACCAATCAACGGCGGTTTCGCGCTCAATTTACAATCAACTCTGATACGAATCACTCGTTACGGCGCCGACCAACTGTGCGCTTAAACGAAAATATTTTAATCGATCGCGGCGCAACGAGATTGTCCCGGCCGGCCGGCTCATTGAAAATGTAACTAAAACGAGTCGCAATCGTCGCAATCGAATTTCACTTCTCGTACAAACGCGGACTACGGAGAAGTTTCGAGAGATACGTTGAGCCAAATAAATTATTTGCCTTCGATATTTCGAGCGGCTGATGACACGAATAAAAAAAAAAAAAAAAATTATAATAATGAGCGCGAGCCGTCGCGTATTAAATCGCGCGAGGGGTAACGTATTAGATCGAAAGGTATTGTTCGGGCGAATGGGACTAGCCGGATATACGTCCGACGAGTACTTGGGTGGAAAATCGTGATAGCGCCCAACGCGTTCACTTCGTAAATAAGTACGGTCGATTATTTATTTTTATCGGCGCGGGCAGCGCGACGATCGGTATTAATTCGCAACAGTAGCCCCGTGAATTACGTCACCTGCGTGCAATAAAGTAAATCTCGCGTTTCATGGCTTTGTCCCGCGTGGCCCTCGCTGTGCAGCGCGGGGCTTCTCAATTACACGTCGCATTAGCCGACAATAAAAGCGACGATCGATGATACGGTAAAGATACGGCTGTATATATGAATTTCTAATGAGCGGAGCGCGCTTTGTTATCGGCAAATTGCTCTCTCCACAGTCACCTTGTGTAATATACACAAATATAAGCGAATTGTATATTCACACGTCGAGCGCGTCGAGCAATGCATTCTGTTGTGCAATAATGTTGACCCTCGTGAGACGAGATTTGCATAAATCGATCGTTGAAGAGTTAAATAGCACAGCCTCGCGTTTTTACCTATCGAGAGCCTGATAAAATATGACTTTCTGTTAACGTGTTATTAAACAGTCATTTGCATGATCGCTCAATATCATCATATTTAAATTTCCACCGTCACCCTGCGTCTGAATGTCGCATGAATTATTGAACGGGGCGATCAAGTTGTAACAATGAGTGAAAAATCGAGAAGACACAGATGATACTTAACACCTCCGTAACGATTGATTTTTACCAATTACCGAAAGAGCTAATTCCCATGGAAATTTTCAATACAGACGTAATCGAATCGTTTTCATGGCGCATTGAACGACTGCGTGATGTTTACCCGCGCTGGCAGGCCGCACGATCGCGCGAGCCTGGCGGCCTCCGATTACGAGATAAAGAATGTCGGTGTTAATTCGGCGTAACGAGCCGGGGCAGATAACCGCGGCGAATCTCTCGGCGGGCGAGCTTGCCGCGCATTCACGCGCGCGTGCAACACCTTCCTACGCGCGTACGTTGCGTCGCGTGCACGTACGCGCACACGCGTTACCACGAGGTCGCGAGTTGCGTGACGTTCGCGCTTTAATTTAGCAAAGTGCCTCATTTCGTTCCGGCGCGCGAAGATGCCGAGGGCCGCTATTTCTCGGGATCTGAAGCCGATAGCAAGGAGAATCCCCGACCTTCCGCAAAATGGTGCAATCGTGCCTATTTTTATATACGTACGTTCGTCGGTGCCCGTTCTCATTTCGAATATCAAACGTAACGTGACAATCGGCGCGACGATGTAACGTAAAGCCTAGCAAATGTCGGATTCATTTCCTAGGAACGCGAATTGCATTCTCGACGGTGCCCAGATCGAGCGCGAATCCCAAAGCGAGCGGCGCGATGCCCCTGGCCCTAGCCCAAGCAGCCTTACGTAGATCGATACCTCATCAACTATGAATCCACGGCTCAATCGCCTGTCGCCGGATGCATTTCGGCGGTAATAGTTTCTCACAGTCGCAAGCTTTTGCGGCAGCTAACGCAATTTCGCATCCTATCTCTGATATCGATCGAAGATTAGCATCTGGCTGTCCGCAAAGGGAGATTAGCCAGATCGATCACACGTGCTGAACCAATTCCTCTGGCCGGTTGCTCATCAATACCAGTAATGGTGCCGTCCCCCACGATCTTGCCCCTCTTCCTTCCTCCTCCTCTATGCCTGTATTGTATATATGTATACTCCCCTGTACTCCTCTAATAGGCATATAATCGTTATGCATATACAGTCACGAACACGCACGGCAGCCCCGTACGTGAGGGCCCGCACACATACGCGCACGAACAAGTATGTACATTAATATATTACAAGCAATTTGCGTATATCTATATATTTGCATGCATGTGCACGCATACGTATGCGCCCGCGTGTGCCCACGTATGTGTACATATGTATCTGCAATTATACATACTATATATGTATATAAATATATATGTACTATATGTGCTCTATATGTTGCACATACGCGTACATGCATTGTGCCATCTCTATAATGCCCGGAATACTATATGTCGCGTGTATGTATGCGTGCACGTCACGTACGCACGCGTACCCGCGCAGCGTGTATGTACATCTAGTTGCATAGCGCGACATACGGTACGATTGCAAATGCAAACATGTTTGCGCCAGCCGATGCACGATGTCATCTCGTGAACCAGCGCGAACGTCCGTGGAACTCACTTTAAGCTTTGAAGCGGACTCTCTACCACGGGGTAATGCGGTCTATCGATTTCCCCGGGCTTCTCTAAACCTGCTCACTTTGTTCTAATAGCGGCGGGCGAAGCACCGCAGCTATCTGCGTCGCGTCTTACGGCGCGTTTCATCGAATATAAGCTTAATTAAACTTCAACGTAGCTGCCGTTGCGCGCGGATATTAAAATCCGATCCTCTCCAATTATCTATCTCTAATTATGAAAATTGCAATAGCATCAAATTATAGCAATCGTATAACAATTACAATAATAATTACATTAATTCTTCAATTAATTAACATGGTATATTATTTGATCAAACGGTGTTTAAAATAATTTTTTTTATACACCTTCTACGCCACGTCGCTTATCTACTTTCTGCGACTTGAAATACAGATTTTATTCTTCCGAACTGTGTTACGAGGCAAAAAAAATCGCGCGGAGGAGAAACGCCAGGGCAATTTCGTTAAAAATATACGAGTCTCGATCCGCGAGCGCGAACGACGTACATCTGTCGCACGCATAATGCGTGATATCGTGACCGTTACATCTGTTGTGCGCGCATAATGCATGAGAGGCGCGTGTGCAACCGCGATATTGCGGCGGAAATAGGCGCCGCGGAAAATGGAAAAGTCGCGGCGTGCGTTCCGTAACGCCATGCCGGCGTTGCATCGTTACCCCGCCGAATGCCACGTACGCAAAAAGTCGGGGGGAGAACGGCGGAGGGGAAGCGAAAGAACGGGAGGCCGTGGAGTATCCTGCAACTGTTGCACCACGCCGCCGCCTCGGTCCGCCTGCCGACGCGCCAGTTTGCTTTATTATATTTCAAAAGAGAGCGCGAAATTGCAGCGCGCGCGAAACGACGCCGTTCGACGCTCCGAAATCGACGCGCCAGACTGTCTACCGTCGCGGAATTGCGTCAGCTCGATAAGACGGCGGCGTCAAGACTCGCGAGAATATATTCGGACGGTATCTCGCTTGCCTTACGCGATACGTTTCGTACGCGTATCTACCTAACGTTGTTTTGCGAAATTTTACGAGACTCGCCGCGCGAGCGTGCGTCGCAGAAATGCGCGTGAACCGTAATAAGACGTTCTTTGAGAGTATCTATAAAGAGATAGATTAAAATATGAGTCGTTGGACATCAAGAGCAAGGCCGAAAGCGAAATTAAAAGCTTTTCGTATCTGTCCACAAAAGCACAGATGCTTTCAAGAATTCATTCGAGTCGCACGAGTAGCGTCGTCTCTCACAGTACGATCGTGCGTCTCCACTTTGTCGAAATTCTCGAATGGGGTGATACGGACGTAGGGGAATATACCAGAGAATATACCCAATCTGATTGGGTTTCACTCGGCGTTCAAAAGCAGAAAGAAATAGGGAAAGAAGTCGTCGGCCAAGGGGGTTGCTCGATGCCGCCATGCAAATCATTCCCGCGGACCGTCCCGTATAAATATTCGACAATTTGCATTTTCCCCCGCCGCGGCGGAGTGCCGTGCAGGGCCATTTCCAAGATGGATGCCGCCACTTTGCGAGATATACGTCGAAAGTTTTACTGCCCACTAAATTTCAACTAACCTCCGGTAGCCGAGCCCGGGACACACACGCGCGGCATTCTTATGCGCGGCGCAAAAATAAGAGGAATACGACACTTGTTGCTCCGGTTACAAAAAGAGGCTTTCTTCCTCTTTCATCATCGCGGCCGCGACGCCGTCGCGCGCCCTAATGTATTAATTCACTCTCGCGCGTCTTCCTCAGTCCCGGTTCCGCCGTGCAGGAAAAACTTGCACCGCCACAGACGGTCCGCCGTCCACTCGCGCTTCAAACGGCACTTCCTATGGTGCCCATAGAGCATAACAATTAAAAAAATATTTTTATCCACCGTGGCGTGTCTGGTCATTTTAACGCGTTTTTCCGCTTTCCCCCCTCCCCCTCTATCTCATATATATATATCCATATAACCCCGGGACGAATGACCGCGATTTTATTGGCTTTCAGCGTTATATAGAAAGGCATAACGACTCGATTAAGCGGGACAGTCGGTGATTGCCGGTATAATTTGCCGAACAAATCGCATCTCCCGGTAATCCTATCCGCGTCTGGTCGCTCGTATCGATCATTCTCATTTACCGATCTCGCCGAATTTCCGCCGCTGTCCGTCACATTATGGCGACACACCTGCGCGCCTGCGTCCCTCTTTGTACCCCGAGACACGAAATTGATAGCCGGCCGAAATTATAGTTATATTCTGAACTTCATTAAAATAGAGAGAGAGAGAGAGACGGCCGCGGGAACGGCGGCCGTTAAATGCTGTTTTTCCGTTCGTTAGGAATCCGACGCGATTATCGGCCCGGCCGATACTCACACAATCAACGACGATATCGTTTATTTCCGCTTTTCATCTGAAAGCGAACTCGCATTAATTCCCTCTCCCTCTCTCTTTCTCTCTCGGTTTAATTAAATGAGTCCGGCCGTGAGTACGACGACCCGCGCGCAACGAAATAACGGGGCCGATTTCCCTATTGGTCCACCTATCCACAAACGCGTCTCGATTGTGTGTTTTCAAATCGTCCTAATTGCCGGAAGTATCGATAACAATGCGCCGGGATTTATTCGCGAATCGTACGCCGGAGCATTATTCGCGGCTCGAGTGGTAGACGATATTTTATTCTCGCGGCTTATCACGGTCGATCAACGAGAACCGGACCAGTTCTGCAGACGGCGAGGCAAATGGAAAACTGGAGGGAGGGGGAGGGGAAACAAAAAAAAAAAAAAATGCTCGGCTCGAAGGGGATAACGTGCGTCGCCTCTCGGTGCAAGCCTCGATTACTCCGCGATGGTGCAATCAACGCCGAGTGATCTTTATTTTCGGAATCGCTCGGCGAAAGCGTACTGGCCAGCCGGGATAAATTCGACCGGTCAGGTACTACAATTTCCTCGCAAACGAGACAATGCCCCGGCCGCGATGCTTCGTTACAACGGGGTGTGATTGTCGTGCCATCAAAGTGGACAGTTTACAGATGGATTGGAAGGCTCCCGCTGGAAGCTCCCTCGCGTTACTCGCACGCGGTATATGCATACGCGCAGGGACGCGCTCTTCTCTTTATCTCTCTTTGTCTTTCTCTAATTCAGCGCCATTGACGCTATCCGTATAACGCGAGCGATGAACCCTTAAAGACGATGTACCGCGGAGTTGTAACGGCGCAAAACGTTGCGAAATGAAAACGTCGATGTCCGCAAGTATTACAGGCTTTAATTAAATTCGTCAAAAGTAATTCTATTTAAAATAATCACATATATTTATGACGCATCCGAAATAGAAATCCGATCTTTTCCATTTATCTCTCTCGTTTATAAGAACTGCAAATCGGCGCAATTACGGTATTCCAAGCGGCGTTATTTACAGCCTTCGAAAAAAAAAAAAAATTTGCACCGAGCAGCTGGAAAGAGTCACGTCGTAAATTCTGTGTCAGCGGAGGCAACATATTTCAATCTCATTTCACGCGCGACGAACGGGAAACCTAAAGTAATCTCGCGCGTTTAATATCTCTCGTAACATTTTTACAACTCACCCCTATGGCATCGCGCGAGGCGTGTAAATCCGGGCGTGTTAAAGTGCGACCCTGTGTATAACGCGAGTTACGCGGGAATCGGGAACGCAGCGGCGAACCGGCTGCTGTAACCGCGAGCCTCTCCACGCACGCTGTCTCTCCATATCTCCCTCGCACGTACGCGCTATTACTCAGGTGTAATTGCGTTCTGCGCCCCCTGCCGCCGCCCCTCCCCCTCCCCTCGATCGCCTGCCACCCGTGTTGCGCGTTTGCACACGTGCGTCAAAAAAGGAAAAGGGATGCACAGAGGTAGCCACGCTAGAGTGAGTGACGCGCGCGATTCGGTCGCGCGCAGCGCGATGCAATACTGTAACCGGCAGGCATTTGGCAGCCCTCCCTCCCTCCCTCCCCTCCCCTCGCAGCGGCGTGTCCACCCTCGATTCAATTCAATGCCACTCAATCAGTCAATGTAACGCGCATGCTGCCGCATACCGGCGCGTTTCGCCGGTGAAACGCCCGGCCTGGCCCGACGCTTCCCGCGTTAAGTGTCCCGCGTGTAACCGGAGCGTCCATCAGGGCACGCACGCGCGCGGCGCGGACGCCGCGAATATGGGCACGCATTCCGCCCGGCTTTTATACACAGATTTCATTTTTTCAGTTACACTTTGTCGCTTATTCACGGACGTGCCGCGCGCGGCGCCGATCTCGTTTGGAAAACCGTTGTCCGGAGCCGATTGTCGACGCGCGATTGTCGCGTCTGCAACCGTTGCCATTGATCTCCGTTCGTTCCACTGCAGAGATGGCTTTCGCCGAGCGTGATTTTTCAATTTTGATAACTTTTTTTTTTACAAACGTCCTCAATAGCGACTGCAGTGTTAGATATAACAGAGTAAATTCTTTTCTATTAAAAAAAAAATAAAAAAAATAAAGAAACTACTACATAGAGCTAAAGTATGTTAGACACGTGCATCACGATGTCGCTAGTATAATTTTTTCTAATATTATTCACGTCAGCGTTTGCATTTTATAGTGCTTTTAAATAATACGTCCACATCGCTCGGCTCATATGCACGTATTCGGCGTTAAAAGGCATTTTTTTCTTTTTTTTTTTTTAAACCGAGAAATCGAGAATCCACGTGTTTATTTAACGTACTTCGCGATGTAATTCCCGCCGTAATATTCTTGGGCAACACTTCGTGTAATATTTCGGTCTCCCCTTAATTCCTCGTGACGTGTAACCAACACCGCGGCGCCATCACGTTGCAAAAAAGCAGCGGGAGTACTTGCAGCTCTTGTAAACGATGAAATTTTAATTTTTAATTTTGCAGGGTGTCAGGGCGCGGAGACGTATTCCACGCCGTGCCGTTCGCGCTCGGGTTAAATTACGTGACGAGCGGCATCGCTGAAAAAGTCGGAAACACATTCGCGAAAATAATACGCGGTCATAAAAGCAAATATCGCGAGGGGGAAAGTTTATTGTCTGTAGCGTACACGCGCGACGTTAATTACTCCGCACTTCTTACACGTTCTGATAAAAAGTGGGCGTTACGCGACGCCGAGCGACGCGCGGAATAATTGTCGTAAGGCATTCTACTCGTTCCAATAACATTCGTACTCCCCACGTTCGTGCGCTTCTAAATTTTTCAACTATTTATCTCTCGGCCCGACGAACGTACATTTCGTAGTAATTTGTAGCCGGCGAAAAAAAAAGTTCCTCCGCGATAAAGAGTAATAAAGAGGTAGTAAATTTAATATGTAAATATCTGTGTCCACTACATTTAAACCAAGACCGTGACTAAGAATTGGGGAAGAAAGGCGTGGTCGTGATCGCGTCACACGCAATTGCGCCGGGCTGAATTTCCAACGCATTAAGTCGACGGCTTCAGAAGCGCGATGTAAGATTACTTCGAGACTTTTAATTGTTCGCGGAGACTAACCGGGCAACGAGGCCTCGTAATGAAATGCTGTTTAAATCACTCGTCAACTCCGGGCGGTTATCTTCCGCGTCGGTGCGCCGAGCGGCGATTGGGATGCATCGACACCCTTTTGTTTTTGCCGTGACAAAAAGACACCGGTGTCGTTACATCGGTAGAACTGCGACGAGCGTCGGGATCACGACCCGTGGCGGATTCATAATCCCCGCGAATGACTTAACTAAACGCACCCGCAGACCAGGAATGGGCCGTGTCGAATCACGGTCCCCTCTTACTCGCGTCCGACTCTCTCGGCGTCTCTCTCGCTTTTCCCGTAGAGGAGTTATTCTCCCATCTATATTCCGCGGTGCAATCTACGTTGGCCCCATCGTGCGGTCCGCGCATCTATATACGCCATAAACCACTCGAAACGTCCCTCGACGGCCGCCATCGGGGACACTGCGACCTACCGCGTCAGTGGTGTACAACTTCCTCTCGAAAAACGAAGAAAATCGACGCGTTCGTTGCAAGCTCGAGCCTCAGAAATTATTTCAGAACGCGAAAGCTGTCCGTAAAAAAAAAAAGAAAAAAAAAAAACGCCGCGTAAGTTTTAGAATTCATCACGTATAATTATTAAATTGCGTGGAATAACTAGACTTTATTTTTTTTTCTTTTTTTTTTTTCAGTAGATTATTAAAGTCTAATTCACGATTTAAAATTTAACTGTCGGTATTAAAATGTTGCGGCGTGCAAAAGTCAAACAATTTGCAAACGGGAAACACGCGGGACTTATTATCTCCTCCACGGTAGCATAAACTTTTTAATTCAAGCGGGTGTGAGGAAAATGAAAGTTCTTCGAAACGCGGACGCCGGGCTCCATTAGCTAATCACTGTTACGAATTCGGCGTGTTTGGCGGTCCGCGAGTTGGTCAACACTGCTGAACACGCCGCGTAGGACCAGCGGCGGGACGGAAAGAGCTCGCGGGAACGAGGACGGGACGTCGAAAGTTTACATACGAATGCCTGATTTCGTGCGCGCCCCCGTAAGAGAGGAAACGGAGGCGCCGAGTACGCGCACGACTGGATGTGACGTGCTATCGCGCCACTTGCCATGCTAATTATCCCTGCCAATTACGCGAACGGCCGGGCGGGGGCGAGAGGAAGACCCGTCTAATGGCGCCGACCCCAAATCCTCATGACGAGCGTCGATCTTGTTTCTGATTGCGGCACCGCAAAGACGTCGCGCCCCCGAAGATCGTAATTTACCGCGATATTCCAAGCCACCAGCGATCCGGCATAAAATACATATGTCGTCGCGATAACGCTTTGTTCCTCGTCTCAACGACCGTCGTATAGCTAATTTTTCATTCCTTAACCGTCACCTTTTTTTTTTTTTTTCTCTCGCGCTATCCTGCGCCTCTAAGACGAAATGATAATTTAACGCAGTGTAACGCGGCGATCGAAAGAGCTTTTTAAATACTTCTACCAGGTGTCGGATTTTTTTGCGGCTCGTACATTACTCGCGACGTTACGCACGACACTCGACGTCGCGTTAAAAGACATGTGGCTACCACGGTCGCGTTATCTTTCTTTTTTTCTCTTTTCTTTTTTTTTTCTTCGTTCTTCGGCAGTCGTCATTACTCACGACAGCGACAAAGAGAAAGAGGCGGTAAATAATGGTGGAAAGAGGTGAAAGGGACCTTTTCGCCGCGCAAGACCTAATTGTGGTCGATGTCACGACAAATATCGCTTCTCTCGCCCTTGCGCGACGCGCGTCACGGCGGCGTCGCGCCGGTTTACCGATACTTCCTATGCTAATTGCGCCCAATTAGCATAGCGATGACATAACGCTACGAAGCGCACCGTGAGTCCCGGGGCTCCGTCCGTTTCCTCGTAAATTCGTCGATAGTTCGTCGTCTCCCCCCCGCCCTTTTCCCTCCGCGGGACCCGACGCACACTTTCGCACGACATTGTTGCGCTCTCCTTCCGCGACGTGTGCGTGTCCGAATGCAAAACGCTCTCCCGCGACACGTCGACCAGAACCATTCGGACACGGGATTAACATAAAAGGAAGAGTCAATATCGTAAACAATCTTCGTTACAATAAACCGAGCGGTGGTAGCGATAAATTCGTCGATATGAAGCCAGGAAAGGGGACCGCAGAAGTGGAGGAAGAGAGAGAAAGTGGCAGATCGAACACGAACAACCGCAACGAGAGAGCTGATTGGCCGTGTTGCATCGAACGAGAGAGACGCGAAGAGTAAAAAAGAGAGAGAGAGAGAAAGAGAGAGAGGAAAACACAGAGTTGCGACTTTTCGTCGATATCATAAACCACCGTTCGGGGGTTGAAACTTCCCTCCGGGCGACAGTGACACGACGGGTTCGACCGGCTCGTAAATTCGTCGATATGCAAAGCAGTTTCTCTCTTCTATGGGTTCCTCTTCTCCGTCCCGTTTTCGACACCACCGCTGTAACCGGCCTCCATTTACCTTCGTTGTTTTTTTTTTCTTCTTTTTCCTTTTTCTTTTTTTTTTTCCCGCCTTCGATGACGAATAAATTCGCGCGGGGGGGAACGAGCGGCTACCCCAATTTTTCGGGACTAGTGCCAGCGCTTCGGGTCGATTCCATTCTCCGGGTCAGGGGTCACGCACGCGATTGCGGTCGTGCATCGTCCGCGCGGTCCCTTCAACGCTCCTCGCTAACGTTTTCTCGCAGGTAAAAACACCGAGATGTCGCGGCACGATCGTTCATTTGCATGGAAATGGTGAGAATGGCACACAAAGGTAACTGCTACAGAAAGAACTCTCGTCCGGAAGATGTGGAACGGTCTTTTGTTGTGTTCTGTCGGACACGTTTTGCGTCTCTCAATTCGCCGCCGATGGCATCAATTTCTTTTTTCTTTGTCTACGCCATGATTTAAGTGTATATACTAAATCTATTTTTTTTTTCTCCTTCTTTCGAAAGCTAAGAGTCCCATTTTCGCTTTTTTTTTTTTTTTTAAGTCGCTTTTCACGTTCGCGTTTGCACGTATAAATAAACTACATGGCACTTATTTTGGCACCTCTCTCAAGGCAAGAACTGCCGCGCGGAGTTGTTAATTAAATTCCAAACTTGACGCGGCGTTATTTAGAGCGTGCGAAAATGAAAACCATTCTTTTTCAAAGAGTCGCCGTAGGTTGACGTGCAATATGCTGCACGCCGGCGCTGCGGGAGCGTAAAATTATGCGTTTCGCTCGCCGCGGCGCTATCCCATCGGTAATGCGCCAAGTGTACGTGCCGCATTGATAACAAGGTGAGCTAATGGCGGAAAGATAGGGATAGTGTTGTATCCTTAAATAAACTCAACTACCTGAGATCCTGAAACACGTAACGCATAAACACCTCGGCGGGTCCGTCCGTTTTATCGCGCGGTTTACAGCGTCCGTATTTATCATGCACTTCAATATCGTTGTAACGGCGTAACGCGAGATCGCGCGTACATTAACTCGAGTGGATAAATAAATAACGCGGAAGCAAATGGAATGTTCGCGCGCGCATAGATAACTTGTTCCGTCACTCTAAAAGAGAGGAAAAGAAAAAAAAAATTAAATAAATAAAAAAAGCGACTGTTTCGCGCGTCGTCGGATAGTAAAACCGCCTTATTACGATCGTCGTTAATATTATCTCCGCGTCACAGCCGAGGCGTTGTTACTTACCTATTCAGCCGCGGAAATCGCGAGCGACAGGAATTTCCTTGCAAGGCCGGTTTTAAAAGATATCACGATCTCCGTATTAGCGCGCATTTACCGGGGCTAAGGGGTAAAAATGTTTTCAAGACTGGTGAAAAATCTCGAAATATGAAGAAATTATAAATTCGGATAAAAAGAAAAAAAAGAAAAAAAAAATTAAGGAACGTAATAAACGTTGCCCACGTTTAATATTCGTATTAAAAAAGAAATAAATATCATTTAAGAAATAAACGAAGAACTTTGCTAACGAGGATGCAATTAAATTAATTTATACCGGAATAATTACTTACAAATTAAAAAATAAAAGAATTCTTAAATAAAAATAAAAAAAAAATTTTTTGGTTTTTTCTTTAAAAAGTAACTGTGCCTATTATTGCGTGGAATTACAAATGAATTACTAACGCGCGAGCAGGTTAATTCTACACAGGTATTATTCGGTAAAAGTGAAAACCGTCAAGAGTTTAACGTCGCGAGCACCGAACAACCGTATCGTATATTCTTTTGAAATAAGGAGCAAAGGCCCGAGGCCCTATTTAGCGTGCACGCGGAGGTTGTTTTCAAGTGTCCTCCTCGTTAACGATTCGCGAGAAGTGCGCCGTATAAAGCATACGCTCTTTCTCTCCCTATTTTTCTTTACCTTCCCCCACCCGCGAAGGCGGTATATCGGTTTTCCGACGCGACGAGCAATTGCCCCAAGGAGCGCATTTGTATTTCGCCTTTACGCCGTGATTATGGCCGAGTTAAAGTTTAAACTGGCGTATCGTTCAGGATAATGCGGGATAAAATCGCGCCGAACGATCACCCAGTAGCCCACGTAGACGTTCAACGAGGAAACGAGCAACGGGTGGCTCGGGAAAGGAACCAGGAGGGAGGACTAGAAGACAAGGAGGCGGAGATCGCAAAGACCCCGCGATATTGCGCCAACTTTACGATCCAGAACTTAGTTTGCATATCAATGGGATATACATTCGCCTTCCAGAATCCGAGAAGCATTTTTCGAAAAAAAAAAAAAGCTATGCGCCGACGACCGGCGTCGCCCCGCCGCGGAAATTGGGACGAGCGCTCCGCGACTCGCGGGAGTCCGACTCCTCCGCGTATGCGTACTTTATTGATAACGCTTATCGCGTCCCCATCCCTCGGCCCCTCGACGCGGACCCGGTGGAAATAAAGTTCCATGTGAGAGCTCTCCGGGAAAAGGTGGTTGCCGTTTTCTTCGTTCCGGCAGATTTTATCGCGCATAGTGCACCGAAATGGCATACTTGAAATTTCCGTCGGGGAAAGGAATCGATATCGCGTGCAGACGAGAAATATAATGGGACGTGAGATTAACTTATTAGATACGAACGTCGGACGGAATTCTGGAAAAGCAAACTTCTCCTTTAAACGGCCGTGATGTAATTATTACGATCTGAATTTTGCTAATCCGTCGTTTTCATGAAGTGTTCTTTAACGTCGCGTAAATCTAACTGTAAAAAAAAAAACAGTGACGTCGATATTAATGGAAAGTTTTCCCTTTTCGCGCGGGTGCTCGTAAAGTTTACCGAAAAAGGAGCGACATCGAGTGGCACTTTCGTATATGCGATCCCTCTGCTCGCGCTGATAGAATATTTTATTTAATGAAGACCTAATATAAATATCGAAGATTAATCGAGGCGTAATGCGCGCCTTCTCGGATGATAAACTACCCGGTCGAACCGATAACAGCGGAGTCACTGTCCATCAATATTACGCGCTTACTCCCTTTCGAAGTCGAACTCACTCTTGCCCGACGAGAAAAGTGAGTTACCCACTTTTCCTCGTCTTCGGGCATCCCGTTCCACCCGAGAAGGGAAATCCCTTCCAAATATAATTATGTCGAGTGACCTCGTTACCGTACCGCCTCCCATCCTTCAAAGTCGTTATAAACCCTCATAAATTATAACTAAGTTCCACGCCGTCGGAGATCTCTGTCAGATCGTGCCGCCATCGTACGTTTCCAATCGCTGCGGCTGGAAATTTCTTATTCGAAATTATGATAACGAGATTCCAAGTGACTCACGTCACGCTCTGTGTCCTTGCATCGATGCGAAATGGATTATTCGAGCTAACGAATTATACATCGCGTCCGCGGCGCGATTCGGTATTGAATATTTCAACGATTAAGTGCGAAGTCATATATCCCGGCGGAGAAGAGTTTTCTCGCGTGGTGCAAAATTAAATTTTGTTAAAATAATATTTTTGCAATTTATTTTAACTGCGCTAAAAGAAAAAAAAAATAGAAAAAAAATAGAAAAAATAGGAAAAAAAAAAACATGACGCTTAATATTATTGCTTCACCTTTTTTAATTAAACGCGATGCTTCTGCCGCTGGAAAATCTCTATTATTTAACGTAGTTTCCCTTTCGACCGAGCGCGAGCCGTTCGTCACGCGTCAACGGAACTCCGGAAAAGCGCCGAAGACGAAACGTCCAGGAGCATCGGGCGGGAAGAAAATAAAGTTGCATGGTTCATAAACAATTCCATATGGTCCCGAGCATTCGCCGAGCGGCACTTACGACCACCACGATTGCGCTTCTTCCTAGTTTCCTCGATATCGTCTCTACTTTACTTTCACCATTTCCGGGCCTCGCCTGGCAGCGTTTATGCCTCCGTACCTACCATCGGGTTATGCCTTCGAGATTGTTATATACGCCCGTCGACGATTACGCCACCCTCGCCTCGACTTGGATTCGAAAAGCGAAGGGTAGAGATGACGTAGAGAGAAAGAGAAAGAAATGCCGTGCGCGCGTGTGTGTGCTCTATAACCGTAACGCGGCCCAGAAGGTCGAGCTTCAGTTCGGACGAGCACAAATCTCTCGTAATGACAGATAGATGCCGGAGCGACCCCTCACATGCTCGTCCAACCGCCACGCCAGCCACCGCGAGAAAATGTCAAGGGGTTGGAGAAGCGTTACGAAAGAATTCCTTCCCACCCTCCCTCCCCCCGCGCGCGCATCCAAGTTTACGTGTATAGTATTGCTCATCGCCAACGACGGAGTTTTACGGCGATTGATACGTTAAGTTCTCGAAAACGTACGTAAAAAAAAACAAAAAAAAAAATACACGTAAAGTATATCAGTGGATATCTCGTTGATTCAAAGAATTTAATTAGATTTATTTAGACTTAATCGACGGTAAAAATATCTTCTGCATGATTCTGTTTTGTAAATTCGATCACTGTTTCTAAAGGTCCACAATCCGCGCGCAATAACAGAATAACCGCGGACAAAATAATGAAATAACAGCGAATCAACCGCGACAAAGGATTGCGCCGATGTAAATATCCCCGGTGCAGTTAATAGCGAGTCCCTGGGATATCGACGCGCGAACACCCGGCTTTTTATAAATCACTAAAAACGAGAAGGGCTTGAAATAATAAAACAGCCGCGGTACGAAGTGTCGCGTAACCCGCGCGCCCGCTACGTGCCATCAAGTACAAATCGAGTGTCGGGGGCCATTTTACAGCTGAGCTTTTTTTCCCTCCGGGCAGATTGACCATTTGACCATTAATTCCAATCACACAGCCCGGTGACTTTTAATTACCAATGAAATTCCCGTAACATCGCCTGATGAGGAAAAAATCACCGCTCCACGCTGGCGCGGACCTTTCCTTCGGGGATCGATCTACTTTCTCTCTCTCTTACCCTTCTTCCTCTCCTTCTTGCCCGTCTACTATACTTTTTTTTTCCCCCCCTCCCCTCCCACCCCCGAACGTTTTCGTTCCCTGGGGGTGATGGAGAACTAAATAGCCCGTTATCCTCGTCGTCGTATAGACGAGACACCGTCCTCATGCCCGGAATCGCGCAGGATGCCGAGTATTCGGCCCGGAAATGAGCGAAAGCGAAAAAACATGTTTGAGCCCCGAGCCAAAGTGTCGTCGGACCTTGTGTCGGATGAGCAATTGAATAAAGCGGAGGCGTCAATATGTGACGACACTCGGATACGACGGGGGCGAGGAAGAAGAGCCGCCGGCAGCCCTTACGTGGTGCGCCACCCTATAGAAAATCGCGGCAATCGGATCGATGGCTGTATCAGATATCCCTTTTCTATTTTTTTCGCGAAAACTCACCGTCTCTTTTTCCGAAACACGTTTGGAAATTATTTCGGTTCGTCTGCAACGTGAACCCGAGCCCCAGATCTCTTTCTATTATAAAATTGTTTTCGAATGTGATAATTTTGCAAATAAGAAAACCTCGATGTTCTTCCGCAGTCGTTTACTAAAAATATCTACGGTCAAACGTAAGCGCGAACACGAGCAGCAGATGTACGTCTTGCAGCGCGGAGGTACACAATAACCGTTGAATTCAAGGTTCATTATAATTAAAGTCGGACTTAATCGGAATACGGTAAAACCTATCCGTCGCCGCGTTCTGCTAAGAATATGTTACGCAGAAGGTAACATATGGTAATAAATGCTTCTATTTTGTAGTCGACACGAGTTTCATTCGATTGCCACGTGTTTATGCAAAGCGTTTGTAACAACGTCTGTCTCGCAATATATCGCGAGCTGAAAGAGAAAAGTATCTCGCTAAAAATAAATATGCCGCATAAGTTATACGTCATTAAAGGGAAGCAGTTCCCTGGGCCGAAGGAGACCCTCTATAGACTCGATTCCTGAATTCGAACGATCGTCAAAAATAAATCTTCGAAAATCGCCGGGATAAAATCCGGTCCTCGCCGCGGTGGGACGCCGCGGCTGCCGGGCCCTCGACATTATTTCAATAAAGCAAATGGAATAGGCTACGCGGAGGTGGTATATTTTTCCCATAGAATGGAAAGGAGCGAAAGGGAACAAAAAAGAAAAAAAAAAATAAAAGGGACAGGCAGGAGCGAGGCGGGAGAAGAGCCGCAGCTATGATGGAGCCGTCAGTACATCGTGATCCACGCATCATCAACATTGACGACCTCCGTCCGCTTTTTGGCCCCGACGAAGCCCCTCTTCTCAGGGCCATTGCGCCAGTTTACGAGCCTGCAGGGAGATCTGTTGCCTTCCTTCGTCTCTCCCTTTCCGTGCACCCGCGCCCGCCGGTAGCCCGTCGCTGCCGATCGGCCGCAAGCGACATCGGCGATACGCGTTTTCGGTAATCCGTGACGTCACCGACTCAATTCACCCTTCACGCCCTGTTGCTCCGCGGCAACGTACCGTTTTACGATTTCGTCGCGCGCCGCCTGGCGAGCTGGCAATTGTTAATTAGCATTCTCGCGGAAGAGAGGGATAAGGGCGCCCATTTCGTCCCCGGAGTGAACGAGAGACGCTTCGCCTCCTCGGCCGAAGATTTACGCGACGCGGCGCGATACATCCGCTTCGCCTTGGTCTCGCGGCTCATCGACGCGTGTCGCCTATTGTTGCCTGTATTCGAATTGCTCGCGGGCCGGACACTGTACTTACACGGCATGCATTTGTTATAAACGCGTCGAGAAGTCGTCACGCGGCGCAATTAAAAAAATACGGCGCAGCGCGCTCCGCTCCGCTGAGGACTGATTGCCGGACTAATTTATTGACGCGACGAAAGTACGTTGCAGGCAGGCGCGAGTTAACGCAGGCATTACGCGAAAGCGAAGGTTCGCCCGCGCTTGAAAAAAATGCGTCGGCATCGTTAAAGCGTAGGTACACCATGCGGGTTGCCCGTAAATTAATAATTCATCGACAATTAGCCCTTCGCAGGTGGTCAGAATGAAATTCAAGACGACATATGTTTGCCCTGATGAATCATAGAGAAATTAACATAGCTAACGCGCCACGAGATGATTAGCATATTCGTGTCGATAGGCGAGCGAGCCGGGGATCTCGCATGCTCGCCGCTCGTCTGGGACTCGTTGATAAGCAAAAGCTTCAAAATTATCGCACGAGGAAGTGTCTTTTTCTCGCATTGTCGCACTGTGCATTATTTCCGGCCTGTGCTATTTCCAAACGTCGGCTCGTAGAAACACAAAAACTTGGAAACAACTTTATCAAACGTTTTATCCGTCACGTGTCAAAACGTGGAATACATAACGGAAGATGATAAGAATGTATTAAAAGAGGACGCAAAGTTATCATTTCATTAAACCCGACAAAAGATTATTTTATAACGCACAAAAATAGAATCCGCCCGTACATTTGGGAAACCACTAATGGGTCAAAGTATTTTATTGCGTTGAAAAAAAAAGAGAAAAAAAAAGAAAAAAATAAAAAAAAAAAAGAAGGGAATTTGAATAAAACAGCAGAGGGGAAAAAAAAAGCATCACGGTTTAAATACATTATTGATTCGCTTTCTCTCTTTCACGACCGATTATTTGGATCCCGCAAGCTTTTTTAAACAAACTTTTCCATACGCCGTTATTACGAATCAAACGCTTCCCGGCCGGTTGGTATTTCGTCAAAGTAGTAAATCGACGATGCCGTCGAATCGAGCCGGAAAATATTTAATTACTAAATCCGAAATAGCGTTGGATTCTCCCCTTTCTCCTCCACCCTCTCCACCCCCCGGTGCGGATCCCGCGGGGCATATTCACCGCAACAACTTCGATCACCCTCTCCGCGTATCCCTATTTCGGGTACAGTATTTATAGAACGTATGCAGATATCGTAATAAAAGGTAAATCGATTGCGATTGTGCGTGAGGGTGCGTATGAGTTATCTCATTACGGAATATCACAAAGTACATAGAATAATGCAAAACCGTTTCCTTTGATCAAACGTTTGTCGCGCTGTTTGCGGCCCGCGTTTCTCGGCCGGCAGAAATTAATGAAATTCATTTCAATTAAAACTTTCTTTAATCGTAAGTCGAACGTCCGCGGTAGCCCGTAATTAACGGCTCGTTAAAGAAGCAGGCGTAAAATTCTCACGCGATCGGGGGGCTCGTTCGAGTGTAATTAATGGATAATCGCCCGTGAGACCCGGTTTTCCCGCGCGGGTTACGCCGTCAAACATCAAATCGCTACGGAACGCTGTATAAAATGGTACAAGCCGCACGTGATAGAAACGATAGCCGATTGCGGGATACGGTCGGGACGTGCCTGCGTTCCGGAGAAGCCGCGCCGCGAGGGCGATGCATGCGTAATTAATGAAACCAATAAAGCCGTTCGCACCCGTGGAAATTCGTTAAATTTAATTGGACGCGAGTAATCCCACAATCAAACGAGGAACCGGTGGGAACGAGGGGGGAAGGAGGGGGGAGGGTCGGTCCACGGGCAACGGCCAGGTGGATTCTAAACGCGGCTGGGGGAGAGATGGCCGAGTCGCGATAACCAGCTCGTCGACTATTGGCGAACGAGAAAACGGCTTCGAGAATCGTTGGCAGAGGGAAAAATCAACCGCCACCGCGCCTGAGACCGGATCATTAAGATACGAACGTTTTCGCGAAGATAAAGATATTTTCCGAAATATATTTTTCCTATTGCATTATGGCTTAGAAACAAATTCCGCGAGCTGTATTGAAAAGACACGTATTTGCGGGGCATCGAGCGATATTCGAATAAATGCGAGTTACGAGTGATAAAACAATACCGAACGCAATAGGATCAGTGAAACGCTTTTTTCTTTTTTTTTTTTTTTTTTGTTTCTTTTTTCCCTCGTAACACAATACGAACGAAACGTACGCAGATTCAGCGGCAAAACGCATCCTACGGCCATCTGTCGGAACGGCGCAGGACTCGCAATCGGGTCACCAGCCCCTCGGAAATTCGCGGCGATATTTAGGCGCGTCGACGCATTTCGCGCGTCGCGTCGCGATAATAACCGCTAACTCGGCACATGAATATTGATAGATATTAATGCTCGGCACGCTCATTGACGTCGCGAAGACCGGCCGTTTTTGGAACGGGATTTTAAGTGCGCCGGCAACGCGAACGCGAATCGAGAACGCCGGGCGCATCGCCCATTAATCTGGCTGACGAGCGGCGGCGCTTCATTTCGGCTGGTACGGGCTAACGTTTTGCCGGGCATTCCTCCGAGCCGGGGCAGTCGTCGCCGCGAATTCGATCGACACTGAAATATCGCATTTCCAACTAAATCTGACCGAATCTAATTTTACGGGACCCATGTGCATTAGCGGATTAATGCACTCCATTCCTGGCGGACCAAGTGATGAGCTGTATTTGCATGGCATTATACTTGGCGCGTCCCTACCATTCCTCCCCCATTTCCCTCTCCCCCCCTTCCCGCCCCCTCGGCCTACGGCCCCCGGACCTACGGCTCTCGTTCCGCCCCTTCAATCCTGTCTCTAATTATACGTGTAGCACCACTATCGGGCCTCTTGCACAGGTGATAATCATATTACTATCCTATCAACGTTATTGCCATTCCTGAACGCATACCACGATCGCACTATTTGAAGTGCTTGGACTAATGCGGATCGATCGACCGCCAAGAGGACCTCCGAGTACGCTCTCTCGTAGTTCATTCGAGGGAGGACGAGATAGACCAAGGAGGAGATCAGACAATGGCTTTGTATTTGTCAATTGACAATTAGCGGAGGATCTAATGGAATTGCGTTGTACACGATAAATCCCTAACGTTCTCTGGCGATGCGAAGAAGAGCCGCGACGTCTCGGGCGAGTTTGTCTAACGCTTGACGCGAGACGGTGAGACTGTCTGTCCTCCAAGGATTTTATATTTTAATTTAAGGGAGTTCTCTTTTTTCTAAACGAACGGGGTACTGCGTTATTGTCGCAATTTATTCCTTCGTTTGTTTTACTTCACCGAGATTCGACTTATTATGTGCCTCTCCGTTGCCTCTTTCGCACAAAATGCATACAGATACGTTTCAGACGCGGCGCAAACAGAATAAGAATAAAGAAGGCTCGAAATGAGCGACTAACTTTCGCAAAAGTTGCCGAAAGTGTAGAGCTATCGGACGAAGTGGCGAGAGACGAAGAAAGGGAAAAAGAGAGAGGGAGAGAGAGAGGAAAAAAATGAAGCACCGCGAGTAATCTCGCTCCGGCGAGAAACAAATTTACGCGAGAAAATGAGGAAGGCAATATTAAGTTCCGTAGAGGCGGACGGTATTTTGCGAAGGCACGGTGCAACATCCGCGAGAAACGTCGAATTAAAATTAGATCGGGGTGAAAATAATGCCAATCTTTAAATTCGCTCAACGCTCCAGGAAATACATCGCGTCTGCTTCCCCAGATTGAAGGAGGAAATACTTTTTTTTAAGAAAAAAAAAAAAAAAGGAAAAAAAAAGAAAAAAACTCCCGAGCTCGACTGTGAGAAACTTGTTTTGCGATACGAAAAAAGTAACGAAGGAAATGTTCCGCGAGCGACATCTCGCCGCGTCGGCGCGCGGGACGAAATCACGGGACCGCGAGATGACACCGGGCTGCTCGCGGCGATCTCGCGAACGCGAGAGGGGCAAGATATTTTTTGGGCCGACCGATCGGAGTAGCGGGGAGGGACAGGCGCTCCGTAATTCTTTGCGCAAATACTTGGACGGACGGCCGTCCGATGGCGGCGCCTGCACTGCTGCGGCCCCCGGTACGCGCGTGCATACACGCACGCGATATGCAAATCCGCAGATAATGCGCATCGCAGGTGAGAGCGTAATGCGCGCGTAACCCGCGCATTTTTCTAATGAGATCTTTTTATAATTAAAGGATAAGGCAGGCCGGAGCCGTCCGGCGCGGATATCTTACACGGGTTTATCTACGCAATTTCTATCGGCCGTAATTCGGCGGGGGCGCGTTACGGCGACCCCCAACGCGACCGCCGTTTCCCCCCCTGTCATTAGTTCATTATTAACGGTGACAGCGTACGCGATATCTAACGCACCGGGATGATATTATCGCGGCCGTATAGCTCGCGGACTTTTCCTAATTCGCGCTCGGGCCCACGCTCCTGCCTTTCGACGCTCTCGATCGCTTTGGAAGATAAATGAGAGCGATTAACCGCGAGATTGAGCGTAATCAACGCGCCAGCTTATCGCTCACCCGAACGTAGCTTTCTGTTCCTTTGTACTGCGCTCACGCCGCTTCGCGCGAGGATTCGTGCGGAATATAAATTGAGACCGGATTGCCGATTACAGAGGCAATCTCATGTATCTATGATTAAAATCAGGTAATTTGCAATCAACGAGATCGACAGGCGCCAAGAATTATTAAAGCGTAAGTGAAGATGTCGATATCTTTATCGATATGCAATTTTTTTTTTTTTTTACATTAATTAATTTTTATCATTAATAAATCCTTGAATAGAAGGAGCATCAATCGAGCGGCGATTGATTTCGATTAATCTGGATTCCGATTCACTCTCATTTAGCCGCCGCAGATCGCGCGCACAATATATGTATATAAAAATGGCTGTGCAACACTCACCGCTTTTCTTGCCGGACGATCGCCAACCGGAAATGACCACTATGATCACCGAGTTCGTCCCCGTCGTCCCCGTTCGTCAGCCATCTTGTGCTCCCCGGAGTCGGCGTCTCTTCCTGGAACATTCGAACACCTTCCGTCGCACTTTGCACCGCACTTTTTACCGCACTTTTTTCACTTTTCACTTACGATATTGGCCTTTTTAACGCGCACACGCCACTCAGAACGCGATTTCGCGTATCGGGGCGCCGTTAACGGTACGAAACACACGCGACGCGATTTCCGCGAGCGCGCCGGCACCCCGCCGTGTTCGAATCGTTTTGCGAAGCCGCGGATCGCCATCCGAGGTAATTTCCACCATCCCCGGTTCCTCAGGACCCTCTTCGGCTCGATCATCGTTCTTTCGGTGCCGGATGGGCAAAATTTCTCCTCACTTCGCGACTATGTAAATCGAAGCCGTACGGAGACGCGACCACTTTTGGCCATGAAACGGCGGAAACTGCCCACCGTCTCCGCGATCTATTGCCAACTGATCGATAGAAAAATCGATAGTTGCGCAACCCTGTTAAGTGTGTACCATCCTAAGTGCACGGTGCAACAGGATAAGAATTTTTTGATATTTATTGACGCCAGAAAAATCTTTTCGCCGTGAATTCGAGCCTTTCTTCCCTCAATTTAGCAATTAGAACATTAAATTGCGATAAAAAGAAAGGAAGTTGTCTGTTCGTAGTCACGATCTTGCCTGACTGCGTTCGCTACTTCCGAACGTTCTGAAATCCATTTCATCCTCACGTATCATTGTCTAACTCATGTCCGTGGTCTACGTCCGAGTGTGTGTGTGTTCGTCCGAGTCGCCTAGTCACCAGTTCCACGAATTATGTTCGCAAGTGATATTAAAAAGACTTCTCGCTTTCGTTGATCGACAACGCGTTCTAAGCCTCCGTTACCAAGTATATCGTAAGACAGATTTCAAAGCTCGACTATTCCTGCTTGTCGTCCGGTCAATTTGTTAACCTAGAAATTTTCCAATTAATTTTTTGTTAATCAATAATTACACCTAATCTTTTATGTTTTCTTTTAATCGTGCAGGAAAGTTTATAATGTATAACCATCTAAAGTATATTATTCTTTACAGGGATATTTCGATGCGGAGAAATTACGAATACAGGCATAGATCTTTCGCACAAGCGTGGTTGTTCGCAATAATAAATCCGCTGGAAATTAATCAAGCAAGTAACCGGAGCGTGGCTAATATGGGCCGAGCGCCAAATGCTGTTTCTAACATAATCGAATTTGCGTTGTCTCGCGTCGAGAGAGTGAGAGAGAGAAAGAGAGAGAGAGAGAGAAAGCGAGAGATAATTTCGGATGTACCTCCGCATCTATGTGTTAGTGCAAATAACTGGCCTCGCTAATCACGCAGTTCGTTCCCGTATTCTAATATCGCCTCGCAATTTCCGCCATCAGAACACATATCAGAGCAAACAGGCACGAAGGTAACTTTACCCTAATTGCATTCGTCCAGCATTTACTAAAAGGTAAAATATAAAGATACTCCGCTTCAAACACTCGAAATCTCCCTGCTTACATTTAATCGTTTATTTTCCAGCATTCATCTCTTAAAAAAAAAAGAAGTTAGGCTTCCGCTCGAGATAACGAAAGTACTATTGTCAAATTTATTTAACGCTATTCACGCAAGTGGCAGGATCCGAGGGTAAGCTGTAATCTTTTCTATTTTGTCCACTGAGACACGTATGTCGAAACGTACGCACAATATACATTCGACTTTTATTGCGTCGAAAGTTTTTTAATTTTTTTCAGATAAAGGCGGTTTGGCCGGCGGCTTTCAGGCCGCAATGTTTCGGGCCGGATAATACCACTTAATTGGCAAGCCCATCACTTCGAACTGGTAATGCTGTCTAATTGGCGAGCGGAAAACAATGCGCCGTGTCCGTTCATTATTCGCCGGCCGGTGGTTATATTGCACGGGAAAAATCTCGCGTCCGTATGACTGGGTGTCGATTAATATGTTGCAGATTGAGTAGCGCGATGATTGATATCGACTTTGCGGTGGATTACCGCCCGTATGCGAAACTATTAACATATTAAACTCTATGATGGATTTTTACTTAAAACAGAAGGACGCTAATCGTTTAAATTGTACATATGAAACGCGTGCGGATAAATGAAATATACGAGAAATAGTTTCGGTCGCTTGGTAAATATAAAAGAAAATACACAATATTAATTATCAGTTTTAATTATAAACTTATAGCCTAATTATAAAGACTGAAGCTAATTATGTTGGTCCAAAGTGAAAGGATATGAATCAATGCCTCTCTTCGACAATGTGTATACGCGTATAAAGTTACACTTGCAGCTGCGATGGTGGTGTAATGGTTAGCATAGTTGCCTTCCAAGCAGTTGATCCGGGTTCGATTCCCGGCCATCGCAGGGGCTTTTTTTATTTTTGTTTCTGTAAACTTATATTTTGGCCATGAGTAAGCTACGTTACATCGACTGTCGCTGCATGGCTGAGTATTAAAAACCGTATTAGAGTCTTTCGGCGCTATGAAACAGCGATTATCATAAAAAATTAATATGTTTTTTTGAACAATTAGTCTTGATTCTTAATTGTTGCAGAAAATTGTTTCTGTATTTGAATTAACTAATTTATTATATTGAAAGAACTGCCATTTAACTAGCATATCGAACATATTTAATATCATCTGCGATGGTGGTGTAATGGTCAGCATAGTTGCCTTCCAAGCAGTTGATCCGGGTTCGATTCCCGGCCATCGCAGGGTTATTTTTTTTCTCAATTTCTAAGATTTTAATTTTTTTTATTAACAGGTATGAACATTTCAAATTATTTAAATTGTTTAAAAATTATTAATAATGATACAAGGAAAAGAGATACGAAGATAAATTTCGACATCAGGGAATGAACTCGGTGAGTGAAAGTCATATTCTAATCATTAAATTATATTGAATAAAGTCGTCAAATTATTTTATTAAAAATTTACTCAATTTGAGAAAATTAATTATTAACTCTTAATTTTTATACAGAGATCCAATTGTTCTCGACTCAGTTTTGAGAATCTGTGTAAGAGTGCAGCACAGTACGGACATTTTCTCTGCTACTCTCCTTCCACACATCAATCGCCATTACGATGACTGGCTGATTGCCAGTGGTTTACAGCATCTCGAGCATACGTTGTTGCTAAGTGCAAAGTGCACACGTCACGAATTTGGGCGGGAAATCGTTCTATTGCGAGTAGCATTTTCATGGGACCGCCCTTGTCTCGGAAACTTTCTAACAGCAACGTCGCGGTCATCATGTGCCTTTGTGCTGCATCGCGTCCCCCCGGAAACAATAGACGACGGAAGGACAGTGATCATGCGCATTGTGCTACCCAATCGTCTCTCGAGAAGATCTGACAACAATACCATATAACATCGGCAACGCCGCACTCGGCACTGCACGCGAATACCTGTTTCTCAGTCGTGTGTCAGCCGTGCAGTAGGAAATTGGTGTCGTCGTGATAGAAAACCCACTCTCGTTTTTCAAACAAAGAGCACGTTACCGTACGAACAAAAAAAGCTAATAAAACTACACATATTCAAATATTTCACCCGAAACGGTAGACGTTTAGAGCACGGAAGCAGCAGCATCAACTCGACGAAAGAAGGATGGTCAGGAAGAAAGAAAAGAATACAAATTTTCTTTTCTGAAGAAGATGAGAAGGACCAGTCAAGAATGCTAAGATGGCGATTCTGGAAATAAGAACGTGAGAAGGAAGAAAAAAAATAAAAAGTAAGATAGAAATGTATTTGCGTTCTCGCGATCAAGGGCTATTCGACACTAGCATTAAAAATAAAAATAAAAGAAAGAGCTAAAGGTTTATCTTCGATAATATGACGCATGCACGAAAACCTTGGGAAAATAAAACTACTTTTTTTTTTTTTTTTTTACTGGCCGCGGTAGACAAATAAATACGTTATCTGTCCTTTTTTCGTCGATCGAGCTACCACTAAGATGCTTTTAAGATCATTCGAGATCGCTTTTCTGTTTACATTACCCGTAATATTAAAATTATTTGTTAGGTAAATCGCTTTCTTTTAATTCGGTACATCTGTACTTTACATGCACATTAACGTATAAGGAAAAACGTGATTTTATCATTATTTAAACGAGATCTGAAACGAGATTAAAATTAGTATTATATACGTATAAATATTTTATTTTTTTACATACCTTTACATTGATGCTTCTTCTTGTAAATATAATTGTTAATGCAGTTTTATTTCTAACGTAGAATCTTTTATACGTATTAATCTAAGTAAATAATTATATTATTTATTTAAATAAAATAATAAATTTAAATAATTATTCCAGAATTGCACTGAAAATTGTAATAACTTTAAATTACGAGATTTTGCATTGGAAATTATTATTACAAAAAAAAAGAAAATGGAAAAATCACATAAAGACATCCTTATTCGATTAAGGAAGAATATCATTGACGACTTAGATGTAGATAATGACATTATACAGCCTCTGAGAAATGAATATATCTTAAGAGAAGAAGATATAAGATATATTTATACTGGATCTACTAAAGAAGAAAGAGCAAGCCTTTTGTTAGATATACTACCAAGGTATGTAGATTAAAGTATACGCGCTGCTGTATTTGCATATTATACAAAAATTTGCATTATTTTAATGTTGCATTTACTAATAACAATAGCAATTATATCTCACAAGTCATCATTTTTATTATTTGCAATCTTAGTTAATGCAGCTTTCACTGATAGCATTATGTGTTTGTGTTTAACATTTTTAAGATGTGGCCCAAGTACTTTTGATGTTTTTCACCAATCCTTAAAACATCATTATGAATGGCTTAGCGATGAAATAGATAAATTGTTAGGCAATTATGAGATAGAAACCAATGGAGAAATAGATTATTATTCCGGACCGTCAAACATTCCTCCTCTTTCTCCAATGACGGTTACCAGAGAAGAAAAGGTATAATTATCGATATTCTAAAAACTATTAAATATGAGTCATTTTTAAGTCCTTGAGTACCTCTCGAGCATCGCTCGTACGAATGATAAGATAAAATTATAAAGTATGAAGTATTGATTATTTGATATTTTATTTACTCCTGCAATGCATATATTGTAATATTTTTTTATTACATTATATGGGAATTGCGTTATTGTACGAATTTTAATGTAATTAATATTTTTTTAACACGCGACAAAATAACATTTTAATCTTGCAATTTTCTAGTAAATTACTTAATTTTTTATTTATGTAAATATAATACATTGGAATAGAGTAATAGATTATTTAACATTTAATTATTTCAATTGTTTTTGTTTATGCATACGTATGGAAACATATCACGTAAGTTTACATAAATTTTTTAAATGTTTTTTGTTGCATATTTTATTACTCGCTTATACGAAATGCACTAGTAGTAAATTTTTCATTAGACGCATTAAACATGCACTTAAACTCTTAATATTAAAAATTGCCAAAATCATATTAGGTTAGAAATCGTAAAATATGCAAATTTAGTATTTAATTTTGTAATAAATAATTTTTTTTAAATATTAAATCGACTTTTATTATACAATATATTATGTTTGCAGGTTGAGCAGTTAAAAGATGCTTTACAACAATTAATTCCCGCAGAATACATTGCACTACATGCCATGAAAGGATTTGGAAAATCGTGTCTAGTTGCCAGTACTCTCAAAAACATAAAATTAGTGAAAGAATTATTTTCTGTATGATATTTTTTAATAATTATATCAGACATACGATATACAATATTAATATAGTGCGTTTTACATAAGATTAATCTTGTTTGTTCTAGAATCAGGTCTATTGGCTTAAATTTACAAGTGATCATTCAATCGATGAAGAAATATTGATTCAGCTAAATACGCTTTATTATAACGTGAGAAACTTGGAAATTCAACCAGAATTATTTACTCCATCGCAGAAAGATTCTTTGATTCAGAATTTAAAATGTTATTTTAATAAACGGGATAATTGCAACGCCTTATTAATTTTAGATGATGTTTATGACAAAAAAATTATTGAAACTTTTGATTTTAAATGTAAAACATTAGTTCTCACTGCTGATATTGCTGTTCTACGTAGAAAGAATCCTAAGATAATAGAGGTAATTTTCTTGATTAATATATATTGAAATACGTATTTATTATTTTAATAACAAAATAATGTGTATTATTTTCAGATGAACGACGGATTTACAGAAGCGGAAACACTAGGCTTATTTGCCAAAGTGTTAGAAATGGATGTAAACGAGTTGCCTGTAGAAGCAAAGAGAATACATGAAGAATGCAAAGGCATGCCATTACTCATAGCTATGTTTGCTGCACAATTTGAAGAATTTAAATGTGATATGAAAATACGTACTAACAGATGGAAGTATTATTTGGAATGTTTGAGGAAAAAAGACACAACAAACAGGTATAAATAATGAGTTCTTAAAATTATGCATTTATTATTAAAATTGTATTGCTTTTATTGTGTGTTACAGAGTAATGAGAGAATTTCTAGAAAAACAGAAAACTATTTTTGATATATGTATTCAGCAATTAAGACCAGATTTGAGAACACGTTACGAGAGCTTAGCTATTTTTTGTGAAGATGTTAATATTACTCCGAAGGTACGCATTATCGAACTCATTATTTAATTGGTACACGTTCTTTTACACACTTCTTCAACTATATATCAATTTACATTTTAGACTTTAGAAATTTTTTGGGAAGAAGACATATATCAAGTTGAAGAGTTGATGTTAGAATTGTGCCATAAGTCACTTGCAACCAGAAAGTGGAATAACGATTTAAAGACTTATATTTATGGTGTACATGATTTACTGCTATGCCATCTTAGAAAAAAACGAACTGAAAAAGAATTGATAGAGTTGCATAAATCTATTATTGAAAAATATCGAAAATATTGCGATAATGACTTTTCAAAATTGCCAGACGATAATTATATATATCAGTATATTGGATATCATTTACATGAAGCACAACTGCATAAGGAATTCACGAGTGTTTATTTAAATTTGGATTTTATTCAAGCTAAATTAATGCACGTGGGTTTGAACGATCTATTGCTAGATTTGAGAAAATATAAAAATATAAAACAAACAGAATTATTTTTCGATCTAGAAAGATTTCTTCAAGAGCATGCGAGCGTTATAATAGAACATAGACGTAAAAAGTGCTTAGATATCGTTCAAATTGCGATGGAGCATCCGTACAATGGCTACATCTCTCATGTAGCACATGATCTGGCTACGAAAAGATCAAAACACTTGTACTTATCTCACACGAAAAACTTACGATACGCTAATATGCCGGTGACCGAAGAAATATCAATGGGCATTTGCACAGTATCTTTCACAGATAATCCTAAATTATTTTTGACTGGGAGTACGTCGGGTAAAATAATTCTGTGGAATTCTGAAACTAAGCAACAAAAAATCTATAACGGCCATAGAGAAGGATATTTTATAAAAAAAATTATTGTGTCGGTGATTGGCGATTGTTTCTTATCATTGAGCAATGACGGTATAATAAAATTATTCCCTCTGTTCAATGAAAACGGTGAAATATTTGATATGCACTACATGCACACTGAAAGCCCACGACAAAAACAAAGTTCCTGGTCTGGCCTTTTTGGAAACTCGAATAGTCAGGATGATAGTTTAACAGAATTCTGCGTAGAAAATGAAGTTATATTGGACATGGCATTTGGACATGATGATCGTTATATTGCTGCATGCACTGACAAAGCAACGATTCAGGTATTTATATATTCTTTTCCCTATTATCATATTAATAAAAAATAAAACTTTGGATATAATGATGCAATTTGTAATGTTTGTTTGAGTATGCGTCATTTTCTGTTTTTTCTTTTTCAGATATGGAACCAACATGGAAAAGTAGTGTTTACTTTAAAAGATTCCAAATAGTAAGTACAATTAGGTATATATAAGTATAGAAATAATGCGTGTATGATTAATTAACATGGAATGTATTTATTACAGCCAATGTATACCGAAAATAGCTTTTACGGCGCAAGCTTCTTTATTACACATTATGGACGAATCAAAGAGTGCTATTGTCTTGTACACAAATCATAGGAACGACTACACTACTTATCAATATCTTACTTGTTACAATCTGCAGTTACAATCTACAGCCAAAGATGTCATTTTCTTTCATCAAATACCTAAGCGTGATAATTCGTTAATGGTTGTTACCAAAAAAGAAGCAATATATGTAAAATGGTGGTGGACGGAAGATTGTGTTCATAGTTTTAGCAAGAAGACGAAAGGATTTGTCGATAATGATTCAGTCATTTACGTATGTGCGACTATTACATATGATGGTCAATATATAATATTAGCTGACTCTGCGGGTTTTATAAATGTATGGAATACCTATTCTGGATATCAACCGATCGCAACTTACAAAAATCGCGTTGTGTCTTTGGATTCTTACTGGTTGAAAGACGAAGGCTATCATATTGTACGTACAATCCCTCTGTTAATGTTATTACATTTGACTAAATTCAAATATGTTTTAGAATTAAAAAAAAATTTTTTTTTTAGATATGCGGGAGTGGGAATAGCGTACTATATACATGGAATTTTCCAATACAAGAAACGGATGAATTACCAAGGTAATTAAAGAAGTCTAACTACTTAATCTTTTTTTTTTTTTTAATATACATATATATATTTATTTAAAAAAGATGTGTACAGATTTTATTTTTGCCGTCTTTTCGCGATACCAATGGTTAGTTTCATTTGGCAGATTTCGTACCACGAAAGTAAATGTTCCATTTTTTAATAGTACATCTCAACTCAAATTTATTTCGCTTACATAATTAACGCTGTACATATAATTTAATATTTATAAATAAATATTTTTAATTTTATAATTAAATTTCGTGTTAATCTTCTTCTGTTAAACTAGGAAGTGTTTATTTGACGCAATTGTTAAATCTGATGACAATATGGATATTGTTGTCAAAGAGAGTCCTTCCAACAAAATTATAGTGCTACAAGGAAACAACTTAAAGCAAGAGTCGGAATTTATAAAAGGAAAAATATCAAGCCTGC
Organism: Cardiocondyla obscurior; assembly: GCF_019399895.1. NCBI lineage: Eukaryota > Metazoa > Arthropoda > Insecta > Hymenoptera > Formicidae > Cardiocondyla > Cardiocondyla obscurior. The sequence goes on along the minus strand of NC_091870.1, from coordinate 6,144,118 downwards.
AATTATCTGACGATGGAACAGAAGCAGTATATGTTACAGATAATCAAATTCGATTATTAAATATAAACACTGGAACTACTGAGCTTGTCTTCGCAATAGATAAACCCATCCAATTTGTGAAACTTATTAATCTGCGTAACTGTAACGTGGTATTATGCAGATGGGAGGAAAATAACTTAAAAGTATGTACATTAATTAATTTTTTGATGTCCCAAAAAATACCAAAACTTATAAAGAATTTAATATTTTTATTAATATGTCAACAGGTATGGCAACGTTCTAGACCAATATTCGACCTTAATACTAAAGCAGAACCCATCTACAATGTTCATATAATAAACGATAATTATGTGGTAACAGTTTCGAACAATAATATAATGATATGGTTTATCGATGTGCCTTGGCAGTATAAAAACCAAATAAGTCCGCCTTATTCGTCTCCATCCATTTCATTCAGCTGTTTGAGTTACAATCAAAATTATTTGGCTATTCTGAACGGATCATATTTGACATTATTCCGTATTATTTGTGAATACGAACTATATTCGGAAATTGAATTACAGCTCTATTTTAAATATACTTTTACACAGAAAGTGACTTGTTGCAACATTTCAAAAGATGAACGATATGTCGCTGTCGGCTTTGAATCTGGACGAATTTCTGTAAGTTTGTCTTATGATCACCTTAACTTGTGTATTATATGAATAATGTAATAACGTTTGCTTTTTGTTTTTAGATTATCGACATACAGAAACCGACAGATATTTATTGTTATTTATCTTTTCATACTAGTCCTATCAAGCAATTAGATTGGTGTTCAGCTGCTATAAATGTTCCGCTTTTACTATCATTGACAAGCGATGAATTTGCTTGGTGGAACGTTGCTTTAGCAAAAAACAATATAAAAGCAAACCAAAAAACCGCAAGAAGAAGCCGGATGGGCATTAGCCACAGTACAAGCACTCCTTCATTCAGTACGAGTTCAATCAGTAATTCATTTACGAATTTACAAATATCTAACAGCCGAAGTGTAGATACTGGCGTAACTAATTTGCAAGGCGATAAAACATCGACTACGGACTATGACAGTCAATATTGGAAGAACAAAGTAGGCAAAGATCCTCAAGTACCAGAACTATTACAAATTGTCGAATTACCACCGAGCCGGGATCCAAAAGTATGTATCTCTTCAAATTTCTCTAAGTATGTAATGATCGATATATACGGATCTGTTAATACATTTAAATTGTTTAATTATGACAATGATCAATCAGAAATAATTTGATTTTAAAATTAATTCAGAAAATCACTGCATGGCAGTGTGATTATGTCATTATAGAAAATTGAAAAAAAAGTTCGGTATTTTTTGTCTCAAATGTAAAATGTTCCAATCGACAAAAAATTGTAGGCTTGATATTCATATGTATATAATCAATGATATGATGCTACGATTACATGAATTTCATTAAAATGCACATATCATAGTATCATTTTAATGAAGTACATTAATATATATATATATATATATATATATATATATATATATATATAAATTATTATATGTATATTATATTAATTGTATATAATATATTATATTAATATATATTAAGATGTTTTATAATATATATTACTACGTATGCTCAAACTAATGTCGACAAACATATACGATACATATGTCTATTTTCTCTTTTACTGCCATTTGCATTTAACTAGAGATTTACTTCGAAAAACTGCTTGCGTAAAGCTGATTTTTAAATACATTTTTCTGATGACTTTTAAAGATAAATTTTTTACCGTATATAAAAGCAAGAATACTTGCAGTATATTATAAAGAAATAGCTGAATTGTATACAAGTGCAATCTATTATATAAGATTGTTTGATTATTAGAAAATTTTTATTGTCTTAAAGAAATTGGTTATAGAGATTGCTTTAAAGCGCTCACATTCTTGTATCATAGATTGTACATACTTGTGCCATTCTATATCTATATTTTAAACTGCCAAAAATAAGCTATAAATATATTACACATACTCTTGCATTTAACTGCTGCCATTTATAAATGCTATAACAATTTTATCTAATGGTAACGTCTATATTTTAGGACGTGTTAATAACATAATGGTTATGCAGTTTTTAAGATTTAAATACATTGCTACATAAATTATCCTACATTCTTAATTAACCATTTAAAAAGGAAATAGTACAATTTTTTACAATCGTCAATTTTAAAAAGATATTTAACAACTCTTGCGTATCGATATTGAACAAATAATGATTGCTTTTAAATACATAACAGCAAAATTAAAAAATAATTAAAAACAAAATTTTTGTAAAAATTATAAAATGTTAAAATTAACAAAAAATTTTTATACGTTGTATTTACATATAACTTATATATAACTTCGCCTATTTTACGTATAATCAAAAAAAATCGCAATTTTGTTAACGTCTGTATTTGAATACGAAACTACTTGAAGTCAATTGTGATCATGTAAATAATTTATACAACAGTATGATAACGTAGCAATATTTAAACCGATTATCTTTATAAGTACAACCATACCCTTTTTATATCAAATATATATTAGAGTTTTTGTAGTATGTACTAGATTTTATACTGTTTTTGATACTAGCGTTGTATTATAAATGAAATCAAGACTGACGAACATGGCAACTGATGAATTGCTTTATCCATCCCAGTCAAAGGCTTGCCATGTTTCGTACATATATAATGTCAAGTAAATCTATGTAGCCTCTAATTATAACAAAACATTATTTACTTACATGTATGTAATTCATGTGCCTTATGAACACGCAAAGTATGTGCAAGGTTGCACCGTACAAGGGGCAAAGAAATGTGTAAAGAAATTAACAAAATTTTGTATCTATTTTAAAGACGTACATACGTGATATTAGATGACGTCTTTCCATCGAAGCATTATTGTGATTATGACTTTGCTCCGCTATTCTACTTAATCGCATTTATTTTGTTGCTAGAAGTATAGGAATCGAGAACGACCCTAGCAAACAAGTAATATCCCATAATTACGTTCTCTATTATCTTTAGGGTCTCATCGTATCGTTCTTTTTTACTATTTTTTACGTATTCTTCGACTTCTTCGACTCTCTGTTGGTTCTGCGAAATAAAATGGTTGTAGTAGAAAAAGGGAGCTTGTTGATCTCGTTTAGTTGTCACACCAACGGAGAGTTTGATCATAGTTGATCTCACGTATTTTTCTACTTATATAAAAACAGTACATTGTAAGATTTCTATCTCTATGTATGTACAGGGTTGTAATATATGCATTTATGTACATCTTTTGTATAAATCAGGACGTATCTAATTCGAAGATCTTTCTGTATTTATTATAATACAGAGAGTTAGTTAAAAAGATTTCTTGTTCGCTGAGCTTTGGTTTAAAATAGAAAAAAAAAAAAAAAAAAAAAAATATATATATATAATATATATATAATATGATATATGAGCAGGATATGATTTATTCTGATAATATGCGATTAGGTACGAACCTGATCTTAATTTGACAAAAAGTATTGCGAGCTCGTGCAAATGGCAAGTTATGCAGGAACTGTAGTTAGAAAATTGGATGGTGCAATTTTTCATCTAATTCCGATGATAGGCTCAATTTTTGCGTTTTATTTGTATCCTTATTGTAATATATACATTTTGAATATCCAGTTAAAAAATATGTAAATATATATAATTAAACTTTTGTACATAGCCAACAATTATGTGTTTTCTCATAATATGTTAATTATACGTTACCTCGATTACTGTTTTCTTTTTTGTAGATGTACATATAAGTTATCGCACAGAATATCGTTCAGAAAGTATATAATTATTTTTAAAACCAGTATTACGGAATAAATACACGCTATATTAAAACAGCACTTGATAGTGAAAAAAAAAAGGAAGAGAACTCAACTCAACTTGGCGAGCATCCGAGCGCTTGACTTGGACCGTTAGCCAATGTCGAACACTTCCAAGGTCTGTTACTTATACGAATCTCAAGGATGTATATTGTTTGTACATACGTTTAGATCCGTTGAAAATTATGTTATATGTATACATATATTTGAAAGTACCTTGTACTTTAATCAATTAATATCTTATCTCCTTTATTTTATTATCTTTTTCTTTTTATTGTACGACGTTACTTGATATTTATAAAGTGTATAAAAGAGCTGTTCCGTCAACTAGATATTTGCATCTCGCTGAAGGTCCATCCGCGGAAACCAGCCATCGATATGTCGTCTATACGCTCTAAATTTACATGTGAACGTCAGGAGTAGAGAACCTTCGTACCCACCCTCCCGTCGTTCTCGCAGCGTTACGTCGCGGTGAAC